>NC_044981.1:48966752-49275919 GCF_008728515.1 Papio anubis
TCGATTGAAAGACTCAGTATTGGTAAGTGTAAATTAACCCCAAAGAAATGGTATATTGGTTTAATGAAGCTCCTTTGAAAATCTCAGCAAGTAATTTTTTAGATCTAGGAAAAATTATTTAAAATATGTATTTAAAAAAAACAAAGGAAATAACATAGCTAAAAGACTTTTGAAAAAGAAGAAACAAGTGGGAGAAATCAGTCTACCCCATTTCAAGACTTACTTTCCAGCTATAATAATCAAGACTATATAGTTTTGGCAGAGGAACAGACACATAGATTGATGAAACAGAACAGAAATCCCAGAAAAAGACTCACGCACATGTACTCAACTAACTTTGACAGGGGAGACAGAGCAATTTAGTGAAGGAAAGATAGCCTTTTCAACAAATAGTAAAGGAACAAAAGAATAAATAAGCATCTACCTAAACATTAGATCTGACACAAAAATTAACTCAAAATGAATCACAGACTTAAATGTAAAATGTAAATCACAAAACTTGTAGATAGAAACCAAGGAAAAAATATTCAGGATCTAGGACTGAGCAAAGAATTTCCAGATTTGACACCAAAAGCACAACCCATTAAATAAACAATTGGTAGAGTTCATCGAAATTAAAATGTTTTTCCATGAAATACACCTTGTTAAGAGAATAGAGAGTTACAAGTAGAAGAAAATATTAGCAATTTATATACCTGCCAAAGACTTGCATCAAGAATCAATAAAGAGCTCTCAAGCCACAACCTTAAGAGAAAAACAATCTAATTAAAACAGACAAAAGATTTAAGCAGACGTGTCACTAGACGAATGAAGCTAGACCCTCATCTCTCACCTTATACAAAAATCAACTCCAGATGGATCAAAGACTTAAATCTAAGACCTGAAACCATGAAAATTCTCTAAAATAACATTGGAAAAACTCTTTTAGACATTGGCTTAGGCAAAGAGTTCTTGACCAAGAATCCAAAGGCAAATGTAACAAAAACAAAGATAAATATACGGTATCTAATTAAACTAAAAAGCTTCTAAACAGCAAAAGAAATAATCAGTAATGTAAACAGATGACCTACAGAGTGGAAGAAAATATTTGCAAACTACGTATCTAACAAAGGACTAATATCCAGAATCTAAAATGAACTCAAACAAATCAGCAAGAAAAAAACAAATAATCCCATCGAAAAGTGGGCAAAGAACATGAATAGACAATTCTCAACAGAAGATATATGAGAGAAATAATAAGCAGTGAAATAATCAGCAAAAGAAATAATCAGCAGTGTAAACAGCCAACCTACAGAGTGGGAGAAAATATTCACAAACTAGTCATCTGACAAAGGGCTATTATCCAAAGTCTACAAAGAATTCAAACAAATCAGCCAGAAGAAAAATAAATAATAAATAATCCCATCAAAGAGTGGGCAAAGGACATGAATAGACAATTCTCAAAAGAAGATATACTAATGGCCAACAAACATATGACAAAATGCTTAACATTACTAATTATCAAGGAAATGCAAATCAAAACCACAACGAGATACCACCTTACTCCTGCAAGAATGGCCATTATTAAAAAATCAAAAAGTACCAGATTTTGGCAAGGATGTTGTGAAAAGGGAACACTTCTACACTGCTGGTGGGAATGTAAACTAGTACAATCACTATGGAAAACAGTATAGAGATTCCTTAAAGAACTAAGAGTAGAACTACCATTTGATCCAGCAATCCCACTACTAGGTATCTACCCAGAGGAAAAGAAGTCATTATATAAAAAAGACACTTGCACATGCATATTTATAGCAGTGTAATTGACAGTTGCAAAAATATGGGCCCAGCCCAAATGTCTATCAAGCAACAAGTGGATTTACAGATATACATATACATATACATATACATATACATATACATATACTATACATATACATAATGGAATACTACTCAGCCATAAAAAAGAATGAAATAATGGCATTTGCAGTAATCAGGATGGAGTTGGAGACCATTGTTCTAAGTAAACTAATTTGGGAATGGAAAACCAAACACTGTATGTTTTCACTTATAAGCGGGAACTAAGCATGAATATGCAAAGGCATAAGAATAATACCATAGGCTTTGAGGACTTGGGAAATGGTGGGAGGGGAATGAGGAAAAGAAGACCATACATTGGGAACATCGTACACTGTTTGGGTGATGAGTGTACCAAAATCTCAGAAGTCACCACTAAAGAACTTTTTCATGCAACCAAACACCACCTGCTTCCCCAAAACTAATGAAATAAAAAGAAAAAGAAAATGACAAATAAGCACACAAAAATATTCAACATAATTGTTCATTAAAGAAAGGCACATCAAAACCTTAGTGAGATTTACTACACATGTAGTAAAAAAGTTTAAATTTAACAAAAAACTTCTCAAGTTTTAGCAAAGATGTGGAGAAACTTTAACTCTTGTATATGGCTGATGGCAATGTAAAATGGCACAATTTGGAAAATTGGCCAATTATTTAAAATGTCAGCATATACTTAACACATAATTCAGCTATTCTCATTTATCTATTTGCCCAAAAGGAATGAGAGCCTATAGCCATATAAGACTGTTCATAACTGCTGCTAGCTCCTTTATTTGCACTTTTCAAACAAAATCTAAGTGCCTATCAATAGGTGAATGGATAAACAAACTGACATACCCACATAATTAAATACCATTTCACAACAAAAATTAGTAAACCACAGATAGATAGATAGATGGATGGATAGATAGATAGATAGATAGACAGACAGATAGATAGATATAGATAACTCTCATAATAATTACACTGAGTGAAAGAAGTGGAAGAAAAAATATGTATTGTATGATTCAGTTATATAAATTTCTAGAAAATGTTAACTAATCTACAGTGACAGACATTAGATCAGTAGTTATCTGGGGACGAGAGTAGAAGAGTTACAGGAGGTAGCGATTACAAAGAGACCATAAAGAAACTTTGGGGAGTAATGTATGGGGCATTATCTTGATTATGGTGATGGCTTCATGGACGCATACATACGTCAAAATTTATTTACTTGTATAATTTACATGTATGACACTTAAGATATCAATTATCCCTCAATACAATTATTTTTAAAATAATTTTTCTGAGTTCTTCTTAGGATATAAAAAGAAAGAAAGAGTACCATACCTATCTTTACACAAAATCTTTGATAATCTGCAAAATCATGACTTCCCTGGATCCCAACAACCAACTAACCATAAATATAAGGAAACATAAGAAAGAATAGCCTCATTGGGCTATTGCAATTAGGCCAAGGGTGAGGATTCATTGTGTCTATAAAAAGAGAATAGAAAAAAAAAAAAGTTCTCTACCCTTGATGACTGGTTGTAAAACATTCTAGATCCAATCTCTTAGAGTTTTCTAACACTGAGAGGGGGCGGGAAAACTGAAAAGTCTTACACCCAAGACCTAAAGACACATCTCATGCCTGAGACTGAGGTTAAACCAGAGCAGAGAGTATTCCTTCACCCACTAGCATAAGGTTAACAAATACCAAATAACAAGTGAGAGTAGTTGACTGTTAAAAAAGGTACAAGAGTGTGGAAAGAGATCTGTTTTTACTCACAGATACAAAGAGGAAACAATATCTAAAGTTAAAGGTGGAACAGACATTGAGAAAAATATTCTGGCAATGACCATAAAGACAAGTTAATGCTAGAGTAATTGAAAGCTTGTGGTGCAATGAGGGCAATCATGCAACTAATAAAAGCCAAGTCTATGAACTCCTGACTAGATTATTTCAACCTCCTTCACATTAAAGTCCTAGCAAAAGAAAATGCATGTTTATGGCCAGGCATAAGATCTACTTATATCTCCCACATAAGATGTTGAGCTTTCAATCAAACATCACAAGACATCAAAAAGACAAAAAAGGAAACAACATACTTCTAAGAACCAAGAAGTTAATACAACTAGATATAAACCAGATGTTGGACTATCAGAAATTTTAAAAATAATTATGATTAATAACATTTGTAGTGAAAAAGGTAGATACTGTAAAGGAACATATGGAGAATTTCAGCAAAGAAATGGTAATTATAAAACATCATAAAATGGAAATGCTAGAAATGAAAAACCTGGGAGGAGAGATAAAGACTAACTTTGACGACTCTGTGGTAGACTAAACACAACCAACAGAAGAACCAAAAAGAGGTCAATGAAATTTGCTCAAACCTAAACACAAAAAGAAAAAGAAAAAAAAAAAGCAGAACAGACTATGCAAAGGCTGTGGGAAAATATTAAACATTCTACCCTAGGTGTAATAAGTAGAATTTCAGAACTCAAAGAGAGAATGAGACTGAAAAAATATTTGAAAAAATAATGGCTGAGAAACTTCTAAAACAACAAACAACAACAGAATGAAGAAGCTCAGAGAACACTAACCAGCGTAAATACACACACACACACGCACACACACGTGTCATAATCAAACTGTTTAAAAAAAAAAAAAGATGAAGGGATAATTTTGAAGGCACCAAAGGAAAAAAGCACATTTTATTCAAGAGACTAAAGATAAAGAAATTATAGCAAGCTTTTTGTCAAAATCTATGTAAGCCAGAAGATAATGACAAAGAAAGAAAGAAAATGCTGAAAGGAAGAAAAAATAAATTCTATTTTTCTCTACACGTGAAGCAGAATGATATTATTTGAAGGTTGCAATGGTACAATTATTGTATTAGCTATAATGAATTAAAGAGAGAGATTGTAAACCATATGAAAGCCACAAGAAAACTTGTAAAACAATGAGCTATAAAATAATAACCTGAGAATGGAGATAAAGCAGAATCATAAAAAATACTTAATAGAAAATAAAGCCAAAAAGAGAAGGAATAAAGAAGCAAAGAAGAAACAAAGGAAGACCATCAGCAATATCCAATAATCCAATCATATCCATAATTACATTGAATGTAAACAGTCTGAACCCATCAAGTAAAATAAATCGTTATTTTGGGTGAAATAGCATGGACCCATCATTATTACAAGAAACATATTAAACAAAGGGATGATTAGGTTAAAAGTATTATCATAGAAAAAGATATACTGTGGAAAAATTAAGGAAAATTAAGCTAAGGTGGATACATTTATCTCAGACAAAAAGAAATTTAGAACAAAGAATAAATAAAGGAGTAAATTCACCAAGAAAGACATAAAAACCCTAATGGTGTCTACTGACGCAGCTTCAAACTATATAAAGTAAAAAAAACTGACAAAACTGATGAGAGAAATAGATAAACTTGCAATTTGCCAGGAAGTACACAGACACTTTAACATTCCCCTTCCTGTAATCAATAGAAAAAGTGGACAGAAAATCAATGCAGATATAGAGGCCTTGAATATCCCTATGAAGTAACTTGGCCTAATTGACATTTATAGAATACTCCACCTAATCATAGTAGAATACACATTCTTGTTAAGAACACAAGGAACATTTATCCAGATCAAGAGTATTCTGAGCTGTGAAGTTAACTCCAACAAATTTAAGAAATATTGAAGTCATGTAAAGCATATTTTCTAACCATGACAGAATTAAGAGTAATCAAAAACAGAAATACAATGAGAAAATCTCTGTATATTTGGAAATTACACAACACATTTTAAATGTTTTATAAGCTAAAGGAGGAGACACAAAATAAGTTAGAATATATTGTGAATTAATAAAAACAAAAACACAGCATGTCAAACATGTGTAGGATGCATTAAAGCAGCACTTAGAGAACATGCTAATATTAAAAACAAGAAAGGTCTCAAATCAATAACATAAGCTTTTACTTTAATAAACTAGAAAAAAAGAAGAGCAAATGAAATAGAAAGCAAACAAATAGAAGAGAAATAATAGCAATGTTTTAAACTCGAAAACTAAAAAACAAAGAAAATCAATGAAACTAAAGGTTAGACCTTTTAAAATATCTATAAAATTAATAAACCTCCAGCCTGATTTGTAAAGAACAAAGTGGAGAAGCATATTACTAAAATCAGGAATGAAAGAAGGGAAGTCACTAAAGACCCTATAGTCATTAAATGAATAATAAAGGTGTTTTAGTTTTCAATACCTTGTATAACAAATCACACAAATGTAATGACTTAAAACAACACCCACTTATTATTTCACAATTGTATAGGTCTGAAGTCCTGTAGACTTATGGGGATGACTCTGTAGACCCATAGAGTTGAGATGGGCTTAACTGATTTCTCCTTAGAGTTTTATAAGAGTAAAACCAAGGCGTTGGCTAAGCTGGGCTTTTGACTAGAGGTTCTAGAGAAAAATTCATTTCCAACTCACTAAAGTTGTTGGAAAAATTTATTTCCTTAACATTGTAGGACTCAGGTCCCTATTTCCTTGCAGGCTGTTGTGGGAGTTTCTCTCTGCTCCTAAAGTCTACCCACATTTCTTCTTACAGAAGTCTTCATCTTTAAACCAGCAATGCTTCATAAAGCCATTCTGATGTTTCAAATATCTGTGAATTCATTTTTTGCTGTCAGTCAGTGAAAAACTTTTGCTTTTAAAAGGTGCATTACTTAGGACTGTCCTACTCAGATCAACTGATTAGTAACCTTAAGATCAACTGATTAGTAACCTTAATTACATCTGCAAAATCCCTTTGCTATGGAATGTAACATGATCATGGAAATAATGACCCATCATATTCACAGAAGAGAAAATTATATATGCCAAGTGTCACTGGGGGCTATTCTGTGTTAGGAATTATGCCTACCACAAAGTGAATATTGGAAACAATTGTATATCCATAAATTTGACGAAATAGATGAGTTACATAAATTCTTCAAAAGGTAAGAAAATTACTGAAGATTAAATAACCTGGATATTGTTATATCTATTAAAGAAAGATAATTTATAGTTTAAAACCTTCCAAAAGAGAAAGCTCCAGGCTCAGATAGTTTTATTGACATATTCTCTTACATGTTGGAGAAAGAAATAATACCATGTTTCAAAAAGGCCTTTCAGAATACAAGTGAGGGGGGAAACTGCAACTCATTTTAAGACAAGGTTATTGCCCTATACCAAACCAGAAAAAAAATGTGTAAGAAAAGAAAACTACAGACCAATATTCCTAATGACTACAAATACAAAACTTTTAACTAAATACTAGAAAACTAAATTCAACACAGTGAAAAGAAAATATATCCCCTTTAAGTGGGTATTGTCCTGAAAACTCAAGATTCATTCAACATTTTTTAAAAAACATCTATCAATGTAATTTACCTAATATAAGACTAATGATTAAAAATGCTATGGTCCCCTCAATAAATGCAGACAAAAACATATGACAACATCTAACACTCATTTTCTGATTAAAAATAAATAAATAAATAAATAAATAAAACTCTCAGCAAAGTAGGAACAGAAGGGAATTTCATCAACCTGATAAAATACATTTGCAAAGTTTCTACAGCTAACAACATACTTAATGTTGAAAGACTGAATGTTTTTCCCCTAAGATTAGGTACAAATTAAGGACATCCACTCTCACCACCTGTATTTGTCATCATACTTGATATCTTAGTGAATGCAACAAGGCAATAAAAAGAAATAAAATCCATAGAGATTAAAAAAAGAAATGAAACTATTCTCAGACAACATATTTTTCTACATAGATAATCAGAATGAATCCACAAATCTATTAGAACTTATAAGTTTAACAAAGTCACAGGATACATCAATATAAAAAAAATCAATCACCTATAGTCCTGTATACTTGAGAATTGCCAAGATTAGATTTTAAATGTTTTCACCACAAAAAAAGATTGATAAGAATGTGAGGTAATACATATGTAAATTAGCATTGATTTAACCATCTTACAATGTACACATATATCAAAACATTGTATTATATATCATAAATACATATAATTACTAATTATTTGTCAAAATACATAAATAGATAATCCTATTTCTATTCATTAACAATGAAAAATTGGAAGCAGGTTTTTTAGTTTTATTCCATTACAATAGCTGTTTCATATTCAAAAACATGAAGAAATGAAATAGTTAAAATAACTATTTCATATTCAAAAATATAAAATAGTTAAATGTAAATTGTGCAATACAAGTGCACTATTGTTATGCTAAAACTAAAAGAACACTGATAAAAGGAACCTAAGAAAACCAAAATAGTAAAGAGATCTAGCACATCATGGAATGAACAATTCAATATTTTAAAGATGTCAATCCTTTCCAAAATGATCTATTGGTGGAATAAAACTTCATTCTAAAATCTCAGTGTAATATTTTTGTCAAAATCAATCAGCTGATTCTAACATTGTATAGAAAAGTGCAGAGACTAGGAGAGCCAAACACTTTTGAAAAATAAAAACAAAATTGTACAAAATGTAAGTTACGCAAGATTAATAAGTTCCCAAGGTCTAATGTATAAAAAAATGTGAGTATAGTTAGCAATACTATATTGTGTACTTGAAATTTGCACAAAGAAAGAAAGAAGAAAATAAAGATGGAAGGGAAGAAAGAGGGAGGGAAGGAAGGAAGGGAGGGAGGGAGGGAGGGAAGGGGAGTTATGTGTGGTGATTATACTACTATGTTCATTTGTCAGAATTACATATAAAATAAGTGAGCTAATCTATATGTCAATAAAATCTTAATAAGAATGAGAAAGAAATTTATTCTTCTTCTCTAAGCATCAACTGAGAGCCAATTCCTTTGCAATATTATGAGGCAATTATGAAGCAAATAATTTATATTTAACATCTTACATCTACCTTTAAAATTTATCTTTCCTGTGGATTTATAATCCATGATATTTCCCCCACCCCATTTAACATTTCTCCCAGTTCCCATCTCCTGGTGCACTAAGCTTGGGAACTCTCCTTCCTCTTATTTATCATCAGAAATATTCGTTCTTGGTCACTATGGATCCAGTTACTTCTTAGAACCACAATACGATCACTCAAATAGATGACCCTCAAATCACGCTGAGGCCAAGGAAAATAGTTTTTAAATTTCAGGGCTGGGTGTTCTCTTTTTGTGAATTCCTCTAATTATATTATGCATGCAGTAAACTCCTCATCAGATTAATTCTTATCAACTTTAAGAACCAGTGCAGCAAAGAAGAGATTTTACAGCAAATAATTTCTCACTTGGAGCACTGTTTATCCACCCCAGACTTCTCTTTCCTATAGTTCTTTTCTTCAAAATTGTATTTGTTTAAGTCCTCTGAACTCAGGCAGATTGGGCTTTAAAATTCCAGCTCTTTTAGCATTGACGCATGAGTCAGCACATTCAACATTTGTATTTCTGTGCCTGATTTATTTCACTTAACATAACGTCCTGAAGTTCCATCCATGCTACAAATGACAGAATTTCATTCTTTTTTATGACTGAATAGTACTCCATTGTATATATGTACTACATTTTCTTTATACATTCATCTATTGATGGACACTTAGGTTGATTCCATACCTTGGCTACTGTGAATAATACTGCTATGGGGCGACTATAGATGCCAATAATTTATTGCATATTTTCAAATAGCTAGAAATGAGGATTTTCAATGTTCCCAACACAAAAAAAATGGTAAATGTTTGAGGAGAGATAGATGTGCTAATTACCCTGATGTGATTATTACATATTATTTCCAGGTTCCAGAATATTACACTGTACTCCATAAATAAGTGCAATTATTATGCATAAATTTAAAATATATTTTTTTAATCTCAGCCTTGCTCTTCTTAGCTTTCTCTGTTTAATTAATTCACTTTTCTTCTCCTTGTTTTGGCTTCCTCATATTTAAAGGAAGGAAGTGAATCTCATCTAATTCAAGAAGACTTTGTGAAGAATATATGAGTAATATAAGTAAAACCCTTAGCACAGTTCTGACATGTAATAGACAAGTGACAAATAGTAACTACTCTTGCTATTATTAGTATTAGCAACACTTACTCCAATTAAGCATTAAACTAGTAACCATATATATGTGCATATTTATAAACCTTACTAGATGAAGACATAGCTATTCACCATATAAAAACAATTTAAAGAGTTGCTTTCTAATATATGTAAAACACCAATAATGCTTGCCAAACGTGACTCACGTTGAGACACGCATCGCTGGTAACTAAACTTCATATGCCATACTTGCAAATGTTACATCATAGAAAGAATAACATTTTACCCCATTCGAATATTTGTTAATATTACCCTAATTATCAGAAACATTTTCATGATGTAAATCTCTTTATACTCATCAAAGTGTTGTTTAGCTTTAAAAAAAATGACAACTACAGTGGCCTAGGTCATTAATTATCTTAGGAGCTCAGCACTCTGCTCTCAGTCCAGCAACCACAGGCCACTACTAAGAGTGACTATGGCAACCACCTTGGTGCCCCGATCCTGACAACTTAACAGGAGACATTGTGACAGAAGTTATCAGGAGGTACCATTGCCACAGACACTCTCAGAGACAGCTAGTGGTTGCTTGGTAACCTGCACTACTGGATGGGGTTAGCACAAGATAAAGTGAGGAACTAACAAGGGTTGACAAGAGTTCACGCTTACTTGAGAAAGGGAGAGAGGGTATGATGCAGCCATACATTTCCGAGAAGGAAAAGAGCTCAAAACCCATTCTATTCTCAGAGATTACATTATAATTTCTGCCACCATCACCTGGAAAAACACACCTGACATTTCACCACTAAAAGGAGAAACTTACAAAATTAATTTCTGAATAATTTTGTGTTAGTCAATTAAATATTCTCTATAAATTTTCTGTAAGCATATGTATGATTATGATAATTCACTTAGTGGCTTCTGATATTAATGATTCATTGACTTGATGAGTAGTATAACTTATTGTTTTATTTATATTTTAAAAAATTTGCAATGGCATCAACAAGCAAGGTTGAACAGTCTTACATTAATGAGGGGTTATAATCATGACGAAATTCGTGACAGTGGCTTTTTCTCCACTCTAATTTATCTGGTTATACTGTATTGCAGCTTTAAATAGCACCACTGAGAGTCAGCCCCGTGAAAACTACTTTTTTTTTTTTTTTTTCTTTTTTTTTGAGACTGAGTCTCGCTCTGTCGCCCAGGCTGGAGTGCAGTGGCCGGATCTCAGCTCACTGCAAGCTCCACCTCCCGGGTTTACGCCATTCTCCTGCCTCAGCCTCCTGAGTATCTGGGACTACAGGCGCCCGCCACCTCGCCTGGCTAGTTTTTTGTATTTTTTAGTAGAGACAGGGTTTCACTGTGTTAGCCAGGATGGTCTGGATCTCCTGACCTCGTGATCCGCCCGTCTCGGCCTCCCAAAGTGCTGGGATTACAGGCTTGAGCCACTGCGCCCGGCCGAAAACTACTTTTTAGTAAAGAGAAATTAACAAATCCTTTCAAGAGTATTAACTCCCATTAGTAACCCAAAACAGAGCAAAATCATAATCTCCTATACTATAATTCTCTATAATTTATAATACAAGCCTGCTTAATCCAAAGAAAAGTTCTTTTTTCCTTTCCTGGAAATATTTTTGCTTTATTGATTCTTTCCCGTTGCTCATTTTACCTATATGACTCTATAAAAATTACACTACATCATATTTTTATCATCCCTACATTGTTTGGGGGCTAATGGGCTCCCTATTTTGGCCTACAACTTTTTGGAAGATAGAGGACTTGGAAATGGAGATGAATATGTGGATTATTTCTATGTATTTGAATTTAGAGCTGGACTGCTTCAAAAAGATAGTCCTGGCAGCAAGGCTAATATTACATTTTAAAGAGAAAAGGAAGAAAAAAGGACAAGTGAAGACACTAAGGTCAATGCTGCCTAAACTGGAAAAAAATAAAAAATTACTGTTATGAATTATTTTACTAGATTCTGTTCACATGGAGCTTAAAAAGGGAATAGGAGTAATAGATATTTTGAAGCCAAAATAATTTAAATTAGAAATGGAATACATTTTTATAGCTATTTGTGCAGTATATTATGAAATGCTTATTGAGCCACTAATATGTGCCATACCCTTAATATAGACTCGCAAAATTTTTAAGTGGAGGCAAAATGTTAATTATGTCAACATCTCATAATGGTGGATTTGCCTTGGATACAATAAACATATACAAAAAAATAGCATTTCATCTTTTTTTATTTTATAAATTATAAATGCTGATCTAATGCTTATTTTTCCTCCAATTTACTCTTCACTTTTCCCCTGTTCAGCTCTGTTTCTCAGGGAGCCTGACTGAGGTACAGATAGGGTTTTCAGGCTCTGGTGTCAGCTGGCTGCCAATGGAATGGTGGCAAAATACATGGCAAAAGTAAAGAAGAAGCCATATTAATAAATATGAAGTGATGGCCGTTTATATTTAAGCATGAGTAATACAATAACTAAATGGAAGCTCTGTCCACATGGATATGCCTAGTAGACCTTGGGCTTAATTCTCAAATGAACCCTCACTATCTACCCGAGCATACTGAATTATATAATTTTCTTCTCTTCTGCCCAAATACTTCCTGCATAACTGTAACATTTTATATGTTCAATTCCTCTGTCTTAGGTAAACTCAAGACCTTACCCATACTCATTGTCAATCCATAACCCAAACCAACTCAATCACCTTCAAGTCTGGATATATATGGGAAGATTTATATCCCTATAATTTGGAAAATGGAGGTGACATAGATCACCAGAAAATCTAGAAGCAGCAATTAAAACACCTTAGGTTACATGATTGTATAACTTTGACAAATTTGAATTCTATTTTAAAACTGACAAAAATCAACACCTCTTCCATGTCCCTACCTTGTTATCCAATTGAAGTCTATAAGCGGAATTTTAATTCTAGAAGGCAGACTATTACTGATGAACTATCTTCTCTCACAGAAACACACACACTCATGTGTCTTCAATTAGGGGATCAATTTTGGAATGACAACTCAGAGCAAAAAATAGTAAGTGAGAGGGTTTCTATCATGAATGTATAAATGTATATGGGCACTTCATCACATCCTGCAGAGGGCAGAGGATGTGATGTGGGAAAAAATCCTCACAATTGAGGGGCACAAAAAGAAAAGTATTTAAAAATAACAATTTGAGAGTAAGTGTAGGTAATGACTTAACACCGTAATTCCTTGTCACATATAAATTAAAACAGACGTTTAAAATATCTTATTTTTACACTACAGGCTTATCTTTCTTAAGAATTAATAAGAAATCATCATATTTAGTAGAACATCTATGTATGGAATGAAGAAAGGTTTCAAACTAGTGTGCTTATGAAACCCAGGAAATAACTCAGCTTTGGTTATTCATTAAAGGAAAAATGAAACATGAGGTCTAAAATTCATTTTAATGCCATTTTTGCTAAAATATTCTCTTTATTCTAATGATCATATATTTTACTCTGATAATAAAAACTTCAAATTATGATATTTATTCAGAATGTATCATATAGCAATAATGATGTTATGGAACAATGGTTATAAAACATGGCCCCTTTCACGAAAAGATAGAATAGCAGATGAACACAGAAAAAAAAAAATCAAGTTCAGAGAGCAATTTATTCAGCAGCCAGCAAACACGGATTTGTAGTAATCTAGCCTAGAGGAAATGGAGGTAAAGATGAGTTTTGGGGTATCTGATCTAATGACAGAGATGACCAAAGCTGAACTTTAACATAAATAAATTATTTGCTGCTTCTCCCCTGTCAATCCCTA
This sequence comes from Papio anubis, assembly GCF_008728515.1. Classification (NCBI taxonomy): domain Eukaryota; kingdom Metazoa; phylum Chordata; class Mammalia; order Primates; family Cercopithecidae; genus Papio; species Papio anubis. Next base: position 48,980,477 of record NC_044981.1, read on the forward strand.
AGTCTATATGTTTAGTAGCCTTCAGCTTACCACCAGGCTTCAGAACATAAAAAAGGATTCAGCAAAACATCAAAGAACAACATAGATCCTTAAAATACCTTAATGACTAGTCCAACTAAAGTAGGTGGTGGTTCGTGAAATTATGCCCCCTAAGAGCCAGTCCATGCAGCACTTAAACTCCAAGTCAGAGAACTGAAAACAGTTGCACAACTCTTTAATGAGACTCAAATGTGTGAGTGAATATAGACCATTTCTATTTGTTTAGATTTATTATTTTATATTCTGGAAGCTGTAATAATTCTATGGAAGAAATGGCTAGCGATTTACCAAAAATTTCTGCATCCCTTTCCATAGTGTGAGTAGTTTTGAGAATCAGTTGTCCAGTCAGGCAGAATTTTTCTCAGATTTCTTGTATATGAAGGAGCCATGCAACAAGTTCTTGATAATGTAATTTTGTCAGAAATGGTGCTTTTCACTTCCACATTGTTAAGAGTAAATATGGCTTCTTTTCCTTCACTCTTCCCATTGTCCAATGAATGAAGAGGACTCTAAGGCCCCAAGAAATAGCATGGTCAACAAGATAGTAAGATACTGGGTCCCTTAATCACCACATGGAGGAAACCCACCCACCAGGAACATCTGCACTGGATTGTTATGTGTGCAAGAAAGTAAGCTTTTACTGAAAAAAATCTCCAAAAGCTTTGAGTGAGTTTATGACAGAGACTAGTGGTGCCCTAACTAGTATGGATTTCTATAGGAATCATTTAGTGAGTGCTTGTTATATGCAAATACAGCAGGGCAGGCTTATTGAAATTTTGCCATCCTTCAAGTCCTAGTTCATAAGCTGCATGTTGTGAGAAACATATTTTAAAATCTAGAATTTGTATATTTATCAAGTACTCATGTTCCGGACATCACACTAAAAGCTTTACAAGCTTTAGATATCTTATCTCATTCAATCCTCTCTGATGGACTTCTTTGGATTATTGGCCCAGCTTATAAGATGTCCCCACCAGCCACACCCACCAACCTACAGTAGTGGACACACATTTTCTTCTACATGATCTCATACTCTTGGCCAGAGATGATCATAAAGCTACAGAAGACTGAATGAAGCAAGAAATCATCAGTGATTGCCTAGCAAAAAGTGGCATAAGCTTTCTTACTCTGATCCAGCTACATGCCCTCCATGTAACATTAACCGACTATGTGTAAAATGTATTTTGTATTTGTATTGTATGTGTGGGAAGGGGTGTTTTTTTGTTGTTGTTCTACAAAATAAGCATTTTGCATAGGGCCCAGCACACTAAAGATTAAGTGTTTTTCCAGTAGGTAGTATAATATGTCTTTAATAGAATATGTAGGTACATAATTCCAGACAATCCATGTAATTTTAACATATTATCAAAGGGCTTGAGGTTAGAGGTTACATTTCTTTGTTGATTTGTATGTTTTTGTAGTATCTAATGTTCTGGCAAGGCTGGCATATTAATAGTTGACTTATGAGTTATAATTTCAAGGGTACTAACTGTCTCCCATCAAATAAAAAAAATCTCTCATTTTGGCTTTCCATATACCTGATACCTCACCAGTAGAGCCTTCTAATGTCATCTTGGTTAAAGCAATTATGTTTTCTGAAAATGTGAGATATCATCAACCTATTGTTGTCCTAAGCCATGAAAAAGGGAAATCTTGAAGAAAAAGACCCCAAGATGTATTATTTTACAAAAGGAATGAGGTCAGAAGCATTGAGGAATTATTCCCTTAATGGGCATATATCATTAGGACTCTGGGCCCTAAAATTGCATAAAAGCATCAGGATCCTGAAAATGTGGAGTTATAGATCTCTAGCATTTTCCAGGAATAACTATTGTAAGCTAGGCTGGTATTGGATATTCATCCTATTCTCCCTAAACTCTGATGAAACCTGCACTCCTGAGTTTATAAGGACAGAGAACTTATATTTTGGCTCATGCTGTACTTCAGTATAGAATTACTTTATTTTACTGTATTGTACCAACACTAACTCCAGGGAGGCAAAGAAATCACAGATGATTTAGTGAGAAGCTGTATTTCTCACTAAATACATTGTATATACCCACATGTATATACAATGCTCTCTGTGACTCTTCAGAGATAGTCATCTAAAAGGCTCACAGAGAACTTTTCTTCCTGCAAAAATGAGGGAGTTGCATTCCTCAAATACTACGTAAATCTACTTTCCCAAGAGAAGAGGATATATCAATATCTATCATGTTATTCAAGGGACCTAACAGACCCTGTAACATAAATGAACAATAATAAAGTATATTACTGACACAGATAAAAATTGAGGTGGCATGGATGGAACTGGAGATCATTATTCTTAGTAAAATGACTCAGAAACAGAAAGTCAAAAATCACATGTTCTCACTTATAAGTGGGGGTTTAACAATGGGTACATAGGGACATGTAGAAACGGATAATAGACATTGGAGACTCCAAAAGTTGGGAGGGTGGAGCAGGGAGAGATGAAATATTATCTAGGGGATACAATGTATACTATGCGTATGATGGGTACACTAAAAGCCCAGACTTCACCACTACGCAATACATGCATGTAACACATGCACCCCTAAATCCATATAAACAAAACTTTAAAAAAATTGACTGCCATAATAGTACACAAGTACACAGAATACACTGCCATCATAGTACACTAGATAGGGGAATAGGCTGGGACAATCCCACCCTGGGTGCAGGGCTCCAGGGGCCATACAAGTTGGACAATGCCCCCACAAAGAAAGACTTTGAATATATGTAGTTATTTCTAGCCTACTATGCTTTCTGCTATATAACAACATATATTTGAGACAGTGCTTCATGTGGGAAAGATGAAGAAATCCTACCAAATGTTGGCTTTTTCTTTTTCTTTGTTTTTTTTTTTTTAATTATTATTATACCTTAAGTTCTAGGGTACATGTGCACAACGTGCAGGTTTGTTTCATAGGTATGCTTGTGCCATGTTGGTTTCCTGCACCCATTAACTCATCATTTACATTGGGTATTTCTCCTAACGCTATCCCTCCCCCAGCCCCCCACTCCACGACAGGCCCTGGTGTGTGATGTTCCCCACCCTGTGTCCAAGTGATCTCATTGTTCAATTCCCACCTACGAGTGAGAACATGTGGTGTTTGATTTTCTGTCCTTGTGACAGTTTGCTCAGAATGATGGTTTCCAGCTTCATCCATGTCCCTGCAAAAGACATGAACTCATGTTTTTTTATGGCTGCATAATATTCCATGGTGTACATGTGCCACATTTTCTTAATACAGTCTATCATTGATGGACATTTGGGTTGGTTCCAAGTCTTTGCTATTGTGAATAGTGCAGCAATAAACGTATGTGTGCATGTGTCTTTATAGTAGCGTGATTTATAACCCTTTAAATATATACCCAGTAATGAGATTGCTGGATCAAATGGTATTTTTAGTTCTAGATCCTTGAGGAATCGCTGCACTGTCTTCCACAATGGTTGAACTAATTTATGCTCCCACCAAGTAATTTACAACCTGTGTAAAAGCGTTCCTATTTCTCCACATCCTCTCCAGCATCTGTTGTTTCCTGACTTTTTAATGATTGCCAATCTAACCGGTGTGAGATGGTATCTCACTGTGGTTTTGATTTGCATTTCTCTGATGACCAGTGATGATGAGCATTTTTTCATGTGTCCATTGGTGAATAAATGTCCTCTTTTGAGAAGTGTCTGTTCATATCCTTTGCCCACTTTTTGAGGGGTTGTTTTTTTCTTGAAAATTTGTTTAAGTTCTTTGTAGATTCTGGATATTAGCCCTTTGTCAGATGGGTAGATTTCAAAAATTTTCTTCCATTCTGTAGATTGCCTGTTTACTCTGATGGTAGGTTTTTTTGCTCTGCAGAAGCTCTTTAGTTTAATTAGATCCCATTTGTCAATTTTGGCTTTTGTTGCCATTGCTTTTGGTGATTTAAACACGAAGTCCTTGCCCATGCCTCTGTCCTGAATGGTATTGCCTAGGTTTTCTTCTAGGGTTTTTATGGTTTCAGGTATAACATTTAAGTCTTTAATCTATCTTGAATTAATTTGTGTATAAAGTGTAAGGAAGGGATCTGGTTTCAGCTTTCTATATAGGGCTAGCCAATTTTCCCAACACCATTTATTAAATAGGGAATCCTTTCCCCATTTCTTGTTTTTGTCAGGTTTGTCAAAGATCAGATGGTTGTAGATGTGTGGTGTTATTTCTGAGGCCTCTGTTCTGTTCCCTTGGTCTATATATCTGTTTTGGTACCAGTACTATACTGTTTTGGTTACTATAGCCTTGTAGTATAATTTGAAGTCAGGTAGCATGATGCTTTCAGCTTTGTTCTTTTGGCTTAGGATTGTCTTGGCAAAGGGGGCTCTTTTTTGGTTCTGTATGAACTTTAAAGTAGTATTTTCCAGTTTTGTGAAGAAAGTCATTGGTAGTTTGATGGGGATGGCATTGAATCTATAAATTACCTTGGGTAGCACGGCCATTTTCATGATATTGATTCTTCCTATCCATGAGCATGGAATGTTCCTCCATTTGCTTGTGTCCTCTTTTATTTGGTTGAGCAGTGGTTTGTAGTTCTCTTTGAAGAGGTCCTTCACATCCCTTGTAAGTTGGATTCTTAGGTATTTTATTCCCTTTGTAGCAATTGTGAATGGGAGTTCACTCATGATTTGGCTCTCTGTTTGTCTGTTATTGGTGTATAAGAAGGCTTGTGATTTTTGCACCTTGATTTTGTATCCTGAGATTTTGCATCCTGAGATTTTGCTGAAGTTGCTTATCAGCTTAAGAAGATCTTGGGCTGAGACAGTGGGGTTTTCTAAATATACAATCATGTCATCTGCAAACAGGGACAACTTGATTTCTGCTTTTACTAATTGAGTACCCTTTATTTCTTTCTCTTGCCTGATTATCCTGGCCAGAACTTCCAACACTATGGTGAATAGGAGTGGTGCCAGTTTTCAAAGGGAATGCTTCCAGTTTTTGTCCATTCAGTATGATATTGGCTGTGGGTTTGTCATAAAGAGCTCTTATTATTATGAGATATGTTCCATCAATACATTGTTGAGAGTTTTTAGCATGAAGGGCAGTTGAATTTTGTCGAAGGCCTTTTCTGCATCTATTGAGATAATCATGTGTTTTTTGCCGTTGGTTGGGTTTATGTGATGGATTACATTTATTGATTTGAGTACGTTGAACCAGCCTTGCATCCCAGGGATGAAGCCGACTTGATTGTGGTGGATAAGCTTTTTGATGTGCTTCTGGATTCAGTTTGCCAGTATTTTACTGAGGATTTTCACATCAAAGTTCATCAAGGATATTGGTCTAAAATTCTCTTTTTTTGTTGTGTCTCTGCCAGGCTTTGTTATCAGGATGATGATGGCCTCATAAAATGAGTTAGGGAGGATTCTCTCTTTTTCTATTGATTGGAATAGTTTCAGAAGGAATGCTACCAGCTCCTCTTTGTACCTCTGGTGGAATTTGGCTGTGAATCCATCTGGTCCTGGAGTTTTTTTGGTTCTTAGGCTATTAATTATTGCCTCAATTTCAGAGCCTGTTTTTGGTCTATTCAGAAATTCAACTTCTCCCTGGTCTTTAGTCTTTGGAGGGTGTATGTGTCCAGGAATTCCTCCATTTCTTCTAGATTTTCTGGTTTATTTGCATAGAGGTGTTTATAGTATTCTCTGATGGTAGTTTGTATTTCTGTGGGGTCGGTGGTGATATTCCCTTTATCATTTTTTATTGTGTCTATTTGATTCTTCTCTCTTTTCTTCTTTATTAGTCTTGCTGGTGGTCTATCAATTTTGTTGATCTTTTCAGAAAACCATTTCCTGAATTCATTGATTTTTGAAGGGTTTTTTGTGTCTCTATCTCCTTCAGTTCTGCTCTGATCTTAGATATTTCTTGCCTTCTGCTAGTTTTGAATTTGTTTGCTCTTGCTTCTCTAGTTCTTTTAATTGTGATGTTAGGGTGTTGATTTTAGATATTTCCTGCTTTCTCTTGTGGGCATTTAGTGCTATAAATTTCCCTCTACACATTGCTTTAAATGTGTCCCAGAGATTCTGGTATATTGTGTCTTTTTTCTCATTGGTTTCAAAGAACATTTTTATGTCTGCCTTCATTTCGTTATTTACCCAGTAGTCCTTTGGGAGCAGGTTGTTCAGTTTCCATGTAGTTGTGTGGTTTTGAGTGAATTTCTTAATCCTGAGTTGTAATTTGATTACACTATGATCTGAGAGATGGTTTGTTGTGATTTCTGTTCTTTTATATTTGCTGAGGAGTTCTTTACTTCCAACTAAGTGGTCAATTTTGGAATAGGTGCGATGTGGTGCTGAGAAGAATGTATATTCTGTTGATTTGGGGTGGAGAATTCTGTAGATGTCTATTAGGTCTGCTTGGTGCAGGGCTGAGTTCAATTCCTGGATATCCTTGTTAACTTTCTGTTTCATCAATCTGTCTAATATTGACAGTGGGGTGTTAAAGTCTCTCACTAATACTGTGTGGGAGTCTAAGTCTCTTTGTAGTTCTCTAGGGACTTGCTTTATGAAACTGGGTGCTCCTGTATTGGGTGCATATATATTTAGGATAGTTAGCTCTTCTTGTTGTGTTGATCCTTTTACCATTATGTAATGGCTTTCTTTGTCTATTTTGATCTTTTTTGGTTTAAAGTCTCTTTTATCAGAGACTAGGATTGCAATTCCTGTTTTTTTGGCTTTTTGTTTTTGTTTTTGTTTTTTTTTTGCTTTCCATTTTCTTGGTAGATCTTCCTCCATCCCTTTATTTTGAGCTATGTGTGTCTTTGTACATGAGATGGGTCTCCTGAATACAGCACACTGATGGTTCTTGACTCTTTATCCAATTTGCCAGTCTGTGTCTTTTAAATGGGGCATTTAGCCCATTTTTCTTTAAGGTTAATATTCTTATGTGTGAATTTGATCCTGTCATTATGATGTTAGCTGGTTATTTTGTCCATTAATTGATGCGATTTCTTCATAGTATTGATGATCTTTACAATTTGGCATGTTTTTGCAGTGGCTGGTACCAGTTGTTCCTTTCCATGTTTAGTGGTTCCTTCAGGAGCTCTTGTAAGGCAGGCCTGGTGGTGACAAAATCTCTCAGCATTTGCTTGTCTGTAAAGGATTTTATTTCTCCTTCACTTATGAAGCTTAGTTTGGCTGGATATGAAATTTTGGGTTGAAAATTCTTTTCTTTAAGAATGTTGAATATTGGCCCCCACTCTCTTCTGGCTTGTAGAGTTTCTGCCAAGAGATCCGCTGTTAGACTGACGGGCTTCCCTTTGTGGGTAACCCAACCTTTCTCTCTGGTTGCCCTCCACATTTTTTTCCCTCATTTCCACCTTGTTGAATCTGACAATTATGTGTCTTGGGGTTGTTCTTCTTGAAGAGTATCTTTGTGGTGTTCTCTGTATTTCCTGAATTTGAATGTTGGCCTGCCTTGCTAGGTTGGGGAAGTTCTCCTGTATAATATCCTGAAGAGTGTTTTCCAACTTGGTTTCATTCTCCCCATCACTTTCTGGTACACCAGCCAAATGTAGATTTGGTCCTTTCACATAGTCCCATATTTCTTGGAGGCTTCATTCATTCCCTTTTACTCTTTTTTCTCTAAACTTCTCTTCTTGCTTTATTTCATTAATTTGATCTTCAATCACTGATACACTTTCTTCCACTTGATTGAATCAGTTATTGAAGCTTGTGCATGCATCACAAAGTTCTCATGCCATGGTTTTCAGCTCCATCAGGTCATTTAAGGTGTTCTCTACACTGTTTATTCTAGTTAGCCATTCGTTTAATCTTTTTTCAAGATTTTTAACTTCCTTGTGATGGGTTCGAGCATCCTCCTTTAGCTCAGAGAGCTTGTTATTACCAACCTTCTGAAGCCTAATTCTGTCAGCTCGTCAAAGTCATTCTCCATCCAGCTTTGTTCCATTGCTGGTGAGAAGCTGTGATCCTTTTGAGGAGAAGAGGTGCTCTGGTTTGTAAAATTTTCAGCTTTTCTGCTCTAGTTTCTCCCCATCTTTGTGGTTTCATCTACCTTTGGTCTTTGATGTTGGTTACCTGCAGATGGGGTTTTGGTGTGGATGTCCTTTTGGTTGATGTTGGTGCTATTCCTTTCTGTTTGTTAGTTTTCCTTCTAACAGATCCCTCAGTTGCAGGTCTGTTGGAGTTTACTGGAGGTCCTCTCCAGACCCTGTTTGCCTGTGTATCACCAATGGAGGCTGCAGAACAGCAAATATTGCAGAACAAAAAAATATTGCTGCCTGATCCTTCCTCTGGAAGCTTTGTCCCAGAGGGGCACCTGCCTGTATGTGGTGTCAGTCAGTCCCTATTGGGAGGTGTCTCACAGTTAGGCTACACAGGGGTCAGGGACCCACTTGAGGCGGCAGTCTGTCCATTCTCAGAGCTCAAACACCATGCTAGGAGAACTACTGATCTCTTCAGAGCTGTCAGACAGGGATATTTAAGTCTGCAGAAGTTTCTGCTGCCTTTTGTTCAGCTATGCCCTGCCCCCAGAGGAGGAGTCTATAGAGGCAGCTGTACTGCAGTGAGCTCCGCCCAGTTTGAGTTTCCCAGTAGTTTACCTACCCAAGCCTCAGCAATGGTGGACACTCCTCCCACTGCTGGGCTGCTGCCTTGCAGGTCAATTTCAGACTGCTGCGCTAGCAGTAAGCAAGGATCCGTGGATGTGGGACCCACAGAGTCAGGCATGGGATATATAATCTCCTGGTGTGCCATTTGCTAAGACCATTGGAAAAGCACAGTATTTCAGTGGGAGTGTCCCTTTTTTCCAGGTACAGTCTGTCATGGCTTCCCTTGTCTAGGACAGGGAAATCCCCTAACCCCTTGTGCTTCCCAAGTGAGGAGATGCCCCACCCTGCTTCAGCTCACCCTTCGTGGGCTGCATCCACTATCCAACCAGTTCCAATGAGATGAACCAGGTACCTCAAGTGGAAATGCAGAAACCACCCATCTTCTGCATTGGTCACTCTGGGAGCTGCAGACTGGAGCTGTTCTTATTAGGCCATCTTGGAATGGACTGGCTTTTTCTTTTTCCGTAAAATCAAAAGTCACTGAAGAAAAGAGGGTGGAGCTAAGAGTCAGAAGTTTAAGGAGCCCAGAAAAGCACTTAAAATAGGCCTCATCATAAGTGGGAGAGTGAGTCACAGTACTATTATTGACCATTGTCAACAATTCATTTGATATTGCTTATGAGTTTAAGTGAAATCAATTTACTCCTATAGTGGGGTTTTCTTTAGCAGTTATCAGCTTTGTGATATGGTCTGATATGGTTTAGCTGTGTCCTCACCCAAATCTTATCTTGAATTGTAGCTCCCATAATTCCCAAGTGTCTTGAACCTGGTGGGAGGTAATCGAATAATGGGAGCAGATGTCTCCCATGCTGTTCTCATTACAGTGAGTTAATTTAATGAGATCTGATGGTTTTATAAAAGGCAATTCCCCTGCACATACTCTTTTGCCTGCCACCATGTGAGACTTGACTTTGCTCCTCATTCACCTTCTGCCATGATTGTGAGGCCTCCCCTACCATGTGGAACCGAATCAATTAAACCTCTTTCCTTTATAAATTACCCAATCTCTGCTCTGCCTTTATTAGTAGTGTGAGAACAGACTAATACAGTAAATTGGTATCAGGAGTGGGGTGCTTCGGTAAAGATATCCAAAAATATGGAAGCAACTTTGGAGCTGGGTACCAGGCAGAGGTTATAACAGTTTGGAAGGCTCAGAAGAAGATAGGGAAATGTGGGAAAGTTTGGAACTTCCTAGAGACTTGTTGAACGGCTTTGACAAAAATGGCAATAGTGATATAGACAACAAGGTCCAGGCTGAGGTGGTCTAAAATGGAGATGAGGAATTTGTCGGGGACTGGAGTAAAGGTAACTCTTGACTACACAAAGAGACTGGCAGCAGTTTGCCACTACCCTAGAGATCTGTGGAACTTTAAACTTCAGAGATATGATTTAGGGTATGTGGTGTAAGAAATTTCTAAGCAGCAAAGTGTTCAAAAGGAAGCAGAGTATAAAAGTTTGTAAATTTTGCAGCCTGACAATGCAATAGAAAATAAAACTCCACTTTCTGGGGAGAAATTCAAACCTGCTACAGAAATTTGCATAAGTAACAAGGAGCAAAATGTTAATCACCAAGACAATGGGGGAAAATGTCTCCAGGGTATGTCAGAGACCTTTATGGAAGCCCCTCCAATCACAGACCTAGAGGACTAAAAGGAAATAATGGTTTCACAGGCTTGGCCAGGACCCTTCTGCTGGATGCAGCCTAGGGACTTGGTGTCCATCCCAGCCACTCCAGCCATGGCTAAAAGGGGCCAAGGTACAGCTTGGGCTGTGGCTTCAGAGGGTGCAAACCCCAAGCCTTGGCAGCTTCCACATGATGTTGAGCCTGCAGGTGCAAAGAAGTCAAAATTTGAGATCTGGGAACCTCCACCTAGATTTCAGATGATGTATGAAAATGCATGGATGTCCAGGAAGAAGTTTGCTGCAGAGGTGGAGTCTTCATGGAGAACCTCTGCTAGGGAAGTGTAGAAGGGAAATGTGGAATCAGAGCTCCCAGACAGAGTGCCCACTAAGGGAGCCTAGTGGAGCTGTAAGAAGAGGGACATCATCCTGCAGACCCTAGAATAGTAGATCCACTGACAGCTTGCACCATGCACCTGGAAAAGCTGCAGACATGCAACACCAGCCCATGACAGCAGTGGGGAGAGGGTGCTGTACCCTGTAAAGCCACAGGGGCAGAGGTGCCCAAGACTGTGGGAGCCCACCTCTTGCATCAGCATGACCTGGATGTGAGACATGGAGTCAAAGGAGATTGTTTTGGAATTTTAAGGTTTAATGACTGCCTTATTGCATTTCAAACTTGCATCGGGCCTGTAGCCCCTTCGCTCTGGCCAATTTCTCCCATTTGGAATGGGTCTATTTACCCAATGCCGGTACCCCCATTGTATTTAAGAAGTAGCTAGTTTGCTTTTAATTTTACATGCTTATAGCTGAAAGGGACTTTCTTTGTCTCAGATGAGACTTTGGATTGTGGACTTTTGAGTTAATGCTGAAATGAGTTAAGACTTTGGGGGATTGTTGGGAAGGCATGATTGGTTTTGAAATGTGAAGACATGAGATTTGGGTGGAGCCAGTGGTGGAATGATATGTTTGACTGTGTCCCCACCCAAATCTTACTTTGAATTATAGCTCTCATAATTTCCATGTGTCGTGGGAGGGACTTGGTGGGAGGTAAATGAGTTATGGGTGTGGGTCTTCCTTGTGCTATTCTCATGACATGAATAAGTCTCATGAGATATGGTGGTTTTGTAAAGAATAGTTTCCCTGAACACACTCTCTTGCCTGCCGCCATTTAAGACATGACTTTGTTCCTCATTTGACTTCTGTCATGATTCTGAGGCCTCTCCAGCCATGTGAAAATGTGAGTCAATTAAACTTTTTTCCTTTATAAATTACCCAGTCTTGGGTATGTTTTCATTAGCAGCATCAGAACAGACTAATTTATTGGAATAAAAAAAATTTTCCCAGAAAAATAGGCTGGGATTTTGTCAGAAAGATAAAATAAAAAGAGAAAGATAATCAAGTAATGATGTGGCATCAACTAATGGATTTTTGAGATAATAAACTGTGGGAATATAAACTGAAAACTGAGGGAAGTAACAAAAGAAGAAGGCCAATGGATAGAAAAAAAGTAGAATGATCAATAGATTATAGGTTCTGATGAGGTACAGATCTTGAATAGTGAGAACAATTGAACAAGCAAGCAGGAAGGAGAAAATATTATGGTAACAGAGATAAAATAATGATTTTGAAAAGGAGAATTCATGTCCATTGATAAGGTTCAAGTTATGATGTGGTGAAGATGTGAAGGTCACTGAAGATGAAGAGGATGAGAAATTGAGAGGCCATGGTATTGGATAAGCCATCCACAGGATATCAAGTCCCCAGAATGATAGCAGGATACTTAATGAGAGTAATCTGCAAATTATAGAATCTTATATAAGACTCTGTTGAATTACAGAGTCTTCAATAAATGAAGTAAATTAACTGCAGTGAGAAAGGGGAGAGTATGGTGTAGTAAAAGGTATCATGAAAGTCCAAGATAAGATGGTGGAGAGGTACTGTCTGCATACAGCAGTGGGGATCAATGAAGACTAAGCACATCAGCTCTTAATGCAAAATCCCTGTCTGGAAGGACTACAGAGGATGTGGTCCCCTGGGGTGGTAGGGTAGGGAGAAGTTTAATTGAAGCAAGGAAAGGAAAGAAACTCTAGAAGATGAAATTAAGAATACCAGGGAGTTGGCTGGGTGTGGAACAATAGTTAAAGATGGTACATAGTCATATATGAGGATTAGAGGGAAGAGAGTAGGAATAAGGAAGTTCGGGGCATTGTAGGAATAATACTGTGGTAACGTAAGAAACTCAGAGGTTATACACATTTGGGGATGATTATTGCAAATAAAGACAAGCAGTTCAGGAACTTTTGTGTCGGTTCTCTTTGAGGAGAGTGGGCAATAACCCTAACGGTAATCTGAATCATTTATTGCTCCTTATAGTTGCTAAGTATTTTTCACTTTTATTCAAACTCATAGCAAGCTGAGTATTAATCAATGTTAGCAATCCCTTATCGATCAAGTATGCATAGGATTTCACATTTTTAATGTTGCAAAAAAAAGGTGAGTAATTTTAGATTATCTTTGGTTAATCATTAAATATGACATTTTATACTTGTTAAATAAATTATATGTATCGATTTAACTACAGCAGGGTCAATCACCACATTGCCAACATTATAGGTTTTAAACTTTTTACAATTTGGGATTACTATTACCTATTTCCATTCCTTTGCCTTGAAACTAAACACATGTATATATCTTTATTTAAAAGGTAAAGACTGGTGAAAATCTTTTTAAAATTTAGCAAACAAATTATTAATAATTTGTTTAATTTTAGTAAAAAGAAGAAAAATTGGTCAGTGTTTGAAAAAATGTGTGATTGACTTTAACGATATAAACAGGTGAAAGTTAATTAATTTTAATTAACTCCAACCATATCTTAGAAATAGAGAAAAGGAGGTGCATTCTTGGGGTCTTTTGGCTACACATAAAGATAGCCTCCAGTCAGATGTATTGAACAGTTTCAGGGGCTGCTCTGCCTCAGTGAGCAGAGCTATCGTAAGAAACCAGCAGAGAGTAGCACACTTTCTATGGGCTGGGAAAACAAAGGGTAGCGCTTTAAATACACACACAACAAACACTCAGAGAAGAAAAAGGACAAAAATGAGCAATCAGTTTCTGTGTAAAAGTGCTGTTTTTAAAGGTGAGCTTTTTTAGCTATTTGCAGATCCAATTTGCCAAATTACATTTGAACATTACCATGATCTGATATCATAACAAGGCATTGATGTGTGCAGACACTGGTGTGTGTTCTGATGCCTCTGCCTTTGTCTGTATTTCTTCAAGTGACTGCCTGATAATCCGCACTCTTTATTTCCTCATAGATCTCTCAAGGTCTAAAGAAATGAAATCCTTGGAGGTGTCATTGAGAGACATAAGATATGCAAGAGTGAATTTCTAACGTAGAAGAGCTTAGCACAGGCATCTTTTCCACTAGGGTGAAAAAAAGACATCCTTCCTTTTGTGGTCCACCTGGCAGAGCTGGATGCTTGGCTTAGATCTGACAGTATGATCGCAGCAAGGAGGGATCTGGCCACTGGAAGGGGCACTTCCTAATTAATGCTGCAGTGCCAGGCATCTTCTTAGACGCAGCATTGTAACAGGATGTGTTTTTGGCTGTAATTTTTCTCAGAACAAAAACATGAGGAATAGGGTGTGTCTGTCTGTCCATCAACTCTCTGGATAACACACTAAAAGTCTGCAAGACCTGAAACTCCATCTTATGCACCTATCTGACATCCAAAAAACCCCAAATGCTTCCATAGCCTAAAGCTGCATTACTTTCCACTGTGCTTCCAACAAAACTCAAAACTAAACCTTTTACGTTAAGTTCTGTGCTCTCAATCTCTAAACAAAGTCTCCATGATAGTTTCTTTAATTATTGCAGGCCGGGCGCGGTGGCTCAAGCCTGTAATCCCAGCACTTTGGGAGGCCGAGGCGGGTGGATCACAAGGTCAGGAGATCGAGACTATCCTGGCTAACATGGTGAAACCCCGTCTCTACTAAAAATACAAAAAACTAGCCGGGCGCGGTAGCGGGCGCCTTTAGTCCCAGCTACTTGGGAGGCTGAGGCGGGAGAATGGCGTGAACCCGGGGGGCGGAGCTTGCAGTGAGCCGAGATCGCGCCACTGCACTCTAGCCTGGGAGACACAGTGAGACTCCGTCTCAAAAAAATAAAAAAAAATAAAAAATAAAAAAAAATTATTGCAGAGACTTCTCAGCTGTTCCCAAGAACGTTGACAAGGACTCAAGAAGTAGTAGACTCTCTCTTAACTTTGTTCATGTCAGGGAGAAAGGAGGTGATTTTTGGAGAATGATCATTACCTGAGTCATTTTTAAAACAGAAGACACTGGGGTTATGTTTAAACAAAGAAGCAGCACCAGACTGAATGGGGATAGTGCAGTCAATCACGTAAGATGGACTGAAAGATCCAGATGTATACTGAAACTTGCCTCTTTTTTGTTTCATATTTCTCTCTACAAAAATTCAAACTATTTTCCAGCAACCTATAGGCTCAGTCTATTCCAAAGTTTAAGAGTTAATATTGATATTAGGCACTGAGAACATAAGGAGTCTTCATTTAAAGTCCTCTAGGCTTATGTTATCATTGTTCTTATCTGTCCCCTTGCGTCCCAGTTGAGAAAACTTGCTCAACTATAGTCACATAGCATCTGCACAGTTCCTTGTATGTGAATACACACTATAACCCATCTACCATTAAATGTTATTTATTCAGCCATGTCATAAGCTACAAAACCATTCACATGACTGCCTGAGGCCTACAAAGTCAATGACAAAGCTGGGTTCACACCAAAAGGAAAACTTAGAAACATTTGGTAACTAAATTCTTACAAATTTAGTTAAGAAATGTAATGGAACTGGGATTATTGTAGCCAGGGAAAATAGAGATGATATTTATGTTTTAAGTATAGAAAATATTTTTCACAAGATGAAAACCAAACAGCTTTTTCGTTTTAACCACAGGTACAATAAGAATTAGGCGACATATAACAATTGTTAATACAATTGTTTCCATTACGATAATGGAAAATGTGCAAGCCTAGGTATCAAGATTTACATACACTCTCATGCACATGCACAGGCACCTCTCCACACTCCAACTAAGTTATTGGGTGAGTCACTGAATATCACCTTTCCTCTAATTTTTATCCATATCAGTAAAACACAAGATTCACACACATAATCTTCAATCCTGACTTATTGGAAGCAGTTAATAATCATACAGACCTCCCTCATGTGACTATGGTTTGGATGTTTGGTCTCCTCCAAATTTTTGCTGGAATTTGATCTTGAGTGTTGCAGGTGAGGTTTACTGGGAGGTGTCTGAGTCATGGAGGTGGATCTCTCACGGATGGCTTGGTGCCAACCCTCAGGTAATCAGTGAGTTTTTGTTCTATTAGTTCAAAAGAGAGTTGATTGTTTAAAAGACAGTGGCACCCCTTCCCTCTCTCTGTTGCTCCCTCTCTTGCCAGGTGACACGCCTCCCCTTCCTCCTTTACCATAATTGGAAGCTTCCTGAGCTCCTCACCAGAAGCAGGTTCTGGTGCCATATTTCTTGTACAGCCTGCAAAAGCATGAGCCAAATAAACCTTTTATTAAAAAAAATAAATTTCCCAGCCTCAGGTACTCCTTTACAGCAAAGCTAACACACTAAGACATCTACCCCAGAAAATCCAACTAAAATTAAATATTTTCAACTGATTCAGAGTTAGCATGTTGTATTTTATTGACTGATACACTGTCAGAAGCACTAAAATAAAAAATCAAGGTCAATCTGGTCACATTACAAAGTACATTAAAGCTAGCTGCTGTAACAGGCAAACCTAAAAACAGGTGAGAAAGTAGATTTTTCATTCAAGTAAAAATTGTTGGTGTTATGTCAAATGAGAGTGAGACTGGAGACGAAAGATGAAGCTCCTGGCCGGGTGCGGTGGCTCAAGCCTGTAATCCCAGCACTTTGGGAGGCCGAGACGGGCAGATCACGAGGTCAGGAGATGGAGACCATCCTGGCTAACATGGTGAAACCCCGTCTCTACTAAAAATACAAAAAAACTAGCCGGGCGAGGTGGCAGGTGCCTGTAGTACCAGCTACTGGGGAGGCTGAGGCAGGAGAATGGCGTGAACCCCGGAGGCGGAGCTTGCAGTGAGCTGAGATCCGGCCACTGCACTCCAGCCTGGGCAACAGAGGAAGACTCTGTCTCAAAAAAAAAAAAAAAAAGAAAGAAAGAAAGAAAGAAGGAAGGAAGGAAGGAAGGAAAGAAAGAAAGAAAGAAGAAGCTTCATGCAGTCATTCAGGGACACTGTCTCATGGGGTCTCTGCTCTCTTCAACATTTGATTTCCGTGTTTGCCTTGGGGATCAACATCCAGGCGACATTTGGAGGGAAGAGAGTCAGTGGAACATCAAATGCTGATATTGTCATTAGACAGTTGGTGGAATTATAATTGCTAACAGTCAAAGTAATTTGGACAAACAGGGAAAATTCTATTTTTATATTTAAATAATATCATGATTTGTAGGGGAAATATCTGTTTTTAGTTGCACTCAAGGGTTTCCATTTAGAAAAACGTCTGGTGGAGAAGACTTTTGTACGATGAATAATCATCTCTTACTTTGTGATCATGTTTCTCACTTTACAAATGAAAGTTTGTCATTTGAGACTTTAGAATGATTATTGTCATCTTTCAATAAGAGAAGATGCAATGTATGTACCCTGCCACCAGGTGGTGGTTCCTCTAATATGTGCTTTGAGAATAAAATTAAAACTAGAAATGATTTCTCATTTAGTTCACTGAACTATAACTTTCTATGCTGCTTATATTTAGCTATTTTAATTATCAGATTTAGCCTGGCATTCTAAGATCTCTATTCTCAGTCCCCAGTTTATATAGCAAAGCAAATCTATAAATCTAGTGTGATCTCTATTGCTCACATTTTATTTCTCATTATACCTTTGTGTCTTTTTTTTTTTTTTTTTTTAATCTAGTACTGTAGAGTACCTAGTACGCAGTAGGGCTAAATCAATGCATATTTTAAGGTTTCACTCATTTATTCCATTTATCTAAAATGTGTTAGCACGTTGTTCATAAAAGTCCTTCAATAAAAATTAAAATTGGATGTCATTTCTCCCATGATTGTCTTAGTAAGAAAGAGGTAATATCCCTCCTCCGACCCATACCCAGGTAAGTGCTACCTTTTTTTTTTTTTAACGCAACTGTAGCTCTTATGCACTGTGTCCAATTGTAGCTTTCAAATGTTATTCTCCTATCTTGATGTCCCATAGTTTTTAGCACAGTTTTTGGACATTCAATGATTATTAGTTGAATGGATGCATTTCATCACCACATTTTAGAAAAAAATGTAAAAGGAAATTCCTACAACATAATTATTACATTTTTATTCATCCTTAACTTTTCCTTTGTCATTTTATCCTGAATTCTAATTTGAAGTCAAATTCGCTACATTGTAGTTTAAAAGTTATTGAGGTGCCAAGTCTTCAAAATTTAAGCAAGCTGGTATCAATATTTCTTGAAGTATTAACACTTTGTCTTGGGGCAAATCTTTGACCTCTTTCCAGGTTAATCAAAAGGCAGATTTTCTTTTGCCTGACTTACTAACTGAATCAATTAAATAAACTTCCTTTTTTTAGCCAATCCTAGCTCCATCTTTGCCCGTGAGTCTCTCTTCTGACTGTTTAAGGTTACTTTCAACATCTAACACCAGAATATTTAAGAAAACCATTACTCTTTTATTCATTATTAAAAGAAAACATGACAAGCACTCACTATGTTTTCTTTCATTGGAATTAGTAGCTAGGTGACCTTGAACTATATGTCCAACAATTCTTCTTTCAGAAACACTCTAGCAATAAATGGATTTTCTAAACCTGTCCTAGTACAGAGTTCCCAAAGCAGTTTCCTGAAGGAGTTTATGCTCTTCCTAAAGAAGAGAACATTTTAAAATAAAGCTATTTTAAAATGAGGTTTAGGGATGGAAATTTAAAGCAGTTTCATGACAGTAAAATTTATCTCTTTTGGCAGTTCTGATATTTATGTATTGGGTTTTGTCAAAGCTAGGTCACCTTTCTCTGCAACCACTTGGTCTGTTTTAAAAAGTGATTTTCCAAAGACCAAAGACTACCCTATTCTATTTAGAGTCCAACTTCCCACTGTCAGAACTTAAAATTCCCCAGACTCTAATGGCAGAGCTGCTTTAGGTCAAACTACAGTCAAATACAGCTGCCTAGGCTCTACCCTCACAAAAGTCTATCTTCACAAGGGTTAACAGTACCAGTTATGACAGTGTCCATAGCTGTTCCATTGAAGTGCTGTGACTACAGACCCCTATGCCTAGGTCCCAGATGGTTTTGGTTGGGTCTGCAAATACTCAATTGGGCACATATTCAACATTTAATATGTGCCACATATTGTATTAGCTCCAAAGATGCAAAGTTAAATAAGACATGATTCCTGCCATTGAGAAGTTTACAGTAAATTGATCATTGCTTTACTGGACATCTTGCCCGTATTTCTGGGTTTTCCTAGGTCCTTGACCTTTAGCCCAATGTCATTTAAATAATTGACTTTTCAGACATCCTGTATTTTAAGAGTGTTCCAGTGCTCCCTGTTGGTATAATCTGTGACCAAACATTTGTCTTACAGTCTTTATCCATTGAGATTTGGCACCCACCCAACTGAAGGAATAAAAATAATTAATAAACATTAGATAATAATACCTGAGCTCATGATAAGGCTTACAGATTTTTCCAAAATAAAAAGGACTGTCAAAAATCATCTAAGCGAGTGCTTCTCATGTTCTTTAATGTGCATAAGGATCACCTGGGGATATTGTTGACATTCAGATTCTAATTCAGTAGAATCAGGATCTCAGGTCTGGAGCCTGAGATTCTGCATTTCTAACAATTTTCTCCTGATACCATGATGGCATTTATGCCGGCAAAGTCCTCGGCCTTTTTCCCACTTCTAAATGAAGGCAAAGCCATGAGAAGATGAGCAAGATCCAGTTAGTATGGTCCTGGACTTGGAAAACATTATTAGATGAATTCATGGGCCGGGCTCGGTGGCTCACGCCTGTAATCCCAGCACTTTGGGAGGCCGAGGCAGGCGGATCACGAGGTCAGGAGATGGATACCATCCTGGCTAACACGGTGAAACCCTGTCTCTACTAAAAATACAAAAAAATTAGCCGGGCGTGGTGGCGGGAGCCTGTGGTCCCAGCTACTCGTGACGCTGAGTCAGGAGAATGATGTGAACCTGGGAGGCGGAGCTTGCAGTGAGCCGAGATCCCACCACTGCACTCCAGCCTGGGCGACAGAGCGAGACTCCGTCAAAAAAAAAAAAAAAAAGAAACATTATTAGATGAATTCAGTCATCTAGTACAAGAATTGTTTGTTTGTTTGTTTTTTACAGCAGCAGAAGCATTGGTGGAGAGGCACTGGATAAACAGAGTTCTTGTTACCTTCTCAGGACATAAAATTGAAAGAGGTTAAAACCGTATGGCAGCTTGTCAAAAAATTAAAAATAGAATGTGATGATTCTGTGGTTCAGCAATTCAACTTCTGGGTACATATCCAAAATAATTGAAAGCAGGGACTTGAAGAAATATTTTTACATCTATGTTCATTTACAATAGCCAAAAGGTAGAAGCAACCCAAGTGTCTACCAACAGATAAATAAAGAAAATGTGGTGTGTGTGCACAATGCAACATTAGCCTTAAAAAGGAAGGAAATTCTGACTCATGCTAAAACATGGTTGAACCTAAAAGACGTTATGCTAAATGAAATAAGCCCACCACACACACAAAAAAAATTCTATGATTTTATTTATCTAAAGTACCTAGAGTGATCAAACTCATGGAGATAGAAGGTAAAGTAGTGGCTACCAGAGCTGCAGGGAGAAGAGAATGAGGACTTATTGTTTAATCATTACAGAATTTCAGTTTCGCAAGTGAAAAGTGTTCTTTGGATGAATGATGGTGATGGTAGCACAGCAATGTAAACTTAATATGTACTTAATGACACTGAACCATGGTTAAAAAGACTTGAGATGGGAAAGTTGATGTCATGTGTTTTTAACTACAATTAAACCTTTTAAATATTAAAGAAGGCTTACACAAGGGTATGAACTATCCAGTGAAATAATACAGAGTATCTGTGGAACCAGATTTGTTTTATGGAGGTTCAAGTTCAAACCGTCAGTGTAGGAAGTTATAGACTTTTCCATTCACTCAATTCAGACAGAAAAAATTAACTGATGGTGTGACTTGTACCCAGGATTATGTGCTATATTACCAGTGTCTTTGTAGCACATAAAGGTCCTATTGTTGTAGAGACTACAAACAAGAACTCAACATGTCTGTCAGAACAGTAATAAAAATTACCCTGTACATCTGCAATCCTAAATTTTATGTCCTGGCTAAAATTCTCTGGTCCTGTTTCCTGGGATTGGTAGCCACAACTTTCTTGGAAAGTTGTTCAACCAATGGCTAAGTGTCTTTTTAAATTAAGTATATTTATCAAATAAATCAAAGCCATGTTAATGATTTTGTGCATAGCTTAATTTGCAGATTTAGTATTTAAACTGTTTGTAAAGTTCGAGAAATATCTTTAAGATTCAGCCTTGTGATTTAATAGTAAATGTGGATGCTTAATTAGGTATACAAAATACATAATTAAATAATTTTTTCACCTTTCTGATTTCAAGTTGAAAGGTATAAGATCGTTTATTTATGTTTCTAAAAATTCTTGAAATGATTGCAAGAACTAAACATGGTTCAGTGTATTTTTTAAATTTTAATTGTGAGATATATCCAAGTTCAGTACTTGGGAAGGATGTACTTGCTGGGTCAAATATCTGAAATATTTATAAAAGAAAGTTGAATATATTTACTTTATAAATACAGTTTTAAATGTTTTAGAAAATTAAACTAATGAACTTTAAATATGGACTGATTATCAAATAATTATTAATTATTATTATTCTGTTCTAAGTTGATCAATCATATGCCTGTTGGAATTGATTACTAAAATTCAAAACATTTGAAAATTAAAAGCTTAAGAAAAACAAAATTTGGGATTTAATACTTTAATAAATTTAGTATGAATGTAAAAGCTAAAGAAACATCTAATTCATTTATATGCACAAAAACTGCTTTAAAATCACTAAAAACCTTCCACTGGCATTCATAAATCATCTTAGATAGACAATCAACCTGTTTCACAGGACCAGGAAAATAAATTTCAAAAACTTGTTTGATGAAGTTGTATAACCTATAAGCATTTCATTGTTCCACATATGGTAGTTATGCAGCCAGGACAGATCAAAAGCCTTGACGCAATACAGGGACTCCAAATAGCCTACCTGCTCATATGTTGGGTCATGGAAAGAAATTCTAAGAAATTGTCAATGCCAAGCTGGGTACAGGCAATCAGGTGTGCAGCATGAAAAGGTTGACAGTTAGAAATCAATTATGTAAATCATAGTTGAGATATGGATGAAATACCAGTGCTTGAGCTTGCAGTGAAATAGAAGCAAGACAGATAATCCAGAACCCTAAAAGTAGACAAGAAGCTCCTTAAAAGCAAAGAAAATAGTGTTCTTGTTCAGTGCTGTATCTACAGGCTTTCAGGGCAAGGACCATGTCTTATTCATCTTTTAACTCCAGTCCCTAGCATAGTTCCAATAATAAAGCAAATGCTTAAATGTCAGTCGAATGAATGAAACACAAGATAACAAAGCTTAAAAAAATTGGTAGGCAAAAACTAATGGTTAGGAAAAGTAAGTAAAATGAGTGTACAAAGACTTTAATAACAAAAAGGAATCAACATTCTGCCCATTGATCTGCCACTTAATGTAGTCAGTATAAATGTAACAAGTAATTGAAAATAACAGGATAATTGGAGGGTTTGTGCATAGAAGTTGCTTCTGGTAAACAGATAATATTTCCAAACCAAAAGTAAGTCTTCACTGAGTATTTCTACAGACATTCAGCATGCAATCTTCAAACCTTCACATGTCCGGAATAGTAGAAATTACTATTTCCTTAGACCGGCATTTCTAGGAGTGTGATCTGTACACTGTAAATCCATACCATAAATTCATACCATAGATGGCATGGCAATAGGTGTAACTTGAGAACTGCTTCTCAAGTAATTCCTAAGCCTAAGTTATTCCACCTTAGCTAACTAGCTTTTCAAACCCCCTTGGAAGAGACTATATCCAAGCTCTAAAACAAAACAAAACAAAAAAACAAAACAAAACAAACAAAAATAGGTAGGAATAGATGTTACCATCTGTCAAAAAAAAAACCACCAAGGGGGGTTCTCTTATAAAATCCACTGTGAATTTTAAAGGGGAAAATGCAGTTGTTTTGCACATTTTTGGACTCTTTTTTTTCCCTAAATTACCTTGAGAAAATAACGTTTAATGGAATCTTTGTCTCTTGAAACCAAGCTCAATTCAGATCTGAAAAACAATCAGCAAAGATTTTTCATGGGACCTAGTTGAAATGTGGCTTTGTAGGATGTCTTAACGTTTTTGTTTCTTTGTTTTGCTTGTTTTTATGTTTATTTGATTTCATTCTTGGCAGAATTCCCCTTTTCAAGTACAACTGCAAGTTACCATGCAACTGCTTGGAGAGTATACCACGAATTTTTAAGGTGATATATTACAATAATAGACAAAATTTGGATGCTACTTTTATAGTTTTCAAAGGCATTTCCTTCCTTTGAGTGTCTCTACCACCCTTGTGAGACAGTCAGGGCACATTTCCACCAACAACAGGAAAACTAGGATGTGACTTCTCATACATGAGTCACTTTTCAACTCTAGTTTCTTGAATTATATCTGCTGTAAAAATGTTTATTCTCTTCATTTATCAAGTATCCTATAATGTAACCATGATGACAAAACTGAAATGTGATTTGAAAAATTAAATTTTTATTGTTTAAAACATTAACCCGCAGAACCAGTGGGATGATGATCAACCTAGCAGCTTTAGTTAGAATTTTCTTCATATGAGTTCATTTCTCATCCAGTACATGCAATGTAATATTTCTCTCACTTATATGTATTTTATTTTCTAAACCAATTCTCTCAACCTTCGTCCATCACACAATCAATCAATCAAACCAATTCCTCTCATTGATCTACCTCTTAAATATTCAGTTAGCCAACTGGTTCAGCAAAAATGGATCCCAAAATTATTTAAATATTTTCTCAATAAGTTTTCTTTCTGAAGTTTTAGTGAACTTTCAAAACAGCTGATCCTTTTTCTCAGGTTGTCAGGGTCAAAACCAAGAAGGATCCTAAATTCTTGATTCACCAGTGACCAAATCTAAGTTACTTACTAAACATCTCTTTGTATAATGGATATTACAGGAAAATTTTTCATTTCTAAAGTCCCAAATCAAGTTGAAAGTTCCATCCGTTGAGCGCCTAAAGGATGTTAAAGAAATGATAGATGCTGATATAGGTTTCTCAGCATCTGAAATTATTTTCTACAGTTTATAAATATGAAACTGTCAATGTTTACAGAGAAGAAATCTTGTTTTATTCATCTGTTTTCCAAGTGCTTAGTACAGTGTCTGGCCCAAAATATGGGTTCAAAAAAGGCTGATTATTCTTATTATCTCTTCTGCCTGACAGAAATAAGTAAGTTTCCATTAGTGTTTGACCCAATCCCAGCATGAAGCTGAGGCACTGGGAAATCTGTCTCCATGATACATAAAATTATTTTTTCCAAAATATTCAGAGCATCAAATTAGCTAACAACATATGGGCCAGAGATAAGAGAGCACCCATCAGGGTTTTGGTGTTTTGGTTTTATAAAAACCTTGAGAAATTTTGTTTTGAAGCTGATATTTTCAAAAAAGTTCTTTGAATTTTTTAGAACATTTCAATCACTGCTTTTCAAGGGAAATTTTAGTAATTTTTTCCAACTGAATGGAAAGCTGTGCTATGCAAACAACAAAGATTCTTTTCTTTTGAAAGTTATTCATGTTCTGCTTCCAGGATTGTCAGGGGAATTGATTTTTTTAAAAAAAGCTTAACCAAGCAGGCAATCAGAGTTATATTGTACTAGAGACAACCCAAACTCTGAAGTTCACAAGTTTTATATTTCCTTCTAAGCTTGGGGCCCACGTTTTTCAGATGAGTTCTTCAGTTAGCTAAACAAGCCTGCATGACCTGTAGCCAAGTTTATTTTCTTTTAATAGATGTCTGTATTTATTTTTACTAATTTTCCTTTTCTTTCTTTATTCCCCTGTGGGTAAACAGTCTTAATTTTCATGTGTTTCTCAAGAATAGAGCAAACCCACATTTGGCATGAAGCTACGTTCACCATTTTTTCAGAAATCATTTTTTTTCATTCCGTTTTGTTTTGTACATTAAGAAAAACTGTGCATAGTTGTATGTTATTGTCCATATTTTAAATACAAGAAAAGTGGCATGGTGTCACACAGCTATAATTCAAATCCAGGATTTTTAAACTCCAACGCCTAATTGAGTTCTACTTTCTAGTGATAGAATAGTTACTGCTCCTAGAATAGTTACGGCAGATACAGGTTTTCAGACACTGTTTTTGGGAATTGTAACTCAGTAGATCTTACTTGGGCTCAGAAATCTGACTTTTTAACAAACATTCTGGATGACTCTAAAGCAAGTCATCTACATTCCAATTGATTGGATCACATTCCAATTAAGATTAAACTACACCTGCTTTCTCTTTTCTGCCTCATACCAACAGTCTGAACTCCACTACTAGTCACCGCATAGTATGAACCAGAGTAACTCATATTCCCATTTGAATCCTCGTTTTCTTAGCTGTTAAATGGAAATAATTATAATTTTCTTACCTCAAAGGATTAATATGAAGATCAGATAACATAATAGGCACTGCAATGCTTATATCAGTAAAATGTGTTATTTTAAAACAGAGTATTAAAGCAAATATTCTGATAACAAAAGATGTAAAGCACAAATCATATTTAGATGCTTTAATGTAGGATTATCTGATCACAATATGGTAAAAATAAATGTTCAGTTTACATTCATAACTTCTTCAATTTACTAAGCCCTCATCCGTAATCACTATGCAGTATAGAATATCCTTTATTACCCATTCCACTACCTCTGGACCTATGCACACACATTCAGATGTTCTAGTAAGGTCAATATTGTCAGTATCTACCAATTCAGATATGTGCATGTGCACCAACTAACACACATGGTTGCAACTGCTAAGTTAGTGGCAGATTTTTCACAGACTCCATTCTACGTTTCTCTAAAAGAAAAGAGATAACATCTCTTTTCAAGACAATGCAGATTGGTTAACACGAAGTACATATGACTGTCACTGACACTTCCACCAACCACATGGACATTGCAGGATCAAGGTGTTTTTTTTCCCTCAGGTGTATGAGCTTCCATTACCCTCCCCCAGTGGAAGAAAAACAATTGGTATGACAAAAGAGACTGACACCAACAGTCACAGCTTGATTTCATGGTATACCACATGGGATTTCTAAAAATGAAGAAACTTTAGCATTTTCTTGTTATTTGGGGCTACAATGCCATAAGCCTTCCACCTATCCTGTGTCGACTTTAAAAAGAGCAGACCGGCTGGAAAACAAGAGGTAATTTGCATGTGAAGAATAAACAAACAGAAGTCTGCAGTATGCCATCTCAAAAAAACAGAATTGATGTCTTTGTTTAGAAAAAGTGGAGCAACAAAGTTTAAGAGAGGAAATAGCAGGCTACTAATGTACCATCTTTCCCTTTCTGTTCTCCTAACACTCATCTTAAATAAACCTGACTTGATCTCCCTACATCATCAATAGCCTTCTCTCTGTCCTCACTGATCCAAGGCTTTTCCTCACCCTAATACATCAATGCACACAACATTAGTTTATTCTAAATAATGTAATTACCATCTCCCACTGCACTTCAGTCATTAAGTTATTTTATATTTTATAGCATCAAGAATATATCCCTCTGTTGCCGGGCACAGTGGCACACGCCTATAATCCCAGCACTTTGGGAGACTGAAGCAGGTGAATCACCTGAGGTCAGGAGTTGGAGACCAGCGTGACCAACATGATGAAACCCCATCTCTACTAAAAATTTAAAAAATTATCCAGGCACGGTGGTGGGCACCAGTAATCCCAGCTACCCAGGAGGCTGAGGCAGGAGAATCACTTGAACCCGGGAGGTGGAGGTTGCAGTGAACCAAGATGGTGCCACTGCACTCCAGCCTGGGAAACAGGAATGAAACTCCATCTCAAAAAAAAAAAAAAGAACAGAAAAGTAAAAAGAATATATCTCTGTATGGTATTCATTGCCTTTCACAAATTTTTCTTCTGTCAAATTTCCAATAATTTCTTGATTTCCAATTTACCCACCCCACTACCTCTGGACCTTTGCACACACATTCACACAGTAAGGTCAATATCGTCAGTATCTCCCAATTCAGATATACACATTTCTTGCTCCATATTTTCACTAATATTCAAATCTATCAAAAATTATTTAGTGAGACTCTGTGCACTTAAGTGACTGTGAAAGGCTTGGAAGGAAAAGATGCCAAAAAGTTTCAAAAAGCTGGTTTATAATAGGGGTGGCAAGACACTTATTTACTCACACAGATAGAGATAGATGGTGGATAGATAGATGATGAATAGCTAATGATGGATAGATAAATAGAGATAGATAGATAGATGATGGATAGATAAATAGAGATATAGATATATATGCATGCCTGTACACACACACACACACAAACACGAATACATGTACATATGCATAGTATATATTTTGCAAAAAGGGCTGCTTATGCAGTCACCAAAATCAATTTCCTATTTCTCCTGGACACACATTGATTTTCCTGCCAGAAGGCTGAGAGATGAATGTATGTCTGAGTTCTGGCTAAGGGTTTGTGGACACATGTGATACATGTGTCATATACATCATGTATCACATAGATTAGGTTGACATATTTAGGCCTGGCTCATACAAAGCTTACAAGCATCTGACTCGTTTCTTCTGTCTTCTATCAGCTGCAGAAAATCCAAGATGATTATAACACTCTGGTACAGTCTTGCCTAATAAAAATATTACATGTGCATTTCTAAATGTTCTAATAGCCAAAAACAAAAAGGTGAAATTAATTTAAATAATAAATTTAATTGAATCTACTTAATTCAAGAAATATAAAATATTGTTATTTTCACATATAATCAATATGAAAATTATTAAATCTAAATTTTCATTTTTATACTTTTTTAAAAATGGGCATATATTTCACACTTCCAGTAGATCTAATTTAGAACTAGCTACATTTCAAATGCTCAATAGCGATATGCAGGCTAGTGACTACTATGTTAGACAGCATAGCTCTAGGAAATAGTGGAACACTGACCTGGAAGGCGCCTAGGTCTCTGCAACACTTTGTGGATGTCCGTACCCAAAACACTCCAACTATTCTATGAGGAAGACATACTTTTATTTTGTAAATCTACTTTGATTTTTAAGTTGATTAATTCAACAGTTTATCCTATCTAATACTCTCTTATTATATAAAAACTTATGAATGATAGTGCACTTTGAGATACTTCAACCACCAAATCAATGGTACAGACACAGAACACTACAGTAGTAGAGAAGATAAAATCTCTGTGGGCTGAGTAGCCCTGGGTGACTTCACAAGGGAAAATAAAATTTGAAATAAGAAAAACTAAAATAGCCAGGCACAGTGACTCACATCTGTAATCCCAGCACGTTGGGAGGCCAAGGTAGGCAGATCACTTGGGCTCAGGAGTTCAAAACGAGCCTGGGAAACATGGCAAAACCAGTCTCCACAAAAAACACAAAAATTAGCTGGGCGTGGTGGTGCATACCTGTATTACCAGCTACTTGGGAGGCTGAGGCAGGAGGATTACTTGAGCATGGGAGGCAGAGATCGCAGTGAGCCGTGATCGCACCACTGCACTCCAGCCTGGGCAACAGAGCAAGACCCTGTCTCAAAAAAGAAAAAGAAAAAAAGGAAAACCAAAATAAGCAAAGAGGTCATGGAAGACATTCCAGGAATGAATCAAGAAAGACAAAAGTCATGTGCAGATAAATTTTAATTCACAACAAATTAATCTCTCAAAGTATAAGTTTATGTAAGAGAATAAGATTTTGGTAGAAGATGTAAATTGAGACCATATTGAGCTCATCTTAACTGACCTACTGAATGGATTTGAACTTTAATCTTCTTCAGATACATCTCATAATATCACTTTGTTATGCAATAAAAACATATTGTTTATTTTTTCATCTTGTACAAAATAGTCTAGTGGAACTATAGTATTTAAAATAGATTAAACCTGGAGTGATTTAAAACAACAAAGTCAGCTTTAAGGCACTTAATACTGGTTTTGGCAAAAAGAAAATTAAGTGTGAAGTAAGGAGTCTGAGAGGAGAAAAAGGAGAAGGAAGAAAAAAAAGCATGTGGAATGTATCTGTTATTTACCAAGTTCATTCACATTTAATCCTCCTTAAAAATGTTATCGGGTAATATTTTTACCAAAGCAAAAGTAGGCTTAGAGAGGTGAACCAATATCTAGGTTTTCACACATAGTAGGGGCTAGACTTGGGATTTAAACTTAATCTCATTAACCTTTTTATTTTGAGAAAGTGAGCCATTGACTAATAATTTGGCATTAATGTATACCCATGTTTGGGAGCTCAGAAGAGTAGTAGAATGTTTAGAAAGTATGACGTGGAAGAAACAGTCAGAAATATGAAGGAAACAGAATAGCAAAATGTTCCTAAAACCAACAGGAGAATGAAAGCAAATAACTTTAGCTAGTCTGGGCAAGAGGACCAAAAGAGTTTTCTTTGGATAGAGAGCAAATGTGTGCTTATTTATAGATTAAAGAAAATCAGGCAGAGGTCAGGACTGGTGACATTAGAGAGAACAGGGATAATTAAGGCAAACCTCTTATGCCATGTTTAGTCTATTCTCTTTTTCCTCATGTAAAGTCAAAGAGAACTTCATAGCTTATTTAACAGACTCAATATTGATCCATAGTACAATAGAAAGAGTAGAGAGGGGATATATAAAATGCATGTATATAAGATTGGAACTAGAAGTAGCCAAGTGAGTTAGACAAGTGTCCTAACTGTGATATTCTTTAGGGCTAACCCCAAAATGTTTGAGTTCTCCTTTGGGGCACAAAATAGGATTTTACTTCCACACTCCCTCTGACATTAAGCATGGCCATGTGATCTGCTTTAGCCAATGAAATATGAGTGAAGGTGACAGAAAATCATTAGAAGCCTGTGCAAGACTCATATTTCCCTCCTGCTCTCACAGAAGTGTATAAATTATCAAATGGGATCCATAACTCTGACCAATAATTATCAAATAGAGAACATTTATCAAAGCACTGGTTGATTGTGAGATGTTACCTGTGTATGTCTGTGATGCACAGATAGAATGTCGGGTTTTTAGCCGGACGCGGTGGCTCACACCTATAGTCCTAGCACTTTGGGAGGTCGAAGCAGGCAGATCACCTGAGCTCAAGAGTTTGAAACCAGCCTGGTCAACGTGGTGAAACCTCGTCTCTACTAAAAATACAAAAAAAAAATTACCTGGGCGTGGAGGTGCGCGCCTGTAGTTCCACCTGCTCGGGAGGCTGAGGCAAGAGAATCACTTGAACCAGGGAGGCAGAGGTTGCAGTGAGCCGGTATCGCACCATTGCATTTCAGCCTGGGTGACAGAGCAAGACTATCTTAAAAAAAAAAAAAAAAAAAAAAAATCAGGTTTTCATATGGCAAGTAATCATCCTAGAAGCTTTCAGTAATTACTGGATGTGGTGTGACCTATTGCTAAGGAAAATTTACAAGCCATATCTTATATTATTTTTACTGACAATGTGAGGAGTCAGTAATATTAGATTATTAAAGAATTTTTATTCTTATTAAAGTATTATATTCAAGTCATTTACATTAAAGATGTGTAATATCACATTAGGCTCCATTTGTAAACATGTAAGTAATACTCATTTTTAACAATGACTTAAATAAGATATTTAAAACCCAATTTTCCTGACAAGTCCAACTGAAAACTAAAACATAGGGTCATAATTCCAATAAATATTCAAATGTTAATAGATCAAATTCCTATATATTTGAATATGGTTGCCCTCATCATTTTGGAAGTGTCTCAAGGTGTTGTTATAAATGTGCTCACAAATAGGCACTTACAGTGCTGCCATGTAACCTCCTTTTCTTTGGCTATTGAGAAAGCATCATCCCACTGGTCTCAGGAATGCACATGGATGCGCACAGTTGCTACTCTACTCTGACGTGGAAGAAGAAAGGGAAACTGATTTCCCATTTAGTACTCCATATCAAGCCTAGCATGAGTCTGTGTCTCAATTTCTCTGTTAGTCAGGATAAGCTAGCTAAAACTGTGGTAATAACCCCGAATTTCAATGGCTTACAACAGGAGATAGCAGAGTACAGCCTACAGATCAAATCTGGACAACTGCCGGTTTTTGTAAATAAAGATTCATTGGAATACAGCCACATCCATCCATCTTTGCATTTTTTCTATGTCTGCTTTTGTACAAAAATGGTAGAGTTAAGTAGTTGCAACAGAGATTGCAAAGCCTAAAATGCTTACTATCCAGAACTTTAGAGAAGAAAATTTGCTAACACCTGGCTTAAAACAATAAAGTTTAATATCTCAATAGGCCAATATCAATCACATGTCATCAACTCTGCTCCATATCATCCCAGGTTAATGCAGACTTAATGTCTGGACCACGACTTGTAACATAGCAGCAGGAAATCACCAACAAACTTATAAATGCTTCTATTAAAAAGGGACATAAGATACTTTTGCTCATTATTTCATTAATCAAAGTAAGGGATATGACCATACCCCAGTTCAAAGAGATGTAAAAATGTAATTCTGTGTTGTATCTAGAAGAAAGAGAAACAGAAATATAGGTAAGCAACCCGAATTATTTTACCATTCCTCGCAGCATAGAAAATTTAAAAACTGTAATTTTTTGTTTTTTAACTTTTTACAGCTTTATTGAGGCATAAGTGACACATGATAGATAAACTGCACCTATATACAGTGTACAACTCACATATGTACACCTGGATACCATCAGAAACAAGAAACATGTTTATCACTCCCTGAAGTTTCCTTATATTCTTTATATTCTTTATTTCTCTCAGCAAAGTTTTGTAGATTCCAGTGGACAAGTCTTTTACATCTTTGTAAAATATATTCTACTTATTCAAACTTTTTGATAAATAAGTCATTTTTTTATTTTAAATTCCAATAGTTCATTACTAACATATAGAAAAGAACATTTTCCTATATTGATCATTTATCCTATAACATCTCTAAACTCAGTTCTAGTATCTCTTTTGCAGATTTCACTGGATCCTCTACATAGACAATCATGTCATCTATTAATAAAGACAATTCTTCTTCTTCCTTTCCAATCTAGACGACTCGTATTTATTTTTCTTCCTGAGTAAACTTTGGTAGTGTGTATATTCCAAGGAATTTGTCAGTTTCATCAAAGACATCAAGTTTATTGGCATACAGTTGATAATATTTCCTCATTTTTCTTTGAATATCTGTACAGCATTAGTAACATTACCTTTTAGATTTCCAATCATGTTAACTTGTGCCTTTTCTATAGTTTTCTGATCAATCTGATTAAGTGCTTTTCAATTTTATTAAGCTCAAAAAGACAGCTCTTAATTTCAATGATTTTCCCTATAATATTATTCCATTGTATCTTACTAATTTCCACTCTGGCCTTTATAATTTTCTGTTTTCTGCTGTCTTTGGATTTCATTTTCTTCTTTTTTCTGGTTTCATAAGGTGGAAGCTGAGGTCATTAAATTTAGGATGACCATTGTTGCCCCTGCTTGCCCAACACCTCCCAGTAAGATCAGAAGAGCACTATTATCAAAGAAAATCCTGGCAGCAATATTGGAATGCTTTTTAAAGGAATGCTACATCACCAAAAGTCTTGATTACACATAAGGTAATATTATTTGGGAGAAAACATAGACATTGACAACTTTCCATTTTTAAATGATATACAATAGATTCTTAGTGTGAAACTTTTTAAGCTATCTTGAGTAATTCATTTTATTTAAAGATTTTTTTGTATATTTATGTGTGACATAAATTACAAAATTGATGTCTAGATAGACCTCAAAAACTATTTGCAATACATTTAAAACAAACATCTAGGTAATTTTTCAAAGCAAGGCATATGACCATACATAATTGGCATCATTTTTTTCTTGGTAGTACATGAAATCCAAGAAAATCTTATTTAAAAACGCATTTTAGATACAATGAAATATGATATTTCACTGGATAAGACATGTCTTTTGAGTTGTTTTTCCAAAATGTTAGTAGAATCAATAGTATTTGTGAACATTCTAGCCCCGAACACCTTATGAAAGAGGACACCTTTTCTCAAGACAAAAAAAAAAAAAAAAAAAAAAAAATCAAGATTAGGATTGGATTGTGGTCCGAGGCTATAAAGCATAGCAAAGTAAATGGCTTAATTAGGATACCCAAACTTGGTCTCCTTTGTATTTTATTAATCAGTGATGAAATCATTGCTTCCCACATAAAGTCGTACTTTATCAAATTTATTGTTTTCATTTTATTCTTTCTTGGTGACCTTTAAAGCAGGCAGAAAAGGGTAGACCAGAGGACTTAAATAATTGATAAATTGACTCTTTTGCCTCATTGGTAAGTCCCTTAAGCATAAAATTTCCCAAAACAAAAAGAAAAAGCGTAAGCAAAGGCGGAAAAAAATAGCTAAATGCAATTTCCTAAATCAAGTGCCTGACACAGAATGAGATTAAGATAGGTGTTTCTTTTTCATCAAAGTAGTCATCTTCTCATTACTGAATTGGCCTCGCAACAATATACCTCAATGTCTCTTGAGACATTAACTCTGGCATATGATCAGTGGCATGTCAAGGGTGGGTAGGAGTGATGTGCCCCGGGTGCCAGCAATAAGAAATTAGACTGTCTATATAAAATCTTAAAACAATGATAAAATCAACTAAAAATTGAGCTGCTTTTTTGTTTTTTTTAATCAACATGTACCAGCGATTCTGAACAATGTCTAATAAAATACTTCTCACCAGTAGGATGGGCTGCTTCCACACATCACTTCCCTTTGGCTGCCAACTGGATCATCAGATGCAGAAAAGTGAGGTTAGTGTGAGGAGTATGAGAGAATAAAGAAGGCTTGAAGAAGAAACTTGTCAATTATTCCAGGTGCCCTACAGGGGCATTAACTCATTCCCAGTATATAGAACTTCAAATATTCAGAGTTAAGGCTTCATAAAGGAGTTTCCTTCAAAGGCTCCCCTACTTACACACAATACGAGAATGAGAAAATTGTTATACCAGGCATTTGTGTAGTTAATGAGTCAAATTAAAAATGGCAATAACACACTTCCTTCTTGTCCTTCTCTATCATAAACCACACCCTAAGGCGGAAGCAGTTCTCACAGATCAGCTTTCTCGGCAGCCTGGAGGATTGCTTGACACCTGGATAATGAGGCAAAAACATAAAATGCAAGGTTTTCGAAACTATACAAATTGAAGAATAACACAATCATTGGTCAGGAACTAAGAAAAGTAGAAGAGGGGTGATATTTATACATTTCATTTGTGTTCTTCTGGTCACTGAGGTTATGTATACAGTAGACAATTAGTGTTGACAAACTATATTTTATAGACTTTATGGGCTAGTTGCATAGGGATTTATGTGGGCTTTATTGTTTTTAATATATTTTTTAATCCACCCCTCTGGAACCATGTGGG
Organism: Papio anubis; assembly: GCF_008728515.1. Taxonomy (NCBI): domain Eukaryota; kingdom Metazoa; phylum Chordata; class Mammalia; order Primates; family Cercopithecidae; genus Papio; species Papio anubis. The sequence continues at coordinate 49,014,663 of NC_044981.1, forward strand.
TAGACAGGTGTTAGGGTTAAAAATTCATATGGTATGTGATAGGATTTTGGTGAGGAAATGGAGCAGAAGGGATGGACATTTTAACAGCTTGTGAGGTTTTAGAAGTGAAAAGGGAAGGGGGAGAAAGACGTATTTTGCCTATTGAAAAAAAATCATTGAAATATACAACTTATGCATACTGAGGTATCAAAAAGGTTTAGCTCTAAAGTTACAGAAAAAGTAATAAATCAAAAATATTTTGTAGGACTAAGATACTATGCAAAATGGGAATTGTTCTCCAGAGAATTTTCTAACTAATTAGCACAGGGACAGATTAATCCTGTTATTAATCAGTAAATCAATGTGGGACAGACAGAGAAAGAGGAAACAGGCTCCTCTTGTGATTTCATTTCTTAAGAGCCTGTTTGCATGTATTTATTTATTCAACAAGATATAATGTGCTCTTAGTATGTACACACACACAAAAAAAAATCCTAAGAACAACTGTGAAGGATACAAAACAGCTTTTTAAAAATCGGTTCTACCCTCCTTTAATTTATAAGTGGGAAATGATATAAAAGTAAAAACTGTTACAGTTTTTGCAGTTCTACTACATATCAGGCATTTTTGTAGGAGTTTTACCTGTTTTATTTGTAATGGTGAATTTTTTTTTTTTTTTTTGAGGGAGTTTTGCTCTTATTGCCCAGGCTGGAGTGCAATGGCACGATCTCAGCTCACTGCAACCTCCGCCTCCCGGGTTCAAGTGATTCTCCTGCCTCAGCCTCCCAAGTAGCTGGGATTACAGGCACCCTCCACCACGCTCAGCTAATTTTTATGTTTTAGTAGAGATGGTCTTTCACCATGTGGGCCAGGCTGGTCTCAAACTCCTGACCTCAGGTGATCCACCTGCCTCAGCCACCCAAAGTGCTGGGATTACAGGCATGAGCTACTGTGCCTGGCCAAGGGGAATATTTTTAATTCCCATTGTATAGAAAATTGAAGCTCAGAAAGTCTCAAAGATCATAGAGCTATTACAGAATAGAATCAAGATTTCAACCCAAAAAGATTTGAAACTTTTTTGCACTTTGTGATATTAATAACTGCAAAAGCACGTGTGGGAAGCAAAAACATCATGATACAAAATAATTAGAAGTTTAAAGGAAAAGAAGAAATATATTTTCAACCCTCCTCTTCACTCTGAATCCTTGCATTTCTTTCAACATCATTGACATCCATTTTTGTTTTGTAATTTATTCAATAATTTAACAAATATTGATTACCTTCTATACTATTATATTTATCATACTATTATATATATGATATATTAAATATATAATTTACTTATATACTATGTACTATGCTGTATTATATACTATACTAGTATATTGACTGTTGGTGCTATCCTAGGATTGAGAGGCAGAGATAAGTAAAGCAAAGTCCCTGTCATCATGGAGCTTGCATTCTAATGTGGGAGTTGGACAGACAACAAACAGATAAACAATATAATGTCAGGTAGTGAAATGTGCTATGAAGAAAAATAAAGCAAAGCAAGGATAGAAAAAAAATGGTGCTATTTTAGACCATTTAGAACAATACCAGTCCAGAGAAATGGCATTGCAAATGCTGTCCTCTAATGAATCGTGGAAATACCTGAAGATGGACACTCTGAGTAGAGGGAAACCCTAAAGTAAAGGCCCTAAGGCTGAACACACTTGAAACAAAATTTAAGAAACAGCAAGGGGGACTTGTATGACTACAGTAGAAGAAGGGATGGAAAGAGTGGAGAGTGTGAGGTCAGAGATGGTGTCAGATCATATATGAACCAGATAATGTAGGTTTGTGTGGGTCATGGGATTCTTCAGGTTTATTAAGTGTGATGAGAAGCTATTAGAGTTTTGTTATTGTGGTTGCTTTTTCTTAGCATCAGAGGAACCACACCGGATATTGGAGAGTTTTTAGGAATAAAATAATAACATTCAGTTTACAATTTTTAAAAATGTCCCTGGTTGCTACAGGAAGAACGGACTGTAGCAAAGGAAAAATTGCAGGCAAGGAAACCATTGACAAGACTGTTTTAATTCAGAAGGGAAATAATGACCTTGTCAATACATAGTTCTGGGTCATGTGGACCCATATCTATCTATATTTTCTATATCTATATGGGAAAAATGTGAATATTGACCCCTAATTCATATCATACACAAAACTGAATTTAAGCAGAGCATGGTGGCTCACACCTGTAATCCTAGCACTTTGGGAGGCTGAGGCAGGACGCCAGAAATTCGAGATCAGCCTGGGCAACATAGCAAGACCCCATCTCATTTAAAAAAATTGTTTTTAATTAGTCAGGTGGACATGGTGATATGCACCTGTAGTCCTAACTACTTGGGAGATGGGGGAGGGAGCATCACTTGAGTCCAAGAGTTCAAGGCTGTAGTGCGCTATGATCGCACCACTGCAGTCCAGCCTGGATGACAGAGAAAGACCTTATCTCTTTGGAAAAAAAATTAAAAATAACTTAGTTTGAGAAATTCTATAAGCTAAATATGAAAGCTAAAATATAAACCTTTAGAAGAAAACATAAGAGAATATATTCAGAACCTTGAGAGAGTCAAAGATTTATTTAAAAGGACACAAAAAGCACTATCATAAAAGGTTCGTAAATTGGACTTTATTGTAATTAAGATTAGTTGATTACCAAAAAGAAAAAATTAATACAGTAAAAAGGGAAGTGCTAGACTGGGAGAAGATATGTGAGATAGATAGATAGATAGATAGATAGATAGATAGATAGATAGATGATAGATAGATACTGTATAACTGTATAACTAGTTCTAGAAGATAGAAGAAACCTGTACATGTTAACAAGGCAAAAAAATATTTAATGTAATCATGGAAATCTTTGCCATATTGCATTGGTTGAAAACAAGTCACAGTTGCCACCAACATTCCAAGGGTATTAGGGGCATGAATAACAGGAGGCAAGGATCATTGAGAACCATCTTAGAGTGCACCACATATCCTACCCACTACTTACACAAAAGGAAGCAGACTATACATGCTATTCTCACCTTCCCTTTTTTTTTTTTTTTTTTTTTTTTTGACTGAACTAGTACTCACTCCATAAGAGAATAGGGAAAACTTTCTCATTCCTTTTTAGAGCTTCATAGTATTTTTTTGTATGGATGCACTATATATTTTTTTCAATCAGACATCTGGGTTGTTTCCCAGTCTTTTGCTATAGTAAACTGTGTGCTGCAATGAATTATCTCATGCATACATAATTTCTTTCTTTCTTTGTTTTACCAGTGTACCTGTGGGATAAATTTTTAGAAGTAATTTCTTCATCACAAGGTTAATGTACATATAATTTTGTATTCCTTACAGTAATGTGTGAAGGTACCTATTGTATTGTTGAATATAATATTTCATTTGTAATTTTAATTTACATTTCTCTTACAGGCAACATTAAGTTTCTTCCCTCATCAGTTTAAGGGCTATTTGCATTTTTTTTTTTTGAGCTTTCTATTTGTGTCTTTAGTCCATTTTCTCAGTTGTGTGATTGGCCTTCTCAATTTTTTTTTCTTTATTGAGACAGAGTCTCGCTCTGTCACCAAGGCTGGAGTGCACTGGCACAATCTCCACTCACTGCAATCTCTGCCTTCTGGGTTCAAGCGATTCTTGTGCCTCAGCCTCTCGAGTAGCTGGGATTACAGGTGTGTGCCACCATACCAAGCTAATTTTTTTTTATTTTAAGTAGAGATGGTGTTTCACCATGTTGCCCAGGCTGGTCTCAAACTCCTAATCTCAGGTGATTCATCCACCTTGGCCTTCCAAAGTGCTGGGAATACAGGCGTGAGCTACCACACCCAGCCTGGTCTTCTCAATTTTTATAAGTTTTTAAAAATATTGGAATAATTAATTGCCCTTTGTTTATAGTATAAGATAAAAATATTTATGCCTTTTTGTGCTTAGGTTTTTGCTCAGTGTGCATCCTTGTCTTTTTTCTGAGATTAACAAAAAGCAAACATCTCTAGATGTTTAAGAAAGACCCATTAGCTCTCTTGGGCTAAGGCTTGTGAGTGTATATAAATGATTATAAATTTAGATATATAATCAGGTTAAGGCAGTAATTATCAGTTTCAAATTGTATATTTTTAATATGAGTACTTATTGAGTTATGTCAAATGCTTTGCTGTCAAGTGATTTTTCTTCTCTTTAGCTCTATTTACATTTAAGTATATTATGGGTCTTCCAAGTATTGAACTACAGTTGCACTCCTGAAATAAACACCACTTGATCATGATGTATTTTTAAGTGCTCTTGGAATCTTTGTGCTGATATTCAATTTATAAATTTGGCATTAATACTCTGTAGTTTTCTCTTTGGTGTAATTTACGTCAGATTTTTATATCCATTTTATACTTGTTTCATTAAAAGAATTAGGAAGTTTCTTTTTCTATGCCAAGAAAAAGTATAATTAGTTTAGGATAATCTTACTTATCTATTTTTACAGAATTTTATATCTTGCAAATCAGACTTGTACCTAGACTGGAAATTTGAGCGATGTGGAGAAAAACATCATAAAGTTAGATTGTGCTGGATACTTCAGTAAGGTGTTACAAAAGGAAAACTCTTCCGACTGATACATATCTTGAAAAGGAAGTATCTTTTTTATAAGAGATCTTTTTTTGCTTGGAGCAAGAAGTTCCAGGCTTCTAAGGGTCAGATTTATCATGCATTCTTCAGAAATTGCAAAAGCCTGACAGGCAGTTTCAAGCCAAATAAAACCTAAACAAATATTAGGTGTGGGAGGGAAGGACTTGGGAAAAATTAAGTGGTGATATGGGAAGAGCCAGAAAAATGGGCGAGCATGGTCTGACAGGCCCCTCCAAAACCCCTTCTACAAGTGCTCTGGCCTGACGAAAGTAATAATTATAAACACTTTTCACTGAGAAGAAGCCTAGGGGCAGGAGATAGAGTCCTGTTCTTTCCTGTGGATCTAAAGAGCAAGCAGACAGTCAAGCCAACAGTAAGAAGATTTGGAAAATGGGCAGAGTTCTACAGCCAGTTACTAACTAACAAACTGCAAAGGGAGGCAAGGGTGAGGGTTTTGATGATAGCCTATAGTCAAGTACCAGGACCAGATAAGAGTACCAAAAGTCGTGGAGAGCTGAAAGAGTGGAAAAGAAACTCAATCAAGTAGTAGTTGATTAGAATTGTAAGGGCTTTGTATTGTTGAAAAAGAAAACAGAAAGTCTATTTCTGGCAAACAGAGTCTTGTCATTGCTATTCCCTAGGCCCAGGCAATTCATCCTCTACCTTTTGCCCCATCCCCAACAAACCCATACCCACAGAGAGTAGGAGACAAAAGCATTGCAGCTTCTGGAAGAGAAATCCCTCTCCATCTACTTCAGTTGTGGCCATAAAAGGCAATCAACTAGGCAGAGACTTTCACTGGACTCACCAAGAAACAATTACTCCTGACAAGGCAAAGATTTCTTGTTCTTCTTCCTCAAGAGACTCTTAGAGACATGTAAATTTGTAATTTATATATTGTCCAATCATGTGGAGGCACATCTGGACTCAACCTTATGAGAGACATCTGGAACTGGGGATAGACGCAGTAGCTAGAAGTGACAATATGTGTCTTGCATTGGGGAGGGGCGAATGCATTTTGTATAGCAACTAGGATAGTTCTTAAAGTCATTAATCCGAAAAAGCACACATGTGCATTTATGTGTGTTCCCACACAACGATGCTTAGGAAACCACTTACCCGTCTAGGTAAAAGCTAGCTCTTATCTCCTCTGAAAAATTCCTCTTTTCCAATGGAGAATCCATCGTGTATTATTCAGATAGGGACTATCTCACCTCTTCATAGTCTTTATTCTGGGTACTGGGGATACAACAGCGAACAAAATAAACCAAATCCATGGCCTCTAGTAGCTCTCATTCTTGTCATTAAAGAAATACCATAAACAACAACAACAAAAAAAAAACCTAATACATATAAAACAGAGCACAGTAGCTCACACCTGTAATCCCAGCATTTTGGGAGGCCAAGGTGAGAGGATTGCCTGAGGCCAGGAGTTGGAGTACAGACTGGACCACATAATGGGTTTTCTACAAAAAATTTCTACAAAAAATTTAAGAATTAGACAGATGTGATGATGCACACCTGTAATCCAACATACTCGGGAGGCTCAGAGGGAGGATGGCTTGAGCCTAGGAGTTTGAGGCTGCAGTGAGCTATGATTGCATCACTGCATCCAGCCTGGGTGACAGAGATCCTGTTGCTTAAAAAAGTTTTAGAAAAAAGGTCAAAAATGATCAGTGTGAAAAAATAAAGAAAGAACTACAAGGGGGAAGTGCATTATTTAATGAATCAATTAGTGTTTTCAAAGTAACAGTTGCTGGATTTTAATGCACAATATGCTCAAAAATTTTGAAATGCACAGAAAATAGCAATCAGTCCTGAGTATTTTTTAAATTTGTTTTCTTTCTCTTTTTTAAAAAAAAAATTTAAATTTTCTCTTATATCTGAAGCTGTATCTAGAAAATGCTGAAACATTTTTGAAGCTAATTTAATATAAGTACTAAGATACGCCATTTATTTCATCTATGAGGTATTGATGAGATCTGCAAATATTTCAAAACTCACTTTTCTCTGTGTAGAACTGTCAAAGCAAAATCAGTGACTTTTAAATATCTTAAATTTATCTCTATAGAGTATTGGGACTTTTTCAGAAATATAGCATTCATGCGTAATGTTTTGGCTTCAAATCCTGTGCAGAGGAAACAATAGAAGGACAGGCTTGCAGTGTAATCATTTCTAAAGAATGTATTTTAAACCATATTCACAGTAATTCATGAAGCTTTAAGAAGAAAAAAAGAATGTATGTCATCAGCTTAACCATAGCAAATAAGAAAACTCATGCATTAAACATTGCAAAAGGAAGTAATACAGCTTTAGTTCAATCTGTAATTTGTGAGCTATCACAGAGATTCTGGCTTGGCACCACTCACAAATGTTCGCTGAATGTCATTGAAAAGGTTTGAGAGGACTCTCCAAGGACCAATTAAAGGAATGGAGAACTAGGAAAGATTGTTCACCACTAAGAAAAAGCAAAAAGAATGGCACAAGATGAATGTGGCTTTCCAATTTTATTATTTTGTCTGTAAATAGGGAAACACAAGCTAAAAATAAATAATATTAAACATCTCATTCAGTTATTTGTTCCTCATCATTAAGAAGGCGTTCTCATGCACTTTTGATTGACCCTGTTCTCCTAAAGTCTGGTAGTCCTCCACTCCCAAATACCAAACTGAGTCATTGACTACATTGTCATTACCCCTTTTTCCTGTTTCAGTGTATATATGTGTATATACACATATACATATTCATACAAACACAGATATATTTCCAACTTGTATAATTTCATTTAATTAACAAGTAGTGCGTGACTCAAAAAAGAGAAATCGAAGATTCCTATTCAACTATACGAGCAAAAAGTTGTTTAAGAACTATTCTTTATCAACTTAAACTCATTACCAACTATCCATTTTCATGTTTCATGTATGATATATTATACATGTATCATTAACATATATGATGTTCCTTCTAAAAGTGTTCAGGGTGTATAACAGACACTCAAATATCAATTCACTAATTAGTTAACTAGTTGACTAGTGGGACTGGTTGGACTAAGTGTATTTAATAAATCCTTTGGAAAAAAAATTTTCTTATTTCCACAGGTGTTGTTTACCCAAAGTTAATTGATATCTGATATTTTCAGAGATTTAAGAGGAAAGCTACTGACTACATATAAGATTTCTGTTTACATAATTAGTTTTTGTAAGTCTGGGCTATAGATGGAGGAGAAACGACAAAAGGAAGGTGAACAGAATGGAGGAGTAAATGGGTTCTATCACTTAGCCTATGGATTTTAATCTTCTCAAAGGTAAGGATCTTCTTTCTATATTCTTCTATATGCTACACAATGTCCAATGATAAATAATAAATTTTCATTGATTACTTGTTCTACTATTAAAAGGCAGAAATCTAGAGAAAACTTAAGTTCCTTAAAGTGATTCTGTCCTGAAGAACTCGCTACTTTGTTTTCTCTTTTGTCTCTTTTTCACTCTGGGGTTGCTCTAGTCCTTTTCAGGCTTAATCTCTGAAATAAACCACAACCATTTATGTTCTCAAACAAAGGAAGGGTGAGCAGCCTTGCAGAAGGGAGAAGTCCAGTGTCAGGTGCAGTTAGAATAACTGGGTTGAATGAGGCAGTGGAGTGGTGAAGCCAAAGAGTCCTGGATTGAGAGTAACCAGGCACGCCCTATAAAACAATTTGCCTTTCCTCTCTAAGGTGGAGTTTCTTCATTAGTAAAATTAAGGGACTGAATCATGTGTTCCATTCGAGCTCTAATATTCCATAATTTTTATAATTTCTCTAAGTCATACACTTCACAATCATTTATAAATAGCATAGATACATTTCACACTGACATGCCCAATGTCAAAGTGAATAACCATTTTCTAGTGATTTTCTTTACTTTGTTATGACTAACTGATATGTAAAAACTAAGTTTCACTCAGTTGAGTATATGCCGTAAACAAGCCTTGTAGTACTACTGTATCACAATATTTTTTCATTATGAGCTAATAGGTCCTTTAAACCCAGTAGACTTATGAGCTCCTCCAGGGCAAGTACTGTGTCTTAGTCATTTTTTATCCTCAGTGCATGGTCTTTAGCATGAAAACATTCAACACTTTTTAATAATTAGCCTAAGTAGCTAGAGAAAAGCATACAGAAGAGAAGCATGCTGACCAATCTCACTTCCTATGCATGACCACGAACCTCAAGAGAGCCCTCAGTGCTCCTGGCAATCAAACTCTATTTCTCTGCTTCACTCAGTGCACACTCATAGTTGTCTACTTCAGACTTCATTTTCTATTCTAAATCCTCAACACCTCCTACTTTCTTCTAAAGAGTGTATCCATCAGCTCCCATGTACATTTCTATCAGGATTTTATATGTCTTCCTCCTTCTACGAAGGATGAGCAGCCTGTGCTCCTGGGCAGGTCAACCCATTCATTTGTACAATAAATCCCACCCACTTATCCCAACACAAGTACAATTATTCATTCAGCAATTCTCCTTACTCTCTCCTGAACCAGTATGTTCTCTCTATATATCTTTTACATCAGTGTACACTCATGTGATTATTTCTCTCATCTTAAAAAAAAAAAAAAAATCTCTTTTGACCCCACTTCTGCCTCTAACTGCTGCTCTATTTCACTTCTTGAATCCAGTCCAATCACACCTCCCATTTTCCACCAAATCTGCCCTTGTCAAATTCACCAACGACCTCCACCTGCTAAGTTATGACTGTGAATTCTCAGTCCTCATCTTTCCTGATCTGTCAGCAGCATGTGACTTGGTTGATTATTTCTTCTCCCTTAAAATGTTTTCTTCACTTGTCTTCCAAGGCACCACACTCTGCTGGTTCTCCTCCAGTGTCGCTTCCCTGCTTCTATTCCTCCTTTGTGGATTCCTCCTCATCTGCCCAACTTCACAAAAGTGATGGCCTCTAGAGCTCAGGCTCTGGACTTTCATTCTTCTGTCTCTCTATGTTGTCTGACCCAGGTCCGTGGAGTTTTAAAACATTCACATGCCAGTAATTTCAAAATTTATACTAAATTTTTATCTTCAGGCCCAACCTACCACATAGTATCCAAATTTGTATATTCAATTACCTATTAACATCACTACATGGAAGTTTAATAGGCTTCTTAAACTAAATGCATCCCCAAATGAAAGTCGTAAACTTCTTTCTCAATCTTTTTTTCTAGACAGGTCTCACTCTGTCACCCAGGCTGGAGTACAGTGGCAGGATCATAGCTCACTGCAGCCTTGACCTCCTAGGGCTCAATCAATTCTCTCACCTCAATCTCTTGAACATTTGGGACCACAGGTGCACACCACTACACCCACCTGATTTTTAAAAACTATTTTTGTAGAGACAGGGTCTTGCTATGTTACTCAGGCTGGTCTTGACTCCCGGGCTCAAGCAATCCTCCCACGTTAGCCTCCCAAAGTGCTGGTGGGCCACAGGTGCCTGGCAGGTTTTTTTTCATAATAAATAGGTATAACTCCATAATTTCAGTTGCTCAAGCCAATAAGTTGAGTCATTCTTGATTTCTCTTTCTTTTCACATTCCAATGTGTAATCAAATTATATCAGATAGATCTTTTTAAATATATCATGAATACAACAACTTTTGCCACCTTTACCCTCACCATTCTGGCCCAAGATGTCATTATTTCTCACCTGAATTACTGCAATAGCCTCCTAACTTCTTTTGCCCTTGCTTGCCTCCAGAGAATTCTCAGCATAGCAGCCAAAATGATCCTATAATGTCAAATTTGGTCAAAATATTCAATCTTGGCTGGGCACAGTGGCTCATGCCTGTAATCCCAGCACTTTGGGACACCAAGGCGGGCCGATCACCTGAGGTCGGGGGCTCGAGACCAGCCTGACCAACATGGAGAAACCCCATCCCAACTAAAACTACAAAATTATCCAGTCGTGGTGGTGCATGCCTATAATCCCAGCTGCTCGGGAGACTGAGGCAGGAGAATTGCTTTAACCTGGGAGGCGGAGGTTGCGGTTAGCTGAGATCGCGCCATTGCACTCCTGCCTGGGCAACAAGAGTGAAACTCCATCTCAAAATAAAATAAAATAAAATAAACAAAATATTGCAATCTTTTCTCAACTCCAAGTAAAGGCACACACACCAAAAAAACCCTCATCAAAATTATCAGGCCTCTTGTGTCTCCGGCCTACTGCATTCGTCCTAGTTAACTTCTTCCCAGCCACAGTGCCCCCCACTCCTTGCTGTCACTTAAACACTCTAGGTACATTCTTATTCAGGTCTTTGTGCTTGTTATTTCCTCTACCTACAATATTTCTTTCTCGAGTGGCTTCCTCTCTCACTTCCTTTAGGTCATTGCTCAAATATCAACTCAATGAGATCTTCTCTGTCCCCCTGTATAAAATTTCAACTCCTCCCTGTCAATCCCCCGCAGTGTCTATCCCCTTTTCTGCCATATTTTGGAACATAGTAAGATCTTGATAAGCATTTGTTTAATGAAAATAAACTAAAGAAAAGGGGATAACAATAACACAAAGTCTATATTAGACATAATATTTTAGAAATAAAATCTATTTTTAAATGCCTCCAAGAGATTCATGAAGCACTCTCTTAAGATTTCTTAAGTCTTTAATTAATAGACAAGAGTTATTTATAATTGGCATATAATTTTTTTGGAAACAATCAGATGCTATTAACATATTTAAAATAGTTCGAAAGAATTCTCCTTGAGAATGAAAAATATTAACAGATAATTTTACAGAATTACTGATTATTTATCTTTGCTACAGACTTAAACTAGAATTCATTCTTTTCTCTGAGAAGACCCAGACAAGCAGTTTATATTTAATTTGAATTTGATCTTCACCAGTTAAAGAAAATAAAATTAAGTAACATACCACAACTTATATAATCCGCCTAATATATACATAGTAGGGACATAGTAAAATGAAGTTTCTTTCTTCTGGTTTACTATTGTTATTATTATTTTATAAAGTATTTTTATAATTTACTATCTAAACTATTTATCTCATAATCACAGTGTTTTTATAAGCAATTTAAAATCTTTTTCTAATTATATAACTTTTGCCAGAAAGGGAGCTAGTCACTAAGTAGAATAAAACTTAAGACTTTTCTTACTGTTTCTTAAGGAAGATTTGCTACTGAGACATTACCTTCATGAGTTATCTAAGGTAGTTGCTATTGTATATGTTTAATATTTTAAATATAAGGAGTCTGAAAAGCAAAAGTCATGAACCAAATAATAGCTGAATTTAAATTTAAAATTTTAAACTGAATGTTGGATGTTAAGGAGTGAGACATTAGTAACTTGGTTAGTAGTTTTACATCATATGATGTAAGTAAATGTTAAATGAAAGGAAATACAATCTTTTTTTTTTTTTTTTGAGGGGAGATGTTTGGCCACCTTCTGATGATTTCTTAGCCTGGAGGGAAGCTTCTGAATATGAGCTGCTGAAATGACAGTGAAGAACTGAAGTTCAGCAAAGTCTGGAGAGATTTAGGAACAAAGAAAGAGGTTTTTCGGTTTGTGGGGATTTTGTTTTTTTTTTTAAGAACTATGAAATTAGTTCCTAATCCAGAGGGTCAGACTCTCCTGGTTTCAAATGAGCTCTCAAACTGCATTTAAGCTCCTCGACGTGAGGGTTGCCGATTGAAATTGGGTGGAAGCAGAAAGTGACTTGCTACTTCTGTTTGTTTCAGTGATTTACCCTTCCTCCTGACATTATATTACTTTCTTTCAAAGATACTGTTGAATCCATTGTTTGGTAGACCGTTTTTCATTTACCCATCAAAGTACCCTGCCTCCTTCTTTTCAGAGTATTATCCAGAGTGCATACAGGTAGATAAAAAGAAGGATATAAAGTCGATGGTCATGGGCAGAAATTAGCTACAGTTAGAAAAATAAGTAGTAGATATCCAGTGGTTTTGACTTTTCACTCTTTGAAAGTCTCCCTGGAGAGAAGAGAAAGGGAGAAAAATGTCCCTCTAGTTCCTACAGAGTTTTCCTCTCTAGTTGGTCATAAACCTGAGTGACAGAGAAAAGACGAAGGCCTCTGCCCCTCCTAGGAAAAGAAATCAGTATAAGAATATTTTACATAACCTTGCACAAAAACCATCATTATATGTGCATAACCTTTAGCTCCATCCAAAACCAATCCTCAATTAAAGTAACAACAATATGAAGAATCATGCTGAGAATCATTTATTCAGCCTCTGAAGTATTCCCCCTTTTTCATAGGAAATATATAATTTCTCCTTTTTCTTTTAATTACATACCTGTGCATTTGTGTTGGTGGATGTGGTAAAAGCTTTGATTTGGTGCACCAGCCTCCATCACATGACAAAGTGCCATGCAATGGCTGCCACATCCCCTGTATTTTTATTTAAGGCTGTAAGTCTTTCTTCAAAATATAAACTATAAAAATGTAAACGTTATATTTGCCATTAGGATAGCTGTGAATTGATTTTTCTTTCTTATTAAGTGGGTTCAATTTGCACTTACAATAAACCAGCAAAGGGGGTGAAAACAAAATCTATTGAGATTTGTGATATTATCGCATGACTGGTTTTAAGCCTTGAAACCCCATACCATAGACTTCTGAAAACTTGACCCAAAGGAATCTGTAGTAGTAATCCAGTTGACATATAACAAAGGCCAAGTATGAATATGGGCATGCATGTGTATCTGTGGGGGTGTACGTGCATGCGCGCACGTGTGTGTGTGTTTGTCTATCTTGCTATTTTCTACTTGTAGACATTGGAAGGCTTACATCTTCACTACATAGGCCATCCAAGAAATTTCCACTGAAGCAGCAGAAAGTCAGACAAATCATAATTAATTAATTCTATATTGAACCAAATCCCAGCCCCAACTCCAATCTACTTGTTAGACTCTGCTTTAGATTGCACATAATTGCTTGTAAATGACCTAAATAAATATGAATCTCACCTGATTCTGGTCACGAATTTTCTCTGTTCTCTCTTGTTTATGTCATGGTTGAAAGATCATAGCCAAAAAGAAACAGGACATACTTTTTACTTTTATTCTGAAAGTCACCACCAGAACCAACACCATTGCCACCACCACCTTCACCATGACCAACACCATCACAACCACAACCACATCACCACCACCATCACCATCATTACCACCACTACCACATCACCACCACCACCACCTCCAGCACAACTACCACCATCATCCCTTCATCACCACATCAACACCATCACCACCAACACCACCACTTCTACCTCTGCTACCATCACCACTATCACCCCCACCTCCAGAACCACACTACCACCACCTAACATGTACCCTGGCAAAGACATGGTTGCAATCTTCATGTTACATAATACTTACCAGTGGTGTTTTCAAAGTAGCTATAATATATGCAGCTGCTCCCTCAGTATTTGCACTGTGAAGCCAGCAAAACCTTGTTGCAACCTCAGCATCCTTATCAGAGAGAGAACCTCAAATGTAACTTGTTACAATCTTTTGATAAACTTTTTAAGGAAAAGTGAAGTATCATTGGTGAAATGTGACTTAACTGCTGCCCTTTCAGAAGATCAGCTTTCCCTATAGAGCCTGTACATCTTGGAAGATAGTAAGGGCCAAGTCCTGCAGGTTCAGAATAATCTTGAAGATCTTCCAGAAAAATAGATTGAAACAAAAGTGAAAAAGTGAAAAGTGAAGTAACCAGAAGTTACTTCACTCTGGTTCAAAACAAGGACTACTCCCTGAGGAAAAAGTTTGGAGGAAATTAAACAGATTATAACTAAAGTAACTAAAAAGTTAGAGGATTCTTAGATTTAATGTGAGAAGTATCAAGGTTTGTAATTTACATAAAAGCCACGAATAAGATCAATTAGATTTTTTCACCAAATCCCAAAATTTTACATGCAGGACCAAAACCATTAAATTCAAAGAAGATATTTTTAGGATAAATAAATCACCTTTGTGAGTGGTAAATGTATGATATGGACTATACCGAATAGTAACATAAACTAGAGATACAAGCTTGTAGATGGAAAATAGATCAAAATGATAAACCTAGATAATGGGAATCTGGTTATGAGGGACTTTTTTTTAAGCTCAATAAAGTAAAGACAAGGATGTTTTCACATAAAATACTATTTGCCTTACTCTCAGTGTTTTAACATTGGGATCAATGGACCATTTTTCTCACCCAGAGAATAATGGCAATTTATTCATTGGCATTATTTCAAGAGCATGACCTCTTGGGCCCACTTGCCTCTGTTTGAATCCTGGATCCATGACGAACCAGCTAAGTGATTGCTCAAGTCACTTAACTTCTGTTAGGGTTTTCTTAACTCTAGAATAATAATAACTCAGCCTACCTCTCAGGGTTTTTGTGAAGATTAAATAAGATACTCCATGTAAAGCATTTAGCCCAGTGCAGGATATATAGTAAGTGCGCAATTGATTTTAAGTTTCCTCCATAATAACATAAAATAAGCTATTTACAATTTACTATCAAGTTAAATAAAGAGATAGGCCCAGTATCCTCTTAAAGATTCAATTAGACCTGAAAATTCTTTCTTCTTGTCTTCATGTATCTATCATAAAATGTTAGATCAATAACTTTACTACTGTGTATAATCAGCTAATGCCACAAAAATTATGCATTACAAATAACCTCATAGTCTTGGTGGCTTACACTGATAAATACTTATTTTTCTCACTCATTGGGGTGAGGTTGAAGTTTTGGTAATCTCAAACAGACTCAGGTGGGCTTGGCCCAGGTCAAGGTCTGGGTTAGACCTGCTCCATGAGTTTTAACCCCCACCAGGGACATAAAACAAGGCAAATATGAAAGCATGTTTTAGGGCTCTATAACATTTCATGGGCCAAACCAAGTCACATGGCCAAGGCCAACATTAAATGGGGCAGAAAAGTACACTCCATCCTCAGTGCAAAGAGAGGGGGGCGAATATATGTTGAACAACTATCCTAATGATCACTCCAATTGTTACCAAAGGTGAGCAGAATTTTAAAAGAAAGAAGGGTGTGGGAAAGCACTCTCATTGTAAACAAGATAGCTAGAAATTGTACTCACGATTCATGTTTCACTTCAAAGTAAAGAGTCAAATTTGGCAAATACACAGGGAAAAATATAATGGAAGTATCAGACTATGTCCAAAAAGATCCAATAGACTTCACCACCTGGAGCTTTCAAAAGGATAGTGGCATGATCTCAAAATCGCATATTGCATTGACAACACAAAAATAGTCACATTGTTACTCACTCGAAGAACAAGCTCAATTCAACAGTGTTCTTATGTCTTTAAATTAATATTTATTAAAGCAAGGATATATTCTGTTCAAATAAATTTAATAGAGCTTGTAGAAGCATGGCATGGCCTAATTTATGCTGACTGTAAAATACCATTTTAGAGTTTGTATGTCAATAGAAACACATTTCTTAGTCCCCTCTCACTGAAAAATATTGGATAAAAGCAAAAGCCTGAAGGAGGTAAAAAGATACAAGCATCATCTGTCTACAATCAAATGTATTGTGAGGGCCCTGGCCAATGATATTGGTTACTTTGTAAATGAATTGGAAGTCCTAATTCTGCTTTAGCCTAGAAATATGATTATCCTACAGCTTGTAAGAAATCAACTTTAATCCTCTTTTAAATGTCATTCAACAGGTTCTCTGCTGTACAGGGGATGCAAATGAATTATTCTTATCAAATCTTTTCTAATTCACTTTCCTTCCACAGGATATTCTCAGAAATAATTTAAGACTGGACTCAGGAACTTGCTCCAATATTGAATAACATATGTTTGAAGCATATTGTCTCTCCAACTAGCAAATTATTTCCGAATCCCTATTCAAAGCAGAGACCCTTGCTCCTCCACACAAAAATTAAACATGAAATATTTCTGGCATATTATGTCCACACTTAAGCTGTGCTGTATATATTTTAGTGTCAGCTCAAAATAAAAATTTTAAACTCCAGCATTGTCTACCCTATTCGAAAGAAATCCAACTTTCTTATTATGTAATCATAGCCAAGTTTTCAAGAGGTTGGGAGATATAACTAAAAACGCACCTTCTCTAGTTAGAGAAAAATAGTACTAGTACTCGCTCTTCAAGCATAGAAAGAGAAAAACAAATATTGAAATGGAGTCCAAGTCCTGGTTTAGTCTCAAATCTGTAGGATAATATGAAAAAAACCCTACTGCTTCAAGCATTATTTTGAGTTGGAAAATAAATACAATTTTGCTTGTGTGTTGATAATTAGGCCCTTTTAATGGCATAGCTATTAAAATGTCCCTGTGAGTAGCATGAAATATATAATCCGTATGACCTAAAACTGAACATATACATTTGATTGAACCCGTGATACGAAATTTCAAATTAAATTTATGAGGCTTCATTAATCATATGTGAGCCTTCTAAGCACGTCTTGGGATGCATGAGTTCTATTTCTTTCTCTGCTTCAGTGCAGACAGTTATATAAGTGGCTGTTCGTTTGTGTGTTTGTTTGTTTATTTTGTTTTGTTTGAGACAGACTCTCACTCTGTTGCCCAGGCTGGAGTGCAGTAGCGTAATCTTGGACCTCTGTCTACCGGGTTCAAGTGATTCTCATGCCTCTCAGCCTCCCGAGTAGCTGGGATTACAGGCCCCTGGCACCACATCTGGCTAATTTTTTAATTTTTAGTAGAGACAGGTTTTCACTATGTTGGCCAGGCTGTCCTGAACTCCTGTCATCAAGTGATCTGCCCGCCTCACCCTCCCAAAATGCTGGGATTACAGGCATGAGCCACCATGCCCAGCTTATGGAAGTGTTAAATGATTCCATTTGCTCTATGCCAGCATTACCTCTTTGGGTTTTTGAATAAGTTATTATACCAGTGACAGATCAATATTACATTTAGAGCTAGAAGAACATCAGTCAGTAACTGTTACTGTCTTTTTCTCCTAAGATACAAGCCTTTGTTTTTTTTTTGTTTTTTTTTTTTTTTTGTATCATCTGGACACATTATATATATATATATATATATCTATTCTTAGGATGTAGATGCAAAATGGTGGTTCCTATCTAAGAGTAACACGTGTGACTCCCAGTATTTTAATCCCACCCCTATTTTTAGAAATTCCTCACTTTGTAAGGCCTGATAAGAGGAAGAACTTGTCCCAGCCTGGAAAACATGGTGAAATCCTGTCTCTACTGAAAATACAAAAATTAGCCGGGTGTGGTGGCGTGCACCTCTAGTCCCAGGTACTTGGGAGGCTGAGGCACGAGAATCGCTTGAACCAGGAAGATGGAGGTTGCAGTGAGCCGAGATCAGGCCACTGCACTCCAGCCTGAGTGACAGAGCGAGATTCCATCTCAAAAACAAACAAAAACAAAAACAAAAAAAGGGAGACAGAACCTGTCTTCCATGAGGAAAAAAGGCTAAAAAAACTAGATACTAATTCTTTTGCCCTTCATTACAACTCAGCATACCACATAAACTAGGCTTGGCTAATCAGACATAGCTTCCCCAGGTTTGATTCCAGGAGCTAGCAGAATAGAAAGCAGGGGTGTTGGAGGATCCATGCTGGAGGCAGTGGCAGTGGTTCAGGATAGTATCCAGTGTTCAACAAGCAAGGACAATCTTGTCCTCACCCAAATAATTCCGAGGCATGATTTATCCCTGAGATTCACACTTGTTAGGACTTTTACCCTGCCTGTTTTACAAACCAATTTCTGAATTTTAAATAAACCATTTGAAATCTTTTAAAGAACCTTCCTTCCTGCATAATCACTTAAAATCCATTTGGGTTGCTTGTAGCAAGGAATCTTGAATAAATATACCTAGGGCTTTGCAGAAAAGATATCAAGGTATGAAATATGCTAGCTGTGGTATGTGGCAATCTTTGAGGCAACCATAACATATAACCAACCTCCTAGTCAGAATTACTTGAATAAAATAGTAATAGCTGCTTACCTTAACATTAAATTATTAGGTTGGGGCAAAAGTAATTGTGGGATTTGCCATTACTTTTAATATTTAGCAAGGAGTGTAGATTTTATGTAAAGTTAACAGACTTAAAATACATTCCTAAAATTATACTCTGACTACCCACACAGGTGGTTTCTATACCACTCCTACCTCTCAAATAGACTGCAAACATCTTTTGCTAATTATTTTCATTAGCCTCTTAAAAACAGAAATCATTCTACACCTTCCTGTGCCTTTTTCGTTTCCCTAGTAGGCCTGATTGCAGCTTGCATCATTTGGACACCCTGACCATTATTTATCTAATTGGATTTTTCAGTTGCTGGCAATAATGGCACAATGTCTTTGGCAGCAGTTGTGCCTTGCCTTGACCACGGCTCCTGCTGAATGTGTGTAGCTCCTGCAGGGTATGAAAGAGCAACAAGATAACAAGAACCTGGAGGGCTGAGTGTTTTCTGGGTATTGTCTTCATCCATTTGGTTGAAGCTGGGTGATGGCCACCAAAGGAATGAGGAAGGCAATACATGGAAAGTACATAATTTCCATTTCAGCGAAGAATGTAGAAGTTACACACATCAATTCTACTCACATTCAGTTGGAAATAATTTAATCGTTTGGCCATGTCTAGCTGCCAGAGAGGCTGAGAAATGAGGTCTCCAGCTGGATAGCCATATGTAACATCAACATAACTATGGGATAAGGGAGAATGCATATGAAGGAACAACTACTCATCTTATACAAAAGCTGTCATGAGGATTCAAAAAGCATATGAAGAGTCCCTTGTCCTTAATAAACAGCACATATATGTTGGTTTCCTCACTCTGCCTACTTTCCTACCCAATAAGCTTGGAGAGCATTCTTGCCATGGGAAGTTATTACACACAGTTCTCTCTGTATGGCACAAAACTCCCATTATTGTTTCCTAATTGAGTTTAATGTGTGCCACTAAATCGCTGAGAGCCATCTGCTCCATCACTCCTTTTACATTTACCCAAAGTCTATGTGCAACTACCAAGATAGTGTGGTTAAGAGTTTATTTCTTACTTTCATTATGTTTAGAACTAATTTTCAGTAACTTAGTAGAAAAATTAAAACTTGAGTGCTTATATTCAAGTTGTAAGGCATTCTACTAGCTTGGCTGTAGCTTGAGATTTATAGTGAAAACCAACTCTAAAAAAATTGATTTTATGTTTTAGAGCAGTTTGAGTTTACAGAAAAACAGCAGTGTGGTGTGTTTGTTATAATTGATAGACGAATACTGATTCAACATTATTATTATTATTAATAGAAATCCATAGTTTACATGAGGGTCACACTTTGTGTTATAAAATTCCATAGGTTTTGACAAATGCATAGTGTCATATAGTCAGCATTATAGTATCATACAGAATAGTTCCACTGTCTCTAAAAGACCCTGTTCTCCACCTATTCATAACTCCTCCTTTTCCGTGAATCACTAGTAACCACCAGTCTTTTTAAATACTTAACAAGTTGCTCCTTTTCCATCAGACATATCGGTTCCTATGGTTTTGACTTTTCCAGAATATCATATAGTTGGAATCATACAGTATGTAGCCTTTTCAGAGTGGCTTTTTTCACTTAGCAATATGCATTTTTAAATATCCAACTCTTTCATGTTTTAGTTTTTCTATTATTTGCTTTTTAATTGATACATTAAAATTCTATCTATTTATGGTGTCCAATATGATGTTTTAAAATATGTATACATTGTGGAATGGCTAAATTGAGCTAATTAGCATATGCATTGACTCACATATTTATTCGTGGTGAGAATCCTTTGAGTCTATTTTCTTAGCAATTTTCTAGTATGCAATATGTTGTTATTATCTATAATCACTATGTTGTACAATATGGTGGCTATAGCATTCCCCCTTGAAAGCATTCCTCCTATTTAACTAAAATGTTGTATCCTTTGGCAAAGATCACCCCAGTCCATCACCCCAGTCCCCTCCATCCCCTAGTCCTTAATCACCACCATTCTACTCCCTGTCTCTATGAATTCAACTTTTTTAGATTCCACACATAAAGGAGATTCTCTTTCTGTGCCAGGTATGTGAGGTGTTTCTCTTTCTGTGCCAAGATGATTGCAATTAACGTAGTTTCCTCCAGGTTCATTCATGTGGTTGTAGATGACAGAATTTTCTTCTTTCTTAAGGCTGCATAGTATTCCATTATGTGTATATCATTTTTTATCCATTCATCCACTGATGAACACTTAGATTGCTATAATGGACATGAAAATATTCATTATAGCATTATTCACAAAACCATGATTTCCTGTGTTCAGGATGAGGCTGCCTTGAAAAACTTCTTAAAAGTTATTTTTTAAAAAGCAATAAGTAAATAATGGAAAAGTAGTATATAGGTGTCAAAGCGCCAAGTGTTAAAATTCACTCACACAAGTCAAACTTTAAGCAACAACCAACCCCTTATTTACTTACTGTGGTGATGTAAGCAAGAGACAGAAATAGGTACCAGTTCACTAATGTTCTATATGTCCCCATGCAACAGCACCAGGAGAGGATCAGATAACATGCAGCACAGGTGGGAAGGATTGTCTCACTCTCTAGGAAGCCCAAACAAACTGAAGAGGCTCTGAGTTCTTCTGGAGTTCTTTCTGGAGGAAGTGGCAGTGCAAGTTCTTGACTGCAACTCCCTCCAAAAGAATACAGTGCACTGGCTGTGAACGAACCTAGTGTGGGGAGAATAACTGTCCCTTACAAAGCTTGTCATGCAAACCCTTTGTCATTGCCTATAGTAGAGCCTGAAAGATCACACATGGCATTTTGACCTGGAGTTGGACTCTTCAATAGGTATAACAAAATTTGAGAATGTGGTAATCCAAAAACTTAAAATTGGAAAAAATTGCTCTGCTCTACTAATATTGACTTATTTTCTATAACAAGTGTAATGTGTCTATCCTTTGCTTAAAATCTTTTGTTGATCTCAATGTTTCCAAGATTAACTGTCAACATCTTTACTTGACACATTCTCAGACTAGCTTCAACAAAGACACTTGTACTTCACTTGTGCAAAAACATTCTCCGTGATAGTCCTGTTAAACTACTAGGTTTCACCAAATATACTATACAACTTTCTATCTATTCTAAGACTTTTCCAATGTGCTTTTCTTAGCATACAGTGTAATTCATCTATTTTCTAGTTCATTCTTTCCTTGTAATCATTAAATACCTAAATCAAATATTACCTCTTCAGGGAAGATTTCTCTGGAATCCAAGAGATTGATAGCTCCACACTTTAATTTCAGAAGTAATCTACAAATCTCTGTTCTACTGCAATTCTCACTCTAATGTTTTGGAAGCCATCAAGCCAAGTCAATAAGTCTAACTATGGCCAAATATTCTGTGCTATGTATTCCTCCAATATCCATTCTCCTCTCTTTTAGAGTAATAGAAGTTTAGTTGGTCTCACTGTTTCCCCAAATAAGACTACATTTCCCAACTTCCACTGAAGCTAGATGTACCCATTGACCATGTTTTGAATAAAAACACTCTTTGCACTTTCCTGATAGTGCCTTTAAAATGTGGAACAGGGCCATTTCTTGCTCTTTTACTTTCCCATGGGCTAAATGGTAAATATGATAGAGGTGAAGCATTCATTTAAGGCCAGATGAATTGTAAAGATGGCAGAGCATGAAAAAGACCCTCTTTTTATGCTAACATAGTATATTGTCTAGAACATAGTGTGTGTCAAATCAATAATTACTAAGAACTACATTTCTGTGGACAAAGGGCAAATGATAAAGCAATAAGGCAAATATAGGTCTGTTGATTTCCTAAGGCAAGTGAGAGTGGGACACCATGGCAGTTACCAACATCATTAGCCATTGGGTTGGGTAAAGCCAAAAAGTAGTATTCAACTTTGTAAGGATAAACATATTTTCTAAATCTTTACCTGGACCAAAGATGAAATAAGGACTACTATAATTGGTAGAGGGCATTTAAGGAAAGGCAGAAATATAAACATACAAAAATAAAAATAAAAGAGAACTGACCACTTAGAACTGCTTCAAAATTTTACCTGGAGAATATATGTTACAAAATTCTAGCAGTTATTAATTGCTCCCTCCAACTTTAAAAGTTTTGGAAATACTGTGAGATTTCTTGTGCTAAAAAAAAAATGCTCCAAAGGTAAGCATCCCAGCCCATATGGTGGACTTTTATCCAGCTTTAAAAGTCATTCAGGATCATTTTCACTGCATTCTGTTAGTTAAAAAGAAACATTAATGTCAATCTAGGTTTAAGGGTAAAGAACACACACACACACACACACACACACACATGCTTCTTGGTGGAAAAAATATAAAAGATTTTGGGAACAAGTGATAAAACCTTCACTTGATAAGTTATTGTATTTGTAGACTAAGGTCCTAAAATTTTATATGTGTATTCTGGGCCTGAGTTACTGAACACACCACATGTTTCTAATACTATAAATCAAACATTATTTAAGCAAAGCTATTACACAGCACATAGTATATATTTTTTAATTATAATGGCATCCTTTACCCTAAGTCTTCTTTTCAAAGTTTATAAATATATTTCAGATGTAATAGACAGAATATATTAGCAAAAACATGTTTGTCATAGCAGAAACTTCCTCAAAATAACTTTTCAAGATACAAATTAGATGTAAATGTTATGTATATTATAGACAACAGATGATATTAGAAAGCCTTGTAGATATGTTTCTCAAAACTTTCCTACCCTACAATTGCCATTAGAAATTATGTATTTTTTACAAATCTGCATCTTTAGCCTAAAAGCTCATATGGGCAGTTCTATGGCTCACTAATTTTAATTGTCATTATTTCAGTTAGGAGTCATTCATCCCAATTTATTCTGAATCAAGTCTAATTTCTGAGTCTGCAGTAGTCGGTTACACTATTGCTTTAAAAGAAACTCAATTTATTGTTCAGTGGCAGGAATATTATTCTTATTTGAGGAAGTCTAAATTGTAGAGCTGGCCTGAAAATGATCACATACAAATAAAATCTACCAAACTTGACTCTAGCCTCATGCTTTCAGTTTGATATGCTGTGACCTGCACTTCTGCCCTAATGTATCTCTCTTATCTAGTTATCATCCAAGCAGTCTCGTGGGAATTTCAGGTTTATGCTTTGAATGTGAGTATCATTTCCTTTCTTAGAACAAAAAAAGGGAGTTTCCCAGAAAGAAAAAGGCTTTATATAAAGGACAAAATGATAGGTGTGCTCTAATATTAAAGTGGGAAGAAATAAAATCTATAGAAGAAAAGCTAGATGTTGAAAATGTGAATAAATTATTATAATTCTATTACTTTGGTTTTCAATACCACATATCAATGCCTAGGTTATGACCATGCTGCTTTACATGTCCCTCTTCACCACACCGCAGAAAACTCAACCTACACCACTGTCTGCTCTACTTTATGAAGTCACATTTTGATACTACAGTTTGCCATTCATAATATTTTGTTATGTATTTTTAACTTTTTTTCTATGTACATACTGTTGTCCCAACTCAATTTTAAGTTTCCCAAGCAGCAAAAATAAATGTTTCATGTATTTTTCAGTGTTTTGTTTACTATCTGATATTACAGGTATATAAACATAATTTGTGCTTAACAACTACTTGTCATGACTTTAACTTCATTATCTTATTACAAATCAACATGTTAAACTTACATCTAAAGAAAGGTAAAAGAACTAACATTGATTATCAGAATCAGTTTAATTTTGAGTAACTAGTTTCTTCAAAATAAAACAAATTTTTATGATGATAAATCAAGTCAGACCCTGGTTAACTATTAAGAAAGCAATAATAATGATTTTGTTTTAACAAAGGATTAATTATTCCACAATAATACAAGATAATGGAGGTTTGTGGGAGTAAACATAACAAATAAAATATAAATTTTCAGAGAAAAGTAATAAAAGTTAAAATAATTATGATTATTTAAGCTTTGTTGACTAAAATTTCTGCATTATTTATGTTTACATAGAAACAAACTAAAAACAGTGACTCAAAGAAGACAACTTTTAACTTATATAAGAATGACATCTCTTAAGCCCAGTAGAGTTTGAGGCTGCGATGAGCTATGATCACACCAGCCTGGGCCACAGAGTGAGCAAGACTCTGTCTCAAAGAAAAATGAAAACAAAAACAAAAGAAGAATGGCAAATGGCATGACAGGACTAGGAATGAGAATTTCAGGAGTTGAAGATGTTCAGTTATAACCAAAGAAGGTCAGGCTGGGAGTGGTGACTAATGCCTGTAATCTCCCAACACTTTGGGAGGTCAAGGTGGGCAGGTCACTTGACCAGCCTGGCCAACATGGTGAAACCCCATCTCTACTAAAATTACAAAAATTAACCAGGTGTGGTGGCATGTACCTGTAATCCCACATACTTGGGAAGCTGAGGCATGAGAATCACTTGAACCCAGGAGGCGGAGGTTGCAGTGAGCTGAAATGGCGCCACTGCACGCCAGCCTGGGAAACAAGGGTGAAACTCCATCTCAAAAAAAAAAAAAAAAAAAAAAAATCAAAGAAGGTCAAAACAAAAAAAAATCTTAAAGATGTCTAAGACCAAGAGAGCTTCTGAGATTTGCCATGGGTATGAAAATTAGTGACTAAAGTAGAAACAGAAAACATCTCTCTTCCAGTGCCCTTTTTATAACAATATACAGATATCCACCCACCTATCACGAAGAATAATGCACATTGGCTCATTTGTAAACTCTATTATTTTGAATTCCTTAACAACCTTCTTCTCCTCCAAGGAATGCTTCAAACTTTCCACTTATTGTCTCTTTTCACCTCCTTCAAGATATGTCAATAAAGTATTAACTGCCAGCCTTCCTGTCGGGCAGAGGAAATCAAATTGTCCGTCTTGTACAACACATGATGGACAAAGGAAAAACCTGGATTGGCATGTATTCACCAGTCCAAGGATACTCGAACTTCAATGAGAGATAAAATTTGGACAATCAAGTGTTGATTTTTATATTCAAATATCTCACTGTGTTCTTAAAAACTAATTCCACCAAAATTAATGCAAACTTTTAATTTTTAAACACATATCTTTAAATTAATTCATTGACTTGTACTCCATGGTGTTCTGGCCAAAGAAGGCAAGAACTCAGCTTTTTTCATTAATTTAGGATGTTTCCAAAATATGTAATTAGCAAAAATTCAGAAAATTTACTGTGAGTAAAAATCAGCAGGCTGCTTGCACAGAATTATTTAATGAATAAACACATTCTTCTAGATAAAGGTTTTGATCCCTTTTTGCCTGGGAACTTACTGCCCAGTAAATTATATAAACTATGTCCAAAAATAAGTAGGTGGACCAAGAAGTAAATTATCAGGGCCAGATGCAGATACATAATACAGACAATACATGCTCCAGTAGTTCAGTGGAAGGAGAAATGCTTAGAGAGGGGGCTAGAGGGGTGGGAAGGTGGGGGATGGGGAAGAGGGGGATGGGGTGTGGCTAATATAACTGGACTGGATGCTGCTGCTACAAAGAACTTCCTCAGAAGAAAATAAGAATGATTCTGCAATTAAATCCTTTGAAGGTTTGTTTCACTGTCACCATATAGACAGCTTTTGAATGCAATATGTAGGACAGCATATCCAACTGAAGTGCAAAAATCCTTTTCAAAAAAGCATTTTCCTTATTACCTTAGGATCAAATAATAAATAATAATAATAAATGCAGCTTGAGGAGGAAAAGCCACAGTCCCATTTATTCTTTTTTGTGTTTCACCTTAAAAGAAGCTTTGATAGTTTTATACATCACTCAGCATCCAGCTCATTTCCGTGTTGGTGTGTTAACCTTCTCCCTCTGGACACTTGGGATATTAATATTATCCTCTGTAACAATCAGCAGAAGAAATAAAGCATTTACGCAAATACTGCAAATTAGATTAAACTGCAGTTCTGATGTAACCCTGTGACATACAGTTTCTTGCGAATTAAGCCAAATGTACAAGCATTTAATGACTAATCCTTTTAGGTATTTTAATACCCACATGAAGATTTATTGAGGAGAAAGGGAAAGCATATGCGGTTTTCCGTTAGAGCCTGCCTGCGGGCGGAGGATTGAGCAGATTGGCTTTTTTTAATTAATATTTCAGTTCTTTGTGTTTTGGCGGGCAGGTTGCACGTGGCCCTGGTACTGAACGGACAGCTCCTTTCTCTCAGGCTGTGTGCTGGGGGCTAGCAGTCTAGGAGGGCAGTGGCAGACCCTGGAGACAGGAAAGGAGAAAAGGAGGGGGCGGGAAAATGAGATCAAGTGCTGTAGCCCCCCTTTCTTCTACCCCACACAGCCATAGGCTTACCTCCTCCAGAAATTAACCTACTGATCTATATTGGTAGAATTAGTCATACTAGAAGCCTTCTCAGTTCAGCCACAAAAGGGGAGGAGAAAGCTTGTCAGACCCTCCTCCTTCCCCTGGGCTTACTACAAACAACTTTTCTGATGCTAGGAGGAGACCTTTGAAGATAAGAAGGGCAAATTCGCCTGCATTTTAGGAACCTTCCCGCAGATGGGAGGGTTTTAACTAATGAAATCTCCAGGATCACACTTTGTTTTTAATGTTATGAAACCTTGTTGAATAAAGTAATGTGTGTGTGTGTGTGTGTGTCAGTGTGTGTGTACATATGATGGGGGGGTAGAGAAATAGATGTAGATTTAAATACAGAGCCTTATCAACTTTAAAAAGTCAATGATCCTGAAAAGTTTCTTCTTTTCTATTTAATCTTATTACATAATACTTTCAAAACATAGCTTTAACTTTGTTTTGAAAGTTTATCTTAGCATGAGAAAGAGAGGTAAAGAATTGCAAGCTCTTGGTAACTACACATTTCATCTAAGTAGCTAAACATTTCAAATTGTTGACATACAAATATGAACTAGAGGATTTAAGCATGTTTTTAAAAAATTGCATCTTCAGTATCAGTGTGGATACCCTCTGAGTCCAGGCCTCTTAAGCAAAATACATTAAGCATATGTCAAATATGTCACACATTTGTGTTAAACTAGAGATCTAGAACATGTATTTCTATTTACATTTCTCTCTTCATGGCAGATACTACAATTGCTTTTCATTTTCATTTCTCTCCTTCTTCTGGGAATAGGGGAAGAGATTACACTCTCCAGATGCCCTATGATTAAGCAGAGCCACATGACTAGATCTGGCCAATGTTTTTCTGGAACAAATAACTTATTTACTTGTAGAAGACCCTCCAGCACCCTCCACCTTATGGCAATGCAGAAATAAATATCCCACTAGATCCCTGTACTGCCAAATGGAGAACAGCTCCCTGGTGAGGTATTCCGACTCACAATGGATTGTGTGTTTCACAGAAATAACCTTTAGTTGTGTTAAACCACAGAGATTTGTGAGTTGTTTGTTACTCACAGTATAGTGTCTCCTAATACGATTAATTGACTTCTTTTAAAAAAAAGTTGTATGCAGGCCGGGCAAGGTGGCTCAAGCCTGTAATCCTAGCACTTTGGGAGGCCGAGATGGGTGGATCACGAGGTCAGGAGATCGAGACCATCCTGGCTAACATGGTGAAAACCCGTCTCTGCTAAAAAAAAAAAAATACAAAAAACTAGCCGGGCGAGGTGGCGGGCGCCTGTAGTCCCAGCTACTTGGGAGCCTGAGGCAGGAGAATGGCGTGAACCCGGGAGGCGGAGCTTGCAGTGAGCTGAGATCGGGCCACTGCACTCCAGCCTGGGCGACAGAATGAGACTCTGTCTCATAAAAAAAAAAAAAAAAAAAAAAAAAAAAAAAAAAAAAAAAAGGTTGTATGCTGTGTATGCATGGTCAGGGTGGTCAATTATTGGCTTTTCTGGGACATTATAAAACAATGCAAATTCAACAGAAATGAAATGCAAGTCAGATATGTAATTTTAAATGTTCTAGTGGCTACATTAAAAAAGAACAGGTAAGTTGACTTTTAATAATACATTTTATCAGCATATCCAAAATATTATCATACAGTTAATATGAAATATTTTACATTCTCTTTTTCATATTAAGTATTTGAAAATCAAGTGTGTATTTTACATTTAGAGTATATCTCAATTTGAACTAGCTTTATTTCAAATTACCAATGCTTTCTAACCAAAGACCACCAAGCACACAGCTGTAGTTGAAATTTGGTTTACAACTTTCAGCAAGAAAGGGCACATGTCATGGGAAACCACTGAACCTCAGAGTAAAACAGTGTTAGAAGGGATTTGGACTTTGGTTGGATAATTTCAGGAATGGTCCAAGAAAGCAGTGGTTCACACTGTATTGAATTATCTTAGAAAGCAGGAAGAACTCTGGTTGGGTACCTCTACAAACTTTTTATACAGTATAAATACTTGTTTGGTATTTTGTGGCCTAAACAATGTTCATGTTTTGCCTGTGTGCAGACATTACTAGAGTTATCACTTTCATTTTGATCCATCATGGTCACAGAGTGGCCCTGCCTGATACTGATGTTCTATAAGATTGTGCTCGACAGGACAGCACCAAGACCTAACTGTGAGTGCCAAACCAGCTTGCAGGAATGCTAAGGTCTCACTGATAGTACTAGGCCAACTCCTGATATCACAGCATGTTGTCATTGTTTCCTCCAAGTGTTTATATTAGTCTGCTAGAACTGCCATAATACAATACCACAGGTTATGGAACTTAAACAACAGAAATTTATTTTCTTACATGTGTGGAAGCTCAAAGTCCAAGATCAAGGTCTCAGCAGATTTGGTTTCTTCAGAGGAGAGATCCTTGGCTTGTAGATAGCAATTTGCTTTTTGTTTTGTTTTGTTTTGTTTTATTTTTGCTGTTTCCCCACATGACCTTCCTCTGATGTCTCCTCCTCTTTTTATAAGAACACTAGTCCTCTTGGATTAGGACCCAACCTTATGACTTCAGTTAACCTCCTTCGAGGACTTATTTTCAAATACAGTCACATTGGGGTTAGAGTTTTAAGATAGGAATTCAGTCCATGACAGTCCTCCATAGCCACATGTGGCTGCCATCACTGCATAAGACAGCACAGTTATAGACAATTTGATATTGCTTGTGTCCATCTGTTAGACACTCACACTGGGTGAGAAAATTTCTCATTAGAATAAAAAGATATTCTGCAAGTTTTACTGCTGGTAAAGGGAGCTCTGGATTTTCTTTGGTTTATCTTTTCATTATCTTCTTTCCCTACAATGTAAGGTACTGACCTCATGGTAAAGTGTTCTATAATTAGTTGTTGAGATGGCCCTATATTCTGCACTAAGGTGCCATTGTATGAACAGTTGAATCAAGTAAGTAAAATATGTTCCTACTCTTTAGCATTTTAAAATATCTAGTCAATCAATCACTTCTTTAAAAAATAGAATCTATGGCATCATAAATTCCTAACTATCATTCCAAGCCACCCAACTGGCATTCTTCCCATCCTAGTAGGAGTCATAACGTAGACTCATATTCACGTAAATATACCATTCTGGGGAAAGACAAGATGAGCTTCCTATATTTGTTTTCTAATAAGGCAGTAGTCATCTTTGTCTGTGGAAGTATGAAAAGGTTCCTTGTTCTCTGGGAAAACACAGTCTGTGAAGTGACCTTTGGTTTGCTGATTTTGAAAAAAAGAGTCAAAATTGTTAGAATTAACAATTTAAAATCCCCACTCCTTAAACATTGGGCAATTTTAGCCACCATAACCTATATTATAATGATAAACAAGTATATTGTCAAGGTATAAAATTTCTACATTTCAAGGATTTTGAATTTTGCTGTCAACTGCATCTGAAACACACTTGACCTTGTCAATGAAAAGCTCATTAAAATGATGCATTTATAACATTCTCCATTATTCCCTGTCCTCCATCACCAGAGTTCAGATAATAAATGGGAGAGCTTCCTTCTCTAAGTAAAAATTGAATGTGCCAGGGCAGAGCACCTACATGTGCTGTGCTTGGTTTTGCCACCATCTAAATCTTTGCATTCAGGTTGGAACACACTCCTAAATGACTAATGCTGTTTCAACGTATTTAACTAGGGAAAGAAACCTGTTCTCTTTAACTGCTGGCACATAAATATATGAGAAGTAGATAGTGTTCAATCATACAAAGAGCCTTACATTGTATTATTTATCAGAATGTCTGCATTCATTAGAGATATTTCTAATATATGGTACATATTTAATACATCACAGTCTACACCTGTTTCCAATGTCTCGTACTAGGGATAAATTCCAATGCTAGATTTAGTCTATAATTTCTCTGTAAAGAAGGGTGCAAGATGGTTGGTCACAGTGGCTCATGCCTGTAATCCCAGCACTTTGCAAGGCCGAGGTGGGTGGATCACCCAAGATCAGGAGTTCAAGACCAGGCTGGCCAAGATGGTGAAACCCCATCGTGACACTGGGTAGCATTAACTATAAGTTTTGTGCTTCCAAATCACTTTTTGGTTTTTAAGAATTTCTTCATACTCTTATAGCCTGCCTTCGATTTTGATCTTTTATTCTTTCTATTTGTCAGGTGCACAAGATCACCTTCCTTTTTTAGCCTTCTGTCTTGTCACCAACCATTCCTACTTGGTGGCCATGTACTTGGAAAAAGGCCGCATGATCTTTCTAGCTCCACTCAATGTTTAAGGCACCCTGCTTCCTTTGCTTGCCTGCCACAGACTATTTCCCTCAATCTATTTATTGCAGCAAATCTCTCCTTAGTTGATGAGATTGTGTTTATCTCCCTTGAAAATCCTACCTATCCTGAATGGTCTGTCATTGTCTGCCTTTAAAATCTTCCCTCTTTCTTCTTCCTTTATTCTCCTAAATAGTGATGGGGCTAAGTTATACCCAAAGCTCACTTTACAAAGTATTTCCTCAGTACTTTGCAGAAAACAGCAAACAAAAATGCCATTTTAAAAGAGGTGCATTTTTTCTTTTAGAATCTAAGCTCCTCAAGAGCAGGGACAATGTTTTCTGTATGTTCCATTGTGCCTAGTACACTGTAAGTGATCAATAAATATTGATGATGAGAAAGAAAAACTACAAAAATTAGCTGGACATGGTGGCAGGCACCTGTAATCCCAGTTATTCGGGAGCCTGAGGCAGGAAAATGGCGTGAACCTGGGAGGCAGAGCTTGCAGTGAGCGGAGATTGCACCACTGCACTCCAGCCTGGGCAACAGAGCAAGACTCTGTCTCAAAAAAAAAAAAAAAAAAAAAAAAGGTGCAAGAGGTGACATTTTCGCATCTAAAGATAGCAAAGCAAAAACCTATACTGCCCCATTTTACTGAACTTAAAATGAACTTTCCATTACATGACCTATTCCAAGCCAGATTGCCAGGTTGCCCCTAATGGGGAGACATTCCAAGAATTACTGGAGTGAATTGTGTCTGGAAAAAGGATGGGTAGTTGAGAGTAGGAGTAGAAATTGATCAAGAGAGGATTATCAAAGAGTAGGAGTGGTGGTAGTCTCTTACTGGGATTAAAATGTCCATCCTTTGCAGACGACATTGAGAGATAGAGAGGGGATTCACTAGGGTGGCTATTGTTTTCCTCAAGGCTTTTCATGACACCAAAATGGAGAAGAGGCCTGAATAAAAGGTATCACATTCTGAATCTAGACTTTTGAAACACAGTGCTCTAACAAGGATGTCAGTAGAAATATCTATTATCAAGACAGACAGACCACAGTTGAATGTTGGAAAGGAGAGGTCATAGAAGAAAAGCAATACTTTTCATCACTATTAGGATTGATATTAAGCCAGTCAAGAGACTTGACCTACCAGAAAGAATGTGAGTTGCAGAAATAAATTATACTAAATAATTTTAAAGTACATTATCAATTCCAAAGTTGTTTCATACCTATTTGTCCTCATTTAATACAGCCTGGCTGTGAAAGAGAGCAGAGTGGTTAAGTGTCTGAGGTCCCAGAGCCAATCAGTGGCAAAGTCAGTGAATACTCCATTGTCCTCCACTTGCTCAACAGGAAATCAAAGGAGTGAAAGTCATCCTAGCAATTTTCTAATGTCCCTATGGTGCCTACAACCAGAACTAGCTTAAGATGAAGGGGCATTATCACAGACCACCAAAAGTGGCAGGGCCAAAGTAGGAAAATATATATTTTAATGGAATGTTCTGTTGGGTCAGATCTGCAATAAAGCAGATACTGTGCAAATTTCTGGACACTATCCATAGACATTTCAGGCAGCAAAGAGATAGTAGGAAACAAAGGAATAAGGCAAATATGAATGGGCCAGGAGTTTCAAAACATAACTCTTCAAGGGTAAGTAAAAGACAGACATGAGGTCTAAACAGCATGCACAGAGTGTGGAGATTCGGCAAGATTACATAATGAAGTCGAGAAAGTGTAAAGGCAAACACTAGCACAGCCAAGTTGAAGAATAAAAGGGCGATTGCACCAGAGATTAAGATAAATAAAATAATAAGGCATTGTTCCAGTACATAAGGAAGTAAAGGTCAATGGAAAAATAAACGTGGCCTCTGAGAGGCTACTGGGGTAATTGACAGAAGAAACAGACAAAGCTCTTTTAGAAAAAAAAAAAAAAAAAGTAACTGGAGGCCTTGGTTGCCTCAAAGCTCCCCAAGGCTAGCAGGAAGGAGAAGAGGCAGGAGCTTGGGGTCAGCAACAAGACAGATCCACAGGGGTTGGTTAGAAGGTAGGAGAGGAGCTAAGTACCAGGGTGACCAGAACATGAAGTATTGCGGATGTAGAAACACTTCCACGCCCCCACTTCACTGAGACCATGCACAGGATGTTCAGGCAAAATGAAACAGAAACCTTTGGAAATTAGAAGGGAGGGAGTTAAGTCGGAGTAGAATTCCAGGAAAGCAGAGGCGGTACTCCTGAATACATTGACAGGAAGGAATGGAAGGAGAGGCTAAGGGTAAATGTGGGGAGAGAGAAAGAGGGAGAGAAGGATGGAGAATGAGAGAGGGAGGAAATAATTGAGAAAGAGAGAGAGAAAGAGACATGAAGGGAGGGGAAGAAAGAAGAAACAATGAAATTTTAAAAAAAATTAAAGACCAAAATGTTAATTAAGCCATGAGGAAATACAAAATAGACATTAAAAAAAAAAAAAAAAAAAAAAAACCCGACTATAAGCTGTCCATTCCCTGAATCCTGAACCAGTGACTTGGGGCTGAGGGGACACAAGCATCGGAGTTCGAGCTCCAGCCCTGGCTCTGTAGCTCCACTGGCTGTGTGACCCTATACGGCAGTAGAGAATAGAATCTGATGGCCTCTGGAGTCTCCTCCAGCCGAATTTTCTTTGGTACCATCTGTCCAAGGCTCGCAAAACGGGCCCTAGGGAAGCAAGAGTCTCCCCTGATACCGTCTCTCTGTAGTAGCCTCCTTAACAACTCTCCCTCTTTCCAAATAATAGCCAATATTTCTAAAGGCATTCCTTGTCCACGTTGGTCTCAGCGATATATATATTCACTTACTTCTCACAACAGCTGGACCAGCTAAGTGTATTATTTTTCTCATTTTACAGGTGAGAAAATTAAGTAACTTGTTCAAGTAGAATTGATGCCCAAGTAGATGCCCAAGTAGGGTTGGTGCCTAGGCCCTGTGGTTGCGGCTCAATTCGTGCAACCTCAATTACCAGGAGGTCCCGGGGCCAGTGCGGAATTCACCAAGCCGCAGCTGCCTGCCACTGAATGCGAAGCGGGCGCAGGAGACTGGAAGGTACATCTGGTGTTCCCTACGGCCTTGTTTCCCTGGTGCGTGCCACAGCCTCCGAGATCCACGACTGGCCGGCTGGAGCCACCGACTCCGAAGAGAACCAGAGGTGGACCAGCCAGAGGAGAGGGCAACCCTGGGAGCACCGCACCCTTGTCAGTCCCCTGCAAAGCTAGCGGTAAGATCCGGGAGGTTGAATTTGAGGCCGCGGTAGTCCAGACGACTTTCCCTGGAAGGTGTGACGATGACTTGTATTGCAAAAGAAGCCTGGACCAGGCCTCCGTGTGGGCATTTTCTTTTAGGCGTTTGGAGAGGGATGGAGACGGTGGGTGGGGGCGGGGGTGTAAAAAGAGGAAATTAAAAACCTGGAAAAGTTTAGATGCAACAGTAAAGACCAGAAGATGGAGGGGGGCAAAGTAAAACTTCTGGATTTGGGGCCACAGCCCCTGTGACCCCAGGGATCACTCACACTTCTTTGAGTCTCACTTTCGCCAGCTCACAGACCTGCTGAGGGGAAATGGTGCTTGGGATGAGCTGCCGCCAAACGCTTCCGTATCCTCATCCTTTGCAAGGGGAATACATTTGCACTAACACCTACATCCAAGGGTTGAAAGAACGAAATGATACAATGCTTAGACAGGGCTCGGAACGGGGCCTGGCACGTATGACAAGAGCTCAATAAATGTTCGTTGCCGCTACTTTGCTGTTATTTTTTCGTTAATATAAACAGGGTACTAATCATACATGAATGGCAGAAAAGGGGAGTGTTCTCAGGATCAAATGAATCAATACTTTTTAAAACGCTGGTAAACTAAGGCTCCATATGCAATCGGAAGGCCGGCAGACGGACTTCTAAAGCCCCTTACAGTGCTGCAAGGTTAAACAACTGAAAGAGGAAAAAGAGGACAAAGTGCAGCCTCTTTCGGAACTCAAACATTTCTTGGCCGAAAGGGACAAGTTTCCCACGGGAGCAAGACCTTAGCCAGAAAAGCTGGCTTCCTGCCTGAAGGCGTGCAACCAGCCAGGAGGCCTCCAGGGCATTGTGCCCTCCCGGTCTCCGGCCCTGCTGCCTGGGAGTGAACGTCCGCTGACGCGGTAGGGCTGGCGAGGCAGGCTCTGCATGCGCCCGAGCTTCGCGCAGAGGGCGGGTGAGTTTGCGCCTTGCCTGAGCACTGCTTGGCAGCTGTTGCAGAAGGGAAGGGAGCCTGCCGTCTCAGATGAGGGCCTAGGCTCCAAGTTCCATTGTTATCAAAGAGAAGACTTCAGACGAGGGAGTTCTCCCACTTAATTTTCCACTAATTCGTTCGCAAGGCTTTTTAATTGCTTGCAAATGCATTTTCTCTGTACGATTATGGAATCCGTGTTGCCTGTCGCCTGCAAGGCTAAGGAGGGATACAGATCCGTGTTAGACTTTTAACAAACAGCCCAGGGGGCGGGGTAGGGTCGTGTAGGAGGAGGTTTTGGAAAAAAAAAAAAAAACAAAGAAGAAGAAGAAGAAGAAGAAGAAAAGAAAAGAAAGGAAAATGAGTTTAAAAAAATCAATGACAACCCTTAAACTAAAATGACTGCAGAGTCTGTCAGAAATGTTAATTTCCCCTAAACTTCCTAAAGCTCTTTTTAAAAATGGCCTGCCTTGCCGGGGCGCGGTTGCTCACGCCTGTAATTACATCCGAGCACTTTGGGAGGCCGAGGCAGGCGGATCACGAGGCCAGGAGTTCGAGACCATCCTCGCTAATACGGCGAAGCCCCGTCTCCACTAAAAAATTAGCCGGACGTGGTGGAACGCGCCTGTAGTCCCAGCTACTTGGGAGGCTGGGGCAGGAGAATCACTTGAACCCGGGAGGCGGAGGTTGCAGTGAACCGAGATCGCGCCACCATACTCCAGCTTGGGCGACAGAGACTCCGTCTCAAAAAAAAAAAAAAAAAAAAAAAAAGTCTCCTTTTCTTGTTTGCAGTTAGGTAACGTTTTACACAACGTGGTCCTTCTGTCATAGAAAGTGGGATGGGTGTGGAATACCGAGAAGAAGTAGAATAGTTATCAAATTTGATTACTTGATAATTTATTAAGAATCATCAGATTTGATTACTGGAAAAGGGGAGGAATCTTTCGAAAAAGACCCAGAGTCGGCATCAGCACAAGCCAGAAGGAAAGGAAGCAATCACTGGGAGGGGAAACCTCGCACATCTGCGCATGAGTGCTGTTACCATGCCTTTTCTCTCCGAATATTCCCATCCGTACAACTGGATCAAGTTTTTGATTGCTGTCTCTGCCCAGAATTGCCCTGGTGTTTGGAGCACTTTTCTGTCTTCACCTCGACTAGTGAGGAATAAATGAATAAACTAGGGGATGGGTTACGGCATGGTGAACCCAACATACTCTTCTTTCCACCACTGGAAGTATTGCCCCCACGCGGTCTCCATAGAAGTGACTGGGAGAGGTTAGGAGCTTAGAAGAATCACACCACAGGAGGTCCTTGGACTAGAAGCGGTTTCCGAACCATTAGAATCCTGAGGGACTGTGAAACTCAGACCCTGCTATAAAAGGGCCGGAGGGTTCCCTCTGTGGTTGGCTGTAGAAGACGCCAGGCTGAGTGCCTCTTGGAAGCCTACCAGTGGTGGCACTGAAAGGGCTGGGGATTCTCAAAATGGTGGAAGGGTGTCCGAGGGCAGATGGAACCAAACACCTCTAGATAGGTCACAAGAGTCCTTTGCTTATTGTGGGTTCTCTGAAGGCACCTCTGCTCTTCATGTTCATCCAAAGAAGGAGTGGAAGGAAAGAAGCTGGAAGCAGTAAGGAGAGGTGATGATTTTCAGACCTACATATCTTGTTTTGTTTTGTGGAATGAACATCCTTCACCTATATGGGATCCTCAGTGCTCCACTGTTCTTTCAAAGACGGGGCTTTGTGACCATGGAAATTGTTTCCTATTGTGTAAGTTCATGTCTGGTTATAGAGCTGCATCTCCCACTGGAGCAGAATACACTAAATTTCATCCTTAGACAACATACACACATGCTTGCTTAAGGCATAAGTATAAGAGATTCAATCCCTCCTCTATCTACCTTTTGTTAAAAAGGAAGGGAAGGAGGGAAGCAAGGAAGGAAGGAATAAAAGAAAAAAAACAGGGAAAGAAAAAGAGAAGAAATGAAGGAAGAAGAAAGAGAGAAAGAAAGAAAAGGGGAGGGAAGGCAAAAGTGAGAGAGCAAAGAACATATTCTGGTTGATTCATGTGTCTAAATACATCCAAGAAAATATTTTGGTTTCAAAATGCCCAAAATAATTCCAATAATTATTCCACTTTGCTCAGTATTACATAGGCAATATTGTGGGAGAAGTGTATTCAAGCAATAAAAAAACAAAATCAATTTGCAATAGCAAAGGAAATCCTAAGTACCAAAAGAAAGAAACCTGAAGAAATACACATTTCTTAAAGCTAAGGATAGGCATGAGTTCGTTTGTAATTTTTCACCAACCTCAAACACAGAGTAGAGTGGCAAACTCTTTCAGTGAAGATGTTTGAGATTGGATGAAAACTGGAGTGATATGAATGACACTGGCCTAAAAGCCTAGGAAGGAATTTGCGACTACCCCAAAACTCTTCCAGCTCTGGATCCTGAACAAGACAGTAATGATATATATATAAAGATTTCTTTGCAGAATCCTAAACTGACTGCCAGAAGACATTCCTTCTTGGCATGTGGAGCATGGAACCAGAAGGAAGAACAGGAGTACTAAGCGCTGAGGAACAACCTTTTCAGCTTCTGGGGTGCAAGGCCAGCAGCATATCCACCCTGCTCTTGCCGGCTATTTTGAGTGACTGACGTCGGCCTGGCCTCTGACTGAGGCTGGAATGCGCACCATGGTTTTCCTGTTGGAGGGGGCCCCAGGCAATAGTCACCGAGTCTCCAGAGTGCTGTGGCCAGTTAATTCAATTACGCCACCCACTGGAAAATGAATGGCCAATCACTCTCCGGAAAAGAAGCAAAACAGAGAAAGAGGAATCAACTTTGCTAAAATGCCCAGTCTTTGGGTCAAGTCACACAACGCTTATTAATTGCTCAAGACTATTAATTGGATGGTGGGGTGTCTGACAGAAGTGAACGCTACACATGCACACATCACACACACACACACAGAGGCACAAAACACACCACACACCTGCCTCAATGAGTTTCTTTAGAAAAGGGGCGCGCTGAGCAACCCCAGAGCAGATGGAAGGGAGCGCTGACCAGTATGTGCATATGGCATGGATGATTTCCTCAACTTTGTTTCTTTCAGGGGGAAACAGCTTTTTAAATTTTTTTTAAGTTGGGATGAGGTGGGAGGGAGCAGTTGGCCAAATGAAGTTTCCCTGCAGTTTAGATGCTGATGTGGGAAGCCAAGACATAGGGTTAAGAGAGACGCTTTCTAAGGTGGTCAAGGGCCCTGGCAAAGGAAATCTCGAAACTAAAGGAGAGGCATTTTATCCTTCTTACTTCATTTTCCTTAAGTACAAATGAAAGGGTTTTTTTTCCCCCCACCCTCATTCTTCAGTATCTTTAGGTTCCCCTCGAGTCCACAAGAGTTCAACAAGCACATAAGTTAAACCCTGGACACTCTTTGTTTGGATACCTAAACGTCACTCAGGAAAGTGAACGATGAAAGTGGGGTTAGGGGGTAGAATGGGATGATTGCCAGTTAGTTGGTGATGTCCTGATGTTCACAGGGTCTGGGCTACTGGAGGTTACTCCGTGGGGTGTACTGAATTCAAGGCTAGAGCTCATTACCAAGACTATCATAAAGCTACATCTTCTGAGTGTGGTGGCAGGGGTGAGGGGGCTATGTGTGGCTCTTATTCCAGACGGGAACAAACATGTGGACCAAACACGCTGGGCCAGCAGGCAGGGCAGGCGGCCACAGCTTCCTGAGCCTCCTCATTGTTGTTCCCCAGGGAGAGGGTTTTATGTCTGCTGCCTGGACCTAAACTGGGAAAAGAAGGTACTTTCACCTTCAATGAAGATGTATCTGACAGTAGAGGGGTTTGGAAGGAGATTGCAACATGTCTGAGAAGGGATAGCCAATATCATCCATCAGGAAAAGCGCACCTGGGCATTCCCCAAGATAACCTGTGGGTCCTACGTATTCTTCCCGGGAGTGGTCTGCACTTTCCCAGGGACTGGGGTGCCTGGGTTAAGGTCGTGGGGGCAGTCTCCACCTACCAGAGATGATTTGATTAGTTATTTTCTCTGTTGGTTAGCTATGGAGGCCCCACTCAGACCTGGTAAACAAAGACTCCACAGCAAACATTTTTGGGATTCAACCCCTAGAGCCAACAGCACTCATTTTACTCCTTTTACTTAAAGATCAAGCTGGATATTCTTCCTTTTGGTCATCATTGGTCTCTCAGTCTTCTTACCTCATTAGGCCAAAATATGGAATTTCAAGGAGGGCGGTGGGGCGGGCGGCACTGGCACACCTTGAAATAGGGAGCAAGTGTTGGCTGCTGACCCCATGAGGGGCTGAAGAATCGTGTATCTCCATTTCAGACAATACATTTCAATTCTTGTCGTGTGCCTTTGTCCATTTGTATAAAGCAAAGAGCTCTGAGTGACAGCCCCAGTTAGCCTGCATGAGCAGATCCTAATAAACCCTCCCAAACCCCAACCTAAGAAAAAAAAAAAAAAGCCACATGCCTGTTTGCCTGCGGCTTATTATTAAGACACCTTCTCAGCTTAAACACTTGAAAGCAAACCAAATGAAATGGCAATTAAGACTGAATTACCCCTTCTATCTATGAGATGAGTCTGTGGGGCCAGCCAGTTCTTTCTTGTAATATAGACACTGAGGAGCAAAGCCTCAGTATTTCAGGTTTATAGCCACCACCACCCCCTCCAGGCACTAGACAGCTTGGTGAAGGAAGCTGAATTTTGAACGAAGGAAAGCTCAAAAACTGTTTGAAAGTCAAGAAATCCACTGAAGAGATGGAAATAGGTGTGCACTGCTTCCTTCCTGCCCTCTATTTATAAAATATAACTTCCAAGCATTTAAGGGTTATTTTGGGGGTAATGGTGTTCCAAAACCTAATGCTACTGCTAAACGGTCTACACCCCACCACTACCAGTACTGTTTCCAAAAGGAAAGAAGAAAAGCACAAAAGAGGGGGGATATGGTTTGGGTTGAGGAGTGAAAGACAACATTTTGCCTAAATGTAGAATCTTGTCTCAAATCTTTATTCCCTTGCATTTTTCCTAAATGCATTACCAGTTACACCATTTCCTGATGATGGAAACTTGGGACTGTCCATCACCGTTATTTATTTTTAAAGCTGCTGAAAAGTGTAAGCCACCGCCTGATTTTGCCTTTCAAAAAAGGGGAAAGAACCCAAATTCAATGTAAACATGGAAAGATCAGCATTGTTTCCACTTGGGCGAAGGCAGACACCCCAATCTGGGCAAAATTGATTCGGGTGGTTGTTGGAAAAAGCAGCTTTCAGCATCCAGGGAGTGGAACCAATAGGAATGAACACTTACCCATATAAAAGGAAGCTTTAATTAATATATATTTCTATCTCTAATATACATATATTGGAGCTAGATATCTAGCTTCACAATAAAATGTGTGCAAATACTCTCCACAGAGATGAGTCCCCACCTCAGTCGGTATAGAAAAGCATGATAAAGGTTGGAAAAAATGGATAAAAATGTTGAAAGAACCTCCAGTTCCTTATTAGGCGAAGATACAATATTTATTCCTTGTCTCCTGGGATAAATCTCTTCTGCCTATTGTCCTCCCAGTTCTCAGTGCTGATGCTTAATTTTCAAAACTTCTATATTACCAAGGGACCTACGACATCAGCCAAAGAAATACTCAGCAAGTACAAAATCTGTTCCAGGGAGCTGCTTTTGTGCAGAGGGAAAATTTTGTTCCTACAGGTTTTTAAGTGGGTACGAGGCAAGGAGCTATCTGATCCGGGCAAAACCGTTACAATTTAGATATCTATCTATAGAACATCTTTTTCCTTTAAAAATTGGAAAATACAAGAACTTTGGATTTTTTTTCCCGATTCTTTTTTTGGAGGGGGAAATTGCATCGTAAGCTTTCGGAGAAACCCAACATGTCAACTACCTTTCCGGGACTAGTCCACGATGCCGAGGTATTATTACTTTTTTTTTTTTTTTTTTTTTTTGAGCGCGCGTGTGTGTGGCGGCGGCGGCGGTGGCGGCGGCGGTGGCAGCCTCCCCTGTCTCTAATCTATATTGGACCGTTACGTTTAATTATAATCTGTCTTTCGGGGGAAGTTAAGGAAGGAAAGGGGAGAAAGTTCGTTATGACATCTGTCGCCAGGGAGGGCAACTCTCTGCCACGTTAAGAAACATTTGCCATAATGAGCGGGAAAACATAATCCTAATAATAAAAGGGAGGGGGGGTGAGGAGAAAGAGATAGAGACGGAAAAAAGATTCTCAGAAAAGCAACGAAAAGGGACTGATGGGGGAGTAGTAGGTGGACAAGGGGGATGGGGAAAACTCACCCCTTTTGGAATGGGCTTATTCAAGGAAAAGGAAGCAGAAAAGAGGGAGTCGGATTCCCTCCCTCAAATGACTAAGGAAGGGAGCAAGTTGAACGATTTGCACACTGGATTTTTAAAAATATATGGACAATGATTTTGAGCAGCCCGGGCCGAACATCTCGGCATAAACAGGCGCAGAATTTCGATGCTGGGGTCTAGTTGGAGAGGCAAGGCGGCGCGGGCCAGCGCTCTTTTCGGGTGGACTCGTTCCTCTGCTACCGCGGCCCCGGAGTCAGTTGCAAACTTGGATCCCAACGCTAAGCTCCCTGCACAAGTTGGGCAGGGGCTGTGTGTGTGTCTGTGCGTGTGTGTCTGTGTGTGTGTGTGCGTGTGTGGTGTCACCCGCACCTATATAGGGTGGGGGATTTTTTTCCGCTCTGTAGACTATGAGGACGAGGCCGCCCACCCCCAGTTCGCCTGTTTGCAAAGGCTCTCTGGTGAAGACGCTGAGACCCGGCTTCGGCTCGGCCCGAGTCTTACGCGCTCGCTTTCCTTGGAGTGCCAGAGAAAGCTCCTGGCTCTGGGAGAGTGGCGCCTTGGTTGCAAAATGACAAACCTCAAGTTTTTCTGCTCTCCCTTTTCCCCCTCTTCCTTCCAGATACGTCACGACGGATCAAACAGCTACCGTTTGATGCAGCTTGGCTGTCTGGAGTCCGTAGCCAATTCCACTGTCGCCTATTCCTCCTCCTCTCCTTTAACTTACTCCACCACCGGCACCGAGTTTGCGTCCCCCTACTTCTCCACTAACCACCAGTACACCCCGCTCCACCACCAGTCCTTCCATTACGAGTTTCAGCACAGCCACCCGGCCGTCACCCCCGACGCCTACTCTCTGAACTCGCTCCACCACTCGCAACAGTACTACCAGCAGATCCACCACGGGGAGCCCACCGACTTTATTAACCTGCACAATGCGCGGGCGCTCAAGTCGTCCTGCCTGGACGAGCAGAGGCGGGAGCTGGGCTGCCTCGATGCCTACCGCCGCCACGACCTGTCCCTCATGAGCCATGGCTCTCAGTATGGAATGCACCCAGATCAAAGACTCCTGCCAGGGCCCAGCCTGGGGCTGGCCGCCGCGGGAGCAGACGACTTGCAGGTAAATAAGCATGCAGCGAATTTGTCTGCTCCCTCCCCTCTTCGCCCTCCCCCTCCCGCCCCATTAAGGCTCCGTTTGTAAAGCGTCTCTCTCTCTTCTCTCCTCTCTCTCTCTCTCTCTCTCTCTCTCTCACACACACACACACACACACACACACACACACCCCACTTATGGAAAGTTATCAAAACAATTAGAGGAGGAGTGTGCCTGTTCTTTTCCTCTCATTGGATCCAGGCATTTCACCTGGACGCGCGGCAGTCCGGGCGGCTGGGGCCCTCGACCTTTGGTTTGTCCTCACAGAAGTCGTATGTGAATCAACATTTGTGACCCTGAGGGAATAAGGTGGAGGAGATCGAGAAGTCTGGGGTTGGGCCAACTGGACTCAGAGTAAGACCCAATAAATTGATGACCAATCGTACTCTCAATCTCCGCACTTTACAGGGTCTTCCAAGGCGTCCCAGATGTTTGTCTCAGACTGAGCTTGTGGAGATTTTACTACAAATAGGCTTGTTCTAAGAAAATTGTTGGGACTGTAAGCTTGAGCAAAAGTTTCACCAAATTCACTAGATATCTATGGAAAGTAAAGAATCGCAAATGAAAATCTCAAAGGTCTACCCTAAGGAAATAATCTGCATAGTGCACTTTACCGGGGTGTAGGTTGAGTTCAATTCTCTCCGCCTGATGTGCACTCAAAACCACAGCCCAGTTAGGTAATTTACGTGTTTATTTTTGCTCTTCAAGCCATTACATTTTATGTAACATGCACCTCCTTAAAAAGACAAAAATGAGGCAATAAAGGTAGCAAAAGAGGGGAAAAATAAAGAAGGAAGGGAGGAAGGAGAAAAGGAAAGAAGGGAGAAAAAGAAGGAAGGAAGGAAGGAAGGTATTCAGACACTGTGGAGGCCATCACTCAATCAGATGATCCCTCTTCTATTTTATTTCTTAACACATGTTTGCACATATTTTGCCAACAATAGAATTTATAAGTAGGCAATTATGTTGCCATAGGCATATTTCAAACAAATGAACCCACAAATACCCAGAAAAGAATTCAAAAGACCCATATTTTTAGCTCCTTTTAGCTGAAAGTGCAGTTCTATCTGTGAGTTCCTACTTTTTCTGTCTGCACAAAGCTGGCCACCTTCTTCACACTCTCTGGACAAATAGGGAAATAGTCTAAGAACACAAGTTGGAGACGTAAGAGATCCCTTGTTGCGCACAGAAAATCTTTCCTCCTCATTTACCTTTGAGCAAGAGATTATTTTTAAATTAAAGTGAAAGCCCTTACAGTTCCAAC
The DNA here is from genome assembly GCF_008728515.1 of Papio anubis. Lineage (NCBI taxonomy): Eukaryota > Metazoa > Chordata > Mammalia > Primates > Cercopithecidae > Papio > Papio anubis. The sequence goes on from NC_044981.1 coordinate 49,058,973, forward strand.
AAAGAGCCATAGCAGTAAGATCAGTACACAAGAAAAAAGATTTGGCTGCATAAACCTTGACTTTCTACATTTATATTCACAAAATAATTTTATACGCTCTGGGCATTTTTACATTTTTCACAAGGATCCCCTTATGTCTCAAGAGGGAAAAAATCTGCCATTCAATGCTTAGCTCAACTAAAACCTATTTACTCCTTTTAATAGCCGCGTCTGTTGCTGATTTTTTTGTATCTGTACAAATTTTTTTTCTGTGCTAGGCACAAAGCCGGGCATTTTTCAAAAGAGGGGATTAGAACATTTGCAAGCACTAGACAAAGAGCGAATCCCGTGCAAAAGGACACCGTAGTTTATCCCATTTTCGACTTAGTGCCATTCAACTGGTCATTTATGCAATGTCATCCGACCAAACAACATGTTTTACTTATGAGGGAAAAAAGTTTGTTAAGTGAAGAAACCAAGGTTCGTTTCTTCTAAGAAAATAAACATTGTAACCGTGCGCCAGAGAGTGGGAGAAAAAGTAGTTCACTGCCTTGGAGAGCTTTGAAACCATTTATCATCTACATTTCAGATATTTTGAAACCTTTTCCTGAGCCTATCTCTTTTTCCACAAACAAATGTCCCTTTTCTCTTTTATTACTCATATTGAAGCAAGATTACTCTTACTAAGGGACACACTCCAAGATACTAGAAGAAATATAGTACTGCGTGTGATACACGTTTATACCCTTACATAGATATATCCATGTATGTATATATCATAATATATATCCATCTTTATCTATCTAACCTATGAATGCTATGTAGCAAGTTTGTAAATCTGACAAGTTATTTTCTTCCACTGTTCTTGCACCAAGTTGGCAGAATGAAAAAGAAAGAGACATAGCTACTTCTAAAACAAGAAATGGGGAGGGAGTGTGTGGGAGAAACCCGTCTCTCTCCTTTTATTTCTTCCTTTTTAAAACATTCATCAGCATATGCCTCATTTCAAATGCAACAAATGTAAATATACTTTTCCCTGCACAGAATTTTAAGTGAAAGTCCAATGGTTTGGAGGGCGGTCTAAGTCTGCCTAACAGATGCAAACAGTCTTGTGGCTTCAGTTCCATCTTTGAGTCCCCTAAAAAGATTTGCTATGGCCAACAAAGGAAACTGTCACACCTTTTCCCATCACCGCTTTAATTTATGCTCAGTCTCCAAGTTTTTTTTTTTTCATATTGATTTGATAATCACTTTAAGGCAGAACATTTAAAATAAGAAAGAGCTCGTGAGTAGGTTGAAAAGGGGGGTCTTACAGGCCTGCCTCAATATGGTGAAAATGGGGAGGCGAAAGGGAGCCAGGGTTGTAAAGGTTGTTTTGTAAAGTGGGTTTTTATTATGCACCGACTCTCTCCGCATTTACTTAACTCTTCACGGGCTGTTGGGTAGGTTAACACCCTTCAAGCCCTCTTTCATGTCCAATACCTCGTTTGTTTGTAAAGGAAAATGAGCCTTTAACACATTTCGATTTGGGAAAAAAGAAAAGGACAGACAGGGAGAAATTTTTATTTTTCTTAATCAAAAATCAGCAAACCCTTTCCATCTCTCCAGCTCCAGGGATTCCTCAATCCATTAGGATCTTGAAGGTCTACAGTGAGTGAACCTGAAGGTTTTTCCTTCATAAGGGTCCATTTTGGGTGGCATTATAGGATGTTCCTACAGTTGGGGTAAAACAAAACCTCTATAAGACATCCTGAATCCTGCATATGAAATAGTTCCTCTGTGTCCTCAAGAAACCCACAGTCCCAGACTTGACACTCTAGGTGTGATTTGCTCTACTCAGAAAGTGCTGAGTGTACACTGTCTGTATATATGCTGTGTGTCTTGATGGGGACTCAAAGGGCTTCTCATTCTCTTATGCCAAGATGAAAGACTCCCAGGCACTTTGAAGTGTAATTTTGTATGGTGATGTAAAATGCATACCTTCAGATTTATACAACTTTTAGATTGTAGTTTTTCTTGCAATTTTTAAAAAATTATGTTTGCTGGAAAGCTTGCTTCAGCTCAATGCTTGCTTTTAAATGTCTACTGAGACAGAGTTCAGAGATGGGCTAGTCTAAAAGACTTCACCTACATGGTCATATATGTGAGTATCCATTTAAGTAATGTTATTTCTGTTTCTTTTATTAAGGGCTCTGTGGAAGCCCAGTGTGGGCTTGTTCTCAATGGCCAAGGTGGAGTGATAAGAAGAGGTAAGTAACAAGTAACAACATGTTAACCCTAGACATTCTTCTCCTATCTGTTACTTTGTTTAGAAGATATGGTTGTGCTCAAATTCCTTTTCTGATGATTAAGAAAACAATTATACTTAGTCAATTATTCTAGTCCAACACTGGCATATCCACGTTTAAAAGCCTCCTTTCTTCCATTAAGGTTTGAACCCAGGCTGTGCCCAGAAGGCTTGTGATAGGAGATATTTGTTGCTCCTCACAGACCAGTAACAGAATCAAAGTTAGAGGCAGAAGGAAAGAAAAAAGAAAAAGGCAGAGAGAGAGAGAGAGAGAGAGAGAGAGAGAGAGAGAGAAAGAAAGAAAGAAAGAAAGAAAGAAAGAAAGAAAGAAGCTTCTCACAGCCCCTTCCCCCAGCACTAATACCACATCCTCAAGCAGAGTTTCTTTTTTAGCCCTAAATGTGCTAGCCACAGCCTGGGTGTTTGAGGTGATGGTGTTAGCTTGAGGCTTTGAAGGATTCTGTGAAAGGCTAGATCATTGAGGCTTTAGGGGAGGCTAATGAAACACCAATATTGTAGCTGCCCTTATTTTTCTAAGTGTCCAGAACATTTCTTTCTTTAAGGGAGGGTGGGAGGAGGAGGTGGTGTTAACTGTACTGGATAAAGCTTTCTTGTTCCCATCTGTTGAGGGAAACATCTGAATCCAGAGTTACCCATGGAATTGGAAGGTGGGGGAAGGCAAGAGGAGAGGAGAGAGCTGTTGCTTTCAGCTCTGGCACTAAAGGGGGCTGCATCTCAGATGCTCCATTTTGACAAAAGGTTTTGAACTATGACATTCTCAGGGCCTTGAGGCAGTGCAGATTTTGCTAGCTTCCCCTACTTAACTGTACCCAAAGCTTCTGAAGTTTATTTCCCTAGCAAGCTGAGTAACCCGAGCAGCACACAAGGCAAGAGGGACCAGCTGTTATCCTAACTTCATACGAATTAATAAGATGTGGTCTGTTCACCAAGACTAATTCCTGCTTCAGGACCACAGTTGTCTGCAGTAACAGAACACCAAAAACTGAGTCTCTTCTGATGGGACCAAATAAGTGTCCTTCAGCCCCTCTCCATCCCTTTGAAAGTTTCTTGAAAGATTTGCTTTTCTGGATGCAGAAATGTGCTGGTAGAAATCAGTTGATTCTTTCACATTTAAACTGCAGATTTTACATCCCAATGTCCAATGTAAACTCCATTTAAACTGATGGGGAAAGAAAACAAAGGGTGCTTTTCCTTTGGAACTTGGGTATTGTTCTAGTGGATGTAAGTAGTTTACATTACATTTAAGAGAGCTGCTCATCTCTTGTTGGTTCACCCTATCGAGATTCACACACACACACACACACACACACACTAGTGGTATAGCTCCACAAAGATTTTTTAAATGAGGAGTATTATGCTTGCCATCCACGCTGGTACTCAGACATATGGAAATGGAATAAAATAGGCCCAAGACTGATGAATATTGAATGCACGCTGTTGGAGGAGGCAAAAAAAAAATTTACACAGTGAACAGGGGACCAGGTGAGATGTGCTGATCAGAGGTCTGTTGGGACGGGTAAAAATAAGGTGAGGCAAGAGCACTCAGGGCGCGTAGAGACGTCGGTGGTGCTGAAGGACAGCGCCACTAATTAGGTACGGGAGCCCGCTTCTCCCACAGCCGGCCTTTTGCTACTGCAGTTTTGCATTCAGTTCCACACTTATACCAAGATCACCTTCTCATATGCTTGGAAACTGCATCTGAGCATAAGATATCTGACAGAGGGCGGAATTACTTGAGGCCGAGGAGGGAGCTGGAGAGGAAGAGGCTTTGGAATCAATTGAATTTCTGGGGAGAGATTTATGGGACACCCTCTCACCCCCTCACACAATTCCCAAGAAAGGCCAAAGCTCTTAAGTATCTCCAAAATGTTAGCTACTTTATCAGAGTCACAGAAATTATCCTCCTTAGGTGATGCTTTATTATTCCTGTAGAATTCGGTCCCTATTCGTTTCACCTAAAAATCGTCGTTGAATCTGCTACTTGAAACCAAATATTGATGTCATATGAGAACAGTGAAGCTCCAGAGAGAAAGGGAATGTAACTTGGGGTTTACGTCTGTCTTGTGCGACTAAACCCCCCTTCGTAGGAATTCAGATTTTAGCTGCTGAGTTTATTCCATTTCCACGTGTCTTAGAGAAAGGCCAGTTAACCTAGTTGAGCCGTGGAAAGGAGGGTGTGTGTCTATACGTGCCTGTTTACTCTGAAACAATCAATGTTCATGACAATTTACAAGTGGGTAGCAAGGAAGTGTATTCCCAAAAGAGGGTGTATATTTTGCTGCAGCCTGCCCAGCCCCTCATCTCAGAACTCCCTTTTACAAAACCCTAAAGAAGCCTATTTTCTCAATTGTCATGGCAGTACACAGGACCCCTGATATCAACAGCTCAGACTATTTGTGTTCATAAAAAATCAGGAAGACATTAACTCGAGTGCTCTACTATACTGCCCTACTTCATATAACCCGATATTGTCTAACAGCTGAGATAAAAATGTCTGTTTCTTTTCCAGTTCATGCTTTACAGATGACCCACCACATGAAACATGGTTTATTGCAAAGCACAACTTTTCACCATTTTCTCTCTTCTGCTAAGTTCCCGAATCAATTTACATTTCTAATGGTTTCTAGAATGTACTATGGGAGGAAAAATAAATAGATTCTACTTTCAAAGACCCCAAATGGTGTTCTTGAAGAAATATAGGTGCCTATGTACTTTACATAAGTTAATCACGGACATTGTCCTGGTTTGCAGTGGCGTGGAGGGCTTGGGCGTTCTCAGTTGTTCTTTACATTTGGTGACTTCAACTTGTAAAGAACAAATAGCGTCGCCCTGACTCACTTGTTAAGTGGCAATTACATTATTTTAGCCTGTAATGAAGGCCCGATAGCCAAAGACTTCGTGGAAGAGGGGACAGCAGCGAGGTAATTACCACCTAGATAAAATATTTGCCACCGCCTCGGAGGCGCAGCTCCCTGCGCGCTCACTCTCGGTTAATGGTGTGCACGATTTTGCCCGCAGCTCCGCCACTCCAACCATCAGAACCAATAATCTTTACTTTACCCTGTGCTCGCGTATCGATAGCTTCTTTCGCCTCGGGCGTAGGCTTTGATATGTTAATATTACTGAGTAGCAAATTCTGCAGAGATCATATTAATGTTGTACGTACAGAGTGGAGCTTTGCCTTCGTTGAATATTCAGATACCGGGTTTCAAAAGGCATCTCTTGAAGAAATGAGGCTTCTATTTACAGGAGTCGTCTGTGTTTTTAATCATTAAAAAAAGAAAGAAAAACCCACTCTTTTTTCCCCCCTGAATCTTCTGAGGCTCTCTTATGGCCCCCTCCCCTTTGTCAGACACTGGTCCCTTTCATTTCTTGCTCTGAGTATTTAATAATAAGTGAACAATGTTGATGACGATGGTGATTATGAAGCTCATAATAAATGGATCTATATTGGAATCTCAGGGTGGGGGTTCAAGTGGATAGTGGCTGTGAACCTCAGAAGTGGGCTAGATGAGAAGAACCAGCTTTTCCTTACGTGGGTGGAAAGTGACATTTTGGCCCTAGTCTCTTTCGTGAAATCGGGACGGCAACTAAAAAGGGCGGGGGGGGGGGGGGCGGGAGAGGAAAAAAATGAAAAAAGTGGAGAGGGGAAGCGCCCTTGTTTCGCTTTGTGATCATTCTGCCTTGCAGCCCCAGGCTAATATCAGAAGCTTAAATACTGCCATAGCCTCTGGGCCACGCGAAGAGGGAGCGGACCCGGCCATGGGCAGGCAGGAGCGCTTTCCTGATTGCCCGTGGCTACACAAAATACAAACTACTTTGAACCAAAACATTTTGGGGGAATTAATATGATCTGAACTCTGCACGTTTTAAGAGAGTTTGAGTTTGTCAGATCGCTTAGAGGTGACTGGCACGCCAAGGCAAAGGCACTTACGCCGCGGTATAAACATTGTCAGATCTGATTTAATTTCTTTAAAGAAAAAAAAAATGCTTCCTTGAAATGGAACCTTAGCTTCAGCTGCCCAGTCTGCCAATAACAGAGTAGAACTTTTCCCTTTAGCCGGCCTCAAGGCCGGCAGCAGGCTGCTTGGCAGGAGGACGCGGTTTCCTCTGCTTCTCTGGGTTTCAAGAAGGCGCAGAGCCTTGGAATTCGGGTTGGAGAAAACCGTTGGCTCTTTCAGCAGCTCCTGAAGGAGTACAATTGGAGGAGGATGGGAAGCCTTGCCCTTCTTCCTTTGTCAGTACTCTTCGGATTCCAGACGGACTACCTGGAATCTCTACTCTCGCTAGCCAAAACTCATCTCTATGGTTCATCCGTTATGGGTGAAGATAGAGCCGGAGATACACCTCAAGCCTCGCCTGCCTCCTTGGTCCTCAGTGCAGATTCTGCAGGTTTGAAATTCAGTCTCCTTTATGTGGAATCTAAAACTCTTGTGCCAAAGCATCCAGAGGCATGATTTGTTGGAAATCTTTTTGAGGGGTTGGGGGTTGCAGAGGGGAAGAACAGCCTACAGTCTTTTCTCTAATTTCTTTAACTGCTTTGAAAATCAACAGAAGCCAAAACACTTTCTGCACTGGGGAATGGGGATTAATCTCCCCCCCCTCCCCCACCATACACACACCCTAATATCCACCATTACACGCCTACCACCACATTAAAACAGCCAGTCTCTTCACGCACACCTCTCTTTCTTTTGTTCTGCCTAAAATCTACAAAAGGAGAAGCACATTCGGCCCTGGTAATCCAGCTATATCTGTAATGTTATACCCTTCCCCCAAACAGCACAATTCGCTCCTGACACATCATCAAAGGCCTACTTGATTCCAATTAAGTCCGCATCCTTTGCTGTTTGATTACAATTAATATCTGCTGCCGTGGGGGAGGGGTAACACGGGGGAGGAGGGTTAGGAAGGGTGAGAGGCTAGAGGGGAAGCAGCCGAGAATAATTCTACCCACCCAACTCACAGGTGCACCTCGCAGAAATGCTACCGTAGAACAAACAGGGACAGGAAACTCTTGTAATCGCTTACACATTTTTAATGTGTCAGAAAAAAACGAGCGATCACTGGAGATGAAGAAGGGGAGAAGAAAAATCCCTGCCGTTTGTATTTCTTTCATTTGAATTGTAAACATCTGTTTGGCTGTAAGGCGAACAGAACATTTATTTTGCTCTCAAGATTTGGTCTAATTATGTCAACACCGACGCTACGACAAGTGGGGCGGCGCTGTGGCTTTGGAGAGGATGCGCGTACCGGCCCAGCGCCCGGAAGCCCTGTAGGAAGTATTGATCGCACCTGGAGAGTGCGCGGGGCCTCTCGCCACAGCTGGGTGCGTTCTGAGAGAGGGGAGGCGCGGAGGCCGTGCGTGTGGCTCAGAGGCAGATTTAGAGGCTCCAGGGACTCGCGGCTCCTTGGAGACAGCCGCCGCTGTTTCCTCTGCCCTAATAGCCTGGGATGAGAAGAGAAAAAGCTCACCCAGGCGCCGGCGCTTGTCTTTCCCATCCAGTTGCAGCACAGACGGTGGCAGTGTGTGTGTGTGTTGGGGAGAGCGGGGTGTGGGGGAGTTGTCTTGTCCTACTCCGCAGTTCACACCCTGCAACGGGATAGTTGTTTAAAAAAAATAAAAATGACGGGGTTGGGTGGCCTATAATCAGGTTGCCAAGAATGCGTGCATCCATTTCCCCTTGCACGTCCTTACAAGGTGGGGAGATAAGTAGAGCAAGTGTGAGCGTCTTCATTGTTTAGATGGACAGACTGAGACCCAGAGTCATTGGCCCAAAGTTTCATGAGTCGCTAGTTGGTCAAATTCTTACTCGTAGACCAGTACTCTTTCCACTGCTCCACACTGTCTGCAGGCACTTGTCGAGATGTCCCCAGCTATGCCAAGGCAGCGAAGGTAGAGCCACTCCATGCTTCTTCAAACCGAGTAAGATCTAACAACGTATGGCAGCTGGAGGATCTGCATCCATGTATTTTGTGCCTAGTTTTGTCACACCTGAGCCGGAAGTCTCTGGCTGACTTCTTCCTGCAGCTATGGCAAAGTTGTCCCTTTTATGAAAGCCATGTCCTAGGCAAAGGACCTTGAGTAGACAGTTTCTCATTTCTTACCGCTGTTACCATAGCTACCCATCAGAATTTGCAGCATCACTGAAAATAGAAAGCCCTATCTCCAAATTCCAAATTTAAAAATAGTGAACTTTGTGAAAGTATTGCTTCTGTGAACTGTATATGGAAAAGGGATGAACTCTGGAGAAGTTCTGCATAAATACACTGGCTATAGAATCAAAGACATTCCTAATTGGGATGCTGACTCTAGAATGATTATCACATAATTTCAGTAAGAGCTGACATGCGACACAAGCACCATGAGGAAGTTCAACTAGTAACACTGGGGATGACTACTGTAAATGACTTGGTGTGGGCCAATGTTTCACGACGTTCTTCTTTGAGATCTCATGATTACCATCTGTAGTCTGGATTCCCTTAAAGAAGTATCACTCCCTCAGTACCTTCAATCTAAAGACAAAACCCTGGTGATACTGACCTATTACTTTTTTCCACCTCTCTAAAGAATAAATCACTGAGAAGAAAGATATCAGGTTCCCCATGTTGCTGTAAACTCTACAAGTTGCCAAATCTTTAGCCAGGACTAGAGAGTTCCCCAAGGCTGCAGCAATGCCAAGTATCAAAGCAACAGAAATTCCCTTTAAAGATGCTGTGACATAAAAAATAAAAGACTCTATGGTTGATGGCTAATCCTGAATACAAAATAAATCCTTCAGGCAATTTGTGTGTGCATAAAGCATACTCTTAATATGCAGCTTGTGTAACTTACCTAATAAATGTCTACTTGAGCATAAGCCAGAAGCCCAACCTAGATGTAGGAGAGGGAGACTCTGGGCCCAGGGAATTGGCACGTGGGTGGGTAGCAGACTCAGTGGTTTCCCTGGGAGCAGCTGGTTTTCAACACATAAGGTTCACTTTGCCAAAAGTCTTCCAGTTGGGGGAGATTGATCTAACAAATTCTTTTAAAAATGATAATTATCTACATCTCCCTAAATTAGGTTTCTAATCCACTGAAGATTAGTAAAGATAAGAAAGTTCTAAAATTGTATTATTCCCTATCATTAGCATCCAAGCAAATAATTCATACATATACTCAAACGCTCTGTTCTCTCACTCATCATAAACTTGAAGCTAACTGGCAACTGGGTGAGATTCTTTGTGTCCTCATTTGTATACTGGCTAGTATGCAAGACAGGAAAGTTTATGTAAGAATATAAATTTGCTTATGATTCATAGTGACTGTGAGTAGAGATCCATTTTTAGAAGAGGGCTATGTGAATTTTGCATAAAGACATTGATTTCTGTTTGTTTAATATATATGGTTTAGACTTATCTAATTCCTAAAATAATCAGGATCATAATTCTCACAGTATGACTCTAAAATACAGATTCATAAATACCTACCTTGCTTTCCTGTTCATCTCAAATTTTCAGAAGTCATTTAAGAATTTGTTTTTGAAATGCATTTTGCATCTGTAAGTACAGAGTGAAACTGATAACAAAAGTGAAATTGTAGTTTTAGGTCCAGGAATCTGGGGCAAATTTTTATTATTGTATTTTGGCTTTAAACTCACTAAGAATACGAAGAGGGGGAAATCACAGGAGAATTTGATTTTAGCTCCTAAAGCAGGTGTTTACATGATTTGCCGTTGTATTGGCTACAAGTTTGATGTCAAGAAGTGGATTTTAATTTGACAATTGAGATTATGAACTCTCAGATTTCTAACTGAGAACAGGTTTTCAGGCACTAGCATGGAGGTTTTGGCAGAGTGCACAGGACCCAACTTCTAGCCTGAAAATGGTTGGCTACCCTGACATTCCTAGTGTTTACTCTCCTGGTTTTTGTTGGTTTGTTGTTGTTTTTTGGAGGGGCTTTAGAATGCTTAGGGAGAAAGATCTTGGTCTCCAGCACTTGCAGGGAAAACTTGGGTAACCAAAAGACAGCCAGGAAGAATTCCAGAAGGTACAGGGGTAGAAATATTTTAAGAGTGGGGCAAGGTTAACTTTTTCTGTCTCCTCAGGTTTGGGATCCCTTTGCCTTTTAAAATGTCCTCCCAGGTTCTTTTGCAACCCAGCCCAGGGAAAATACCAGAATCTGAATGCCAGAATTTCTACCATCGATGTAACATTCCATATGTGCTAGTTAGTAAATGAGGGTAGGAGATACCTGGGAGGCAAGTGGTAAGTCCTAGTTCAGTGCTTCTCAAACTTTAATGACCACGTGAATCATCTGGGGCTCTCATTAAAATGCAGATTCTGACTCAAAAAGTTTGGAGGTGAGTCTGAGATTTTGTGCTTCTAAAATGCTGAGAAGTAAAAATATTTTAGACAATGCTCTTCTACCCATTTTTCTTCCCCCACCTACTTTTTTAAAACCTCTTTTCTCTCATAGAACTTTTCCCTTTTCTGGATATGGGTCGTAAGATTGCCCCTAACTGAAGAAATAAAAACATGATCAAAAAGCCAACTTTGAATTTGCCTTAGACCCTTAAAAGCTCTGCCTTCAGATTGCTCAATGCATGAGGCAGTTTTGGATTCCGGAACTGTATAGACACCATGCTAGCAGGGTGGACATCGGCTCCAAAGTCTTGCAGTGGGGGAGGAATTGGACAGTGGGAAATGCTTCTCAGAGATGATCACCCTTGGATCCTCAAGTCCTCTTCAGTTCTTGTTGACTGCCCGAGGATAGGGAACATACACTGTTGTTCCTGGAGGAGATTGAAGCTCAAGGGGCTTTCTGGAGCTTGGAGACAGAAAGCTTCTGTTCCAGGAACCCCAGCATGGCAATATTGCCTTGATGATTTTGCTACTGACAATTATATATTTTTTCTCCCTAATAGTAATAATGACAATGAAAATTACAACATCAATATTATTGTCAGCTAACATTTAATAATTATTAAATTAATAATAATAATTAATTACTGTGTTCTAGGTATTTTGCTGATGTTGAGGGCTGGCATACAGTAGAGGTATTTAACCTACCATCACCTGTATGGATTGGAAATTTCTTTCAATGAGTAACTGGTTTTTAGCAGTGCCTGGGAGTGAGTGACTGTGGTGCCTTTAATTGGCAGATGGATGAGGAAAATATGGCAGTTTTCAAACACTTTGGAAAAGACAGTAATTGTGGATAAAACGTTTCCATCCATTGTGTACATTGTGCATCTGTGTGTGTACATAAACACAAAACCATGTATAAGTAATACCTACTCCTTGTGAACCTAACTATTGAAATTCAGGTTTTTAATTCACTGAAGCGTTTCTTAGTGTGAATGTTACCAAAATTAACACTGGTGAGGCGGTCTACACTCCATAGGATGCCAATGTTTCCTAACAATTGCACACTCACAGACATCTTCACAAACATTGAAAAGACACAACCCTGAGTAGTATTTGAAAGAACATTCAGAGCAGCTCTCTGTGATGATTTGGGGGATATATAAGTACAACTGTTAGCATGTATTCCCAAATCCAGTACAGTCTTTTGATGTTAACTGCCTCTCATGCAGTTAGCTTCTTTCACTGTCACTAACATGTGCTATACTTTTTTCTCCCAAGGTGGCACCTGTGTGGTCAACCCCACAGACTTATTTTGCTCTGTCCCTGGCCGTTTGTCCCTTCTTAGTTCTACTTCCAAATACAAGGTGACCATTGCTGAGGTAAAGAGGCGCCTCTCCCCACCTGAGTGCCTCAATGCTTCACTCTTGGGAGGCATTTTGAGAAGGTAAGACAAAGCTGTATTCTGGCACAGAATTTCTAACTGATACCATACCCTCAATCCTTAGTCATGATGTCTCCCATCTGATAGTGTATTCCCCATGTGGTAAATCATCTCATAATTTTCATCAGAATTGTGAATTTTCAAAACCTAGTTTTTGTTTGTTTTTATACAGAGCAAAATCGAAGAATGGGGGCCGCTGCCTGAGAGAGAAATTGGATAGGCTTGGCTTAAACTTACCAGCAGGAAGACGGAAAGCAGCTAATGTCACCCTCCTCACTTCCTTGGTCGAAGGTATGACTTTTCAATTTAGCAAAATAATGCTGGAAGGTTAGCATGTCTTTGAAACTCAGGTTTGTTAGATTATGCTGTTTCATTTTTGTCTGTACCATTAAGCAAGTCAGTTAACAGTTAAGGTAAATTTCCTAAATTATCTTGACAATGATGATTCAATTAGACTTAATATAAGATTTAGATAATTCATAAAATATCATTTAATTTACTAATCTTGGTAGTAATAGGAAATAAGACAATGGAAGTTTTGGGTACTTCTCCAAATAGCCTCTAAGTAACAGCAACATGAAATTGGCAGTGCTCTTGTCATTTGCATTATTGTTTATTTTAGAGTTTAAGTAAATCTAACTTAACTCATTGTAATTCAGTACAACATGATCTACAGGAGAAATAACCCTTTATGAAGAGTTCACAGGGGTCTAGGCATGATACTGAGACTGAAAGCATATTGTATTAATCCTAGTAGACCTCTCTAAAGACATGGTGAATTTTCATGGCTGTATGGGTGGATAAGCTCAGCTCAGTTGGAGAGATGTTGAGGTTAACCAGTAGTATAGAAAGAGAAATGGAAATAAATATATTCCCAGAAGTTGTTTTATATCCAACTTACCTTTTCCCTTTTTTTCTCCTATTAATGTCTAAACTTTACATATTCTTATTCAATCTTCTTTTAAGGAGAAGTATTGTTGAAAGTTTTTTTTTAACATTGTGGGGAACTTTTTGAATGTCAAAGGAAAGTTCTTTCATCATGCAGAATGCTATTGTTTAAAATATAAAAGGCCGGGGCCTTTTGCCAAGCCTCACCTTGAACACATCTGTGTTACTTCATGCATTCGTTATTTGCCTATATGGCACTGTAGGAAGTAGTGAGTGAAACACAAAACCAAATATCTATAATTTTTTTCAGATTTTCAGTATGTAGCATTTACTGTACAACATTGAGAAGTAGTGTGTTCTTGACATTTGTCTTGGCAGAATTGCTTTGGTGATTTTGTTCTTAACAGCCATCTTTGCTGTGTTCCCTGATAGTAGTCATGATAATAACAACCACAACAATAATATTATTGACAACTGACATTTACTGTGTTATTATTACCATGTTCTAGGTCTTGTGCTGTGTTTGCCTGTGTGTGCTGGTACTAAAGGCTCGCATATGGTAGATGGCTGTAACCTATCATACACCCACATTGGGGAAGAGCAAAGTAGAAAAAAATGACTAATGGGTTGATTCCAAAGGGAGACAGATTTCTACTCATTTTAAGTAAAAATGGGGGTAAAATTATAGTTATCCTTGTTTAAAAATACAACAAAACACTTGCTCAGGATAATAGAGGGGATTCAAGGATCATATGGATGATAGGACTTGAGTAGTCCTCAAACCCAACTCCACAGTAGAGTCAATTGAAAAGGTTTCTTACAAAGTGCCTGGGTCTCATCCCCAAATCAACTGAAACTCATTCTGTGGGGATGGCTTAGGCATCTAAAGTTTTTAAAACTCCCTAGGTGATTCTGATGTATAATGATGTTTAAATATCATTGATTTAATTGTTCCTTGGAATCCTTTTCACTACCCAGGATGATTGTTTATGAATGCTCATGAAATTTCTAACTGGTTTGAAAATTATCAATCCTAGTAAAGACTTTTCTCCATGCTGTCTATGAAAGTACTGGTCAGTACAAAACGGAAGAGCCACAAAAAGTATGTTCGCAGTTCTTACTGATTTTTATGGTAGCCAAGAGCACTGGAATATCCTGTATGGGAATCCTCAATCTGTATTAGCAGCAAGGGTGCAGGTCAAATATGTGGAATCCTAGGATGATCTCTGGAGTCTTACCATCCTACTCTTTCAGCATACCTCTCCTATCCCAAAAGTGCCTGACTTGTGTTCTATTCCTGTGGCCTCTGCTCACAGATAGCTATCAGCCTTGACTAATGAAACAAGATTTTATCCTTTTGAGGAGCATCTTATCTTAATTGTGTGCTTTTGAAATCCCCAATATCTTCAGGGTGTAGAGAAATAAATCTTTCATTATTGAATTCCAGGCACATTGATGAAACCTTAGAAAACAGATTTAGACTCAAACAGACCTTTTGCATCCCTGCACTCCCCACATAGTAAGAACCCTCAAACCCACTTTCATACACACACACACACACACACACTCTTTAAAGTTTTAGTGCTTATGTGCAATATTCTATGACATTTTAATTTGATTACATATTTTGTGTTCTTTTCTAATGTTCATTGTAAACCCACTAAATTTATTTCACAACTCACTGTCGAGTCATGAGTCATGACCCACAGTTTTTAAAATTATGAGTTGTACTGGGATATAAGGAGAACCTAATCTTTGACGTACAAGGACATTATATCTAAATTGAAATAGGCTTCATTATAACCCTGAGCTGACAAGAAGAGTGACTTCATTGTTGATGACTCTCTTTTATATTTTTATCCTCATATTTTGGTTGGGTTGGTGGTAACAGCTGATTACTCCTTTCCAGCCAGCAAGATGCCATGTTCTGAACTAGGTCATGGCCCCTGGAACCCTGCAGACAGTATTAGGTGTATACAGAATAATCATGACCCAACTCTGATTCATCAAACCTCCTGGGACATTGAAATCGTTGATGTTTATCAGCATTTTTGGCAATTTGATCCAATGTGGGTCTAATGTTTGTTCCATTTGTACAGTTTTACTCCTCTGTGAATTTCACCATACTTACCATTTCATGTTTATAAATTCTTGAATTGACCGTGATTTTGGTAATGTTTTCCCCCTCAATCAAATATTTTTCAAGAGCCAGAAACTTTTTAGGCATTTTTCATTTTCAAAAATTCAAAAACTAGGTTTCTAGTGTCTAAAACCGTCCATTGGCTTTCTTATATGGCCTTTCTATTGTCTTGTGGGAAAGAATACTACTATTTCTTTCATCATTTTTAAACTGAAATCTCTTCTTTATCTTCTGGATTTTGTACATTGACTTATATGTGCATTTTAGTTACCAATAGCTAGTAACTTAGTTTTTCTTAACTGTCTCTTGAAACTGTTGCTTGAAATTGTTATAGTCTAGCCATGACCAGATGAGTTTCTCAAACATCCTGATGACCCAATACATTACTGGGGTTCAATTATACCCCCCCATTTTGGTATAATATTGAGCATAGGAGAAAAAAATACCTAATTGATTGTATTCCTCATAGAGCAGACTTAGAAATAAATCTCATGAAGGTTAAACTGCTATGACTTTGCAGTACTTGACTCTGCCTCTTTCTGGGGAAGATTTGAATACAGTCTTGACATTGTTGATATTTTTATGGAATACCAATGAAGGAGTAGTATGTGGGGATCCTTGAAGGCTTTCCACACAGAGATGATGTAATCTTTGTGAAGAGCCAATAAATGAACAATAAGGTGCCTTATGATGGGGATTCAAATTGGCAAACGAACCTTTTTTTTTTTTTTAAAACAACACTTGTTACTGACATAACAGGTTTCATGAGCATATCCCTAGCTTTCTATGCTTGCCTTTGGTTTTCACTTTTAAAAAATTATTTTAGAAATCATTTTTCCTATATTCCTTTTAAATGGAGTCACTTTATGAATAGCTCCTAGCAATTTTTTCAAAGCCCTCATATTAGTCATTATTTTTAGAAATCATTTTAGGGATGTATAAGACAGGGTTGTTTGATGCAAATTTATACTATATTCCAATAATTCACAACTTTTCTGTTACAAATATTATTGTACCTACTAACAAATGGGATGAAGAACTTCTGACTGGCTGAATGTTTTTCCACCTGATAAAGTGTTTGAAAAGTGAACGTTTTAGTAAGGCAGATATTTAGACTGGGGATTTTGGGGGGTCTCCATAACATAGATATATTTTATTCTGAATGAGATAGAAATATTTGAATTGAGTCCCATGAAAGTAATACCACATTTAACTTTTTTTCCAACCCGTATGTTTTCATCTAAGTGGTTTAAATCTATAGGTAATAATTAGGTATAACTCCTTGTATGCTGTTTTATTACAAGTCTCTTCTTTCAATTTTCCTTTGCTAATTACATTGCCCTCATCCATTAGTATCCATAATATCAGAAAGATGTCAGTCTCTGAAAAATACAGTGGCTTGGATTTGCTTAACTGATCTTCTTGAAGAGACACTGGAATAATTTTACTCTTCTAGGGTGGAAATAATTCTCTTCTAGAGTGGAAATTATTCTATCTCGAAAACATTCAAGGAATTTGACCAATATTAACACCCTTGTTATATGTTTATTACTCTTGAATTGGCAACTTCTGTGGATACCTCCTCCATATTTTACTTAAGAAGAATGTTTGCAGAAATGGTGGTTATTCAAATAAATACAAGAAGTCAATGATCTTGTCATTCCTGCATATCACTCCCTTCTTACCTAGGATGTTCCAAGATGAATGACATTGTAGAGTATTACCAGCAGGAAATTCCATCTGCTTGAGTGGTGTGCTTCCTGGGACAGTTTTGCTGCATTTGCAAAAGCTTGTATAACATCCTCAGGGTTCTGAAAGTACAGATTATTTAAGCTCGTAAATATAAATACCTTGAGCTGAAATTTGTTATGATAGGAGATCAAATTCTCTCTCTCTCTCTCTCTCTCTCTCTGTGTGTGTGTGTGTGTGTGTGTGTGTGTGTGTGTGTGTCTGTTTATGTTTAAACAGTGTGGGACAATGAAGGGCATAAATATGTATCAGCAAAAGAAAGGGAACCAGTTTCAAATATTGTGTATGATCTCCATCAACCTTTCTCAGTTTAAATCCTTAGTAACTGTTGCTCTTCTCTTTCATTTCAAAATATATACTCTCAGACCCTATCCTGGACATCTTAGCTCATGTAAATTAGTTGTTTTGTGCCACTTTGAAAATCTATTAACCCTTTGCCTGGTATTCCCCCTACCACCTCTTATCCTCAGAATATCATTTTTTAAGTAGGGCCTGACTTTGGACTGGTTACTTAACCTAGATGAGTTTCATTTTCCTAATTCATAAATAAAGACCATCATATCTATACTGATGAGAATAATGCCAGCTGTTATAACAGTTCCCAAAATTTCTGTGGCTTAACATAATAGAAGCTAATTTCTCACTCATCATAGTCTGATGTGAATGTTCGTTATCGGGGACCTTTTTTATTGTCAGTGTCTCATTCAGAGACCCAGGGACCCAGAATTCTTCCATCCATAGCTTACTCTGCCTAAGTCTTAGGAGTCCTATTCATTTCGCTCACAGATGAGGAAAGGCATGATGATGAAAGTATACTGCTTCTTATCCACTCTAGCCAGGAAATTATCCAGTTACTACTATTCACATTCTATAAGAACTAGTCACATGATCACACCTTATTGTGAGGATTACAGTGGGATATGCTAGAAAATGTAATCTCTAGCTGGGCAGGGTCTTCTCAGAAACAACTCTATCATATACAAAGAAAAGATAAAAATTGTATGGTCTAGCACCCATATCTACCACAACATCTGCCCTATGTCTCTTTTGTAGGATTAACTACATTCACATAGATTAAACATTTGTACAATAGGCCCCTCATAGAGCCACTAAATAAAAATTAGTACATGTGTCCTAGTTTCCTTCCTCCTAAATAACAGTGCTGCTTAATAGTGAAATGTACTAAAAATCATAAAACTTAAGCCCGGTAGGAAAATTAAGAGTGAGTAGTCTAAGCACTAGAGCATAGTAGGTTAGAGCATGGTTTCTGGAGTCAAACAAACTTGTCTGAACTCACTTCTACACTTGCTGTAAGGGAAGACACATAATCTGTCTGAGCATAACTGTCCTTATTTATAAGACAGTGTTAAAAAATAACACCTTTCTCATAAGATTGTTGCAAGGGTTAAATCAGAATGTTTGCAAAGCACTTACCACGGTACCCAGCCTAAAATCATTGCTCAATAAATTTCAGTTACCATTATTCTCAAATGAGAAAACTAAAAGCAAGGTGAGAATAACTGTTCTGCACAGAATTACACAATTGGGTGCAGCAAGGATGAGAACCCAGATCTTCTGGTTTGCAGCATCATGGCATATTTTCCATTTGGATTTGTGTTTGTGGCATATATCATGAAAAGTTTCATTGTTGAGTTACTTCTGAATTTACCTAAAGTAAAACTCAGGGATAGAAAAAAGATTACCAGTTTTTGAGCCTGTTTTTCACATTAGATTGGTCCTCCCCTCCTGCTAGGAACCCTGGACAAGTTTCTTGAACTTCTTGTGTCCAGGCTTCAAAAACTTTGTCCACTAGTCCAGGGTTTTTAAAACCCGATGAATTTTCTGCTTCTGCTTAATCCCTCAAAGTTAGGGGGACATTAAATCTTGGTTTAATCTCTTCTAGAATAATTATCAATAGTATCCATTGTACTTTTTAAAGGATGCCAGTTCAGTAAGTTATTAGTTACAAGATTCCCCTACAAAACCTTTTTATTCCAGTCTGGCCAAACTGCCAAAAGGCAGTAGAAAGAAATCCTACCACTTGGTGGTATTTCCCTTCTGCCTTTAATCTTCAGCCTAAATTATTGCATTCCAAGGAAACAAGGAGAAACAACCGATTTGTCAATGAACTGTTTCCTACAGATAAGATCTACCAAAAAAGTTTTCTTCATATGATTAGTCTATGACTTTGAAAGGAAGTATCTTTGACTACATGAGACTTGTAGGCTTGAAAACCGGAATTATTTTGCCAATTATTAGGGATAACATCTGTTTAGGGAATGCTCATCGTAAGTCATTCTTCTCATAGAATTTAGAACAAAGCTAATATTCTCATTGCTCTCACACAGGTACCAACAATGGGCTTTTTTTTGGGGTGGTGGCGGTGAGATATGAAACTAAGTCATATGAAACTTGAGGAACTCATGGACCTCATTTCCCAAGTAACTCCTTCACTGGCCTTCTCCAGATACTACATTCCCAAATTAGTCCCACCTTTGGGAGAAAGGTTTTCAGCTGTCTTCTAAAAGTGTATTTGATATGAAAAGTATAGTGAGCTGACGTCTTGAATTAATAGCTCTAATTGATGTTCACTTTAGTCAGACAGTCTCACCTGGAAAAACTCTGCTGTTCCCTTTTACATATACATATCCTGGCACTCACAGTATCTTCTTGGAGACAGTGTTTTCTCCGAGAACACATATTTTTTAGACTATTAGATTTTGTATCACCTATAAATGTCTTATTCTAAGCACAGAATAATTTCTGTCTAGGATACTCTGCTTTGGCAATTGGTAATTAGATGATAGATCTTATTGTTATCTATTATCTAGAAACTTACATTTATCAGTATTCAAAAATTGCTCTCAATGAACCTGAAATAGTATCACACAATATTATGGATAGATATATACCATCTTAGAGTATATCTTTTACAACTATTTGCAAACTTTCTAATAACACTCCCCTAGGCTGCATTTTAAGATTTCATTCATTTCTGGGGGGAAAGGTATTTGCATATAGAGGCAGAAGGAATAGAATACTATACATACGTCATTATGTCTTACTATGTGCTTGGGTGTCCATAATCTCCTGTTCCTACTCATGGTGACTGTGCCACATAAAAACAAATATAGCCAAACCAATTTGCCTCAATTTTCCCTTGCCACTTTTGATCTAGCTCATTATTCACTCTTACACATAGTGATGCTCACTAAAAAGACATTTGAATTGTCTTCCTAGTGTCTTTCTTTTTTCTGTGATTCTTCCTTTCAAAACTTAATGGATCAAATAATGCTTTTTTTCCTTTTTCTTTTCTTTTTTTTAAAGAGACAGAGTCTTAAGAGCTCTGTTGTCCAGACTGGAGTGTAGTGGCGTGAACACAGCTCACTACAGCTTCTACCTTCTAGACTCAAGGGGTCTTCCTGCCTCAGCCTCCTGAGTAGCTGAGACCACAGGCACATGCCACCATGTCTGGCTAATTTTGGATTTTTTGGTAGAGATGGAGATCTCACTTTTTTGCCCAGGCTGGCCTGGTTCAAGTGACCCTCTGCCTTGGCCTCCCACAGGCTGGATTATAGGAATGAGCTGTGACCCCCATTGCTTACATTTATTGAAATTTGTAGGTATTCCAATCAAACTGCAGAGTGTAATTACTCTTAGTGATGACTAACTTTTATTGGATAACATTGGAAGACTTGGAATTAACAATGTTCCATCTACAATAAATAATTGAGTTCAGAATTAAATCTTTCTAAGAATAAGGCAAAGAGTAATTTTACTTTTTGAATAATATAAGTTTAAATAAATAATACAAACAGATAGTTCAGGATTCAAAGTTACAGAAAAGTATTCAGTAAAATACTTCCTTTTCACTCTGTTCCCCATTCAGTTCCCCTCCTAGGAGAAAACAAATGTTATTAGTTGATCTTTTTTCTTCCAAGGATATATGTGTGTACCTCTTTTATTCATTTTTAAAACAAATTATAACATTCTGTAGACACTATTTTGCAATTAATTTTTTCACAGTTTATCTTTGTGTTCATTCTTTTTTCTTCAGCACTTACAAGTTGTTTGTTCTTTTAAACACTCGTGGTATTTCACTGAATGGATGTATTGCAATTTATCTTACCAGTCCTCTTCTGAATATCGTTTAGGTGTTTTCAGTCTTTGGCTATTACAAATAGTGCTTCAATGAAGAACCTCAAACTTATATAAATAGTTCCACAGATATGCAAGTACATATCTTCAATAAATGTCTAAGAATGGCGTTGCAGGGTCAAAAGATAATTTGCATTTATAGTTTTGATTGATTATTGGCAGATTCTTCTTAATAGTGGTTGCCAATTTATAATCCTATTAGCAATGAGGGTAGAAAGCATTGACGTTATAGTACTTTCCTGTACTCTAAATTAAACAGGAGACTATCAATTGTTTTATCTTTGCTAGTTTGATTGACTAGAAAAACAAACAAACAAACAAAAACCTCTATTATGAAGGAGACTGAGAATTTCTTGGACTTTTATGAGCTTTCCTATTTACTTATTTTGTATTTATGGAGTAATTTTTTGTACTTTCCTTATTTGTAAGTTTTCAGAAAAATTGGCTTATTACATCTTAGTATGTCTTTCATATGACATACTTTCATTTTTCAGTTGGCTGTTATGGGTTTTTGTTTATTTGTTTTGTTTATTGAGGTCTTTGCATGCAGAACTTTTTTACATTAATATAATTATATTCTCATATTTTATTTCATGGCTTTTAGTTTCAATTGTAACACTGTAAAAGGCCTTTTTAATTCCAAGATCATAAAAAAACCATGTTATCTTCTAATTACTATGTGGTTTCATTTTTTTATGTTTAAATCTATGATCCACCTGGACTTTGTTTCATGGCTAAATATATGCTATAGATCCAATTTTATTTGTTTTATTTCCAGGTGGCCACTTTGTTGGCTTACCACTTTCTATTGATAATCTACCTTTTCCCTACTAACTTTAAGTGCAAGCTTCATCTTATATTAAATCCACCTATATAAATATGCTTTTCCAATAGGCTGAAGTCTTTCTTTCCCTAACAATGCTATCTCTACTTCTACTACCACATTTTCTGTTTTGTCTATAGAGTTCATACCATATTAGCCAAATAAGGGAGGGCTCATCATGCAAGAACCCATACAGACAGAGACTCTTACAGTTTCATATTAACTCACTAGTGGCTGCTTTCCCTTTTTTATAAGTCATAGAATCCTTATGTTTTTGGAAGATGTACAGTTCATCCTCACCTAGTGCTTTCTCTTTATCTTAGGACAGTGGTTTCTCAACTCTGGTTTGAGAGAATTACTTTAGGAGCATTCAAAAACTGCAGATGCCCTGGCACCAGAGATTAATTGATATGGCGTGAAACACATTTTTTAAAGCAAATTTCTAGGTTATGGGAGTAGCAAGGGTTGAGAAAGCCTGCCTTCAAGTATAGTCTATTTTATTAAATGGCTCCACTGATAGAGGGATATACTCTTTTTTTCTATTTTTCATAGGTTTTTTCTGTATATATTTAATTCTTTCTAACAAGTCTCTTTTGCTCTAGTTCTTCCCTATATTCTTTGAAGGGGATTCTTCACAAGACTATTGTCATAATTAATATACTGTTAACATAATTTGAAAGCTTTTTCATTTAACAAATGTCTGCTGAGTACCTATTGTGAATCAGATGCTGTGCTAAGTGCAGGATATTGAATGGGGAACGAAACTTTCACTTTGAAACACAAAGTGTTGGTGTTTGACAAAAGCATCATCAAACTAGTGAAACTACTATGTTATAAGGCACCTATTCATGCCATAGATCGTATGATATATAGAGTTGTAGAATGCATTCCTTTTCAAATAGTCTGGGAAATCTGTAAGTCAGGGCATCAGATATACTTACTTTGTCCTTCAGCTCCAGGATTTGCTAAAGCTCAATACTATAAGAATTTACTTAATTCTCAAATTTACTTTCTAATAGATACTTCTTGGAATAATCCCATAGAACTGAATGTGTTATTTCCCTATACATGAAAATAAGATTCAAATCATAAGTACACGACTGGAGTTTAACACATACAAATTGTTATTTTCATTTAATAACATTGGGTTTTGTAAGACTAAGTTAAACTAAATTGTTTTTAAGGCCATATTGTTAGAGTGACCGTTGATGAGAATTATCTATTGAGTAACAATGTACAAGTACTGCTTAGTAAAAATTAGTGTTAAATATTAATTTTTTAGTTGTGTAAAGTAATTTTTAAAAAATACCATAATTTTAAAGAAAGAATTTTTTTGTTTTGTTTGTTGTTTGTTTGTTTTGAGATGTTGTCTCACTCTGTCACCCAGGCTGGAGTGTAGTGGCACGATCTCAGCTCACTGCCACTTCCACCTCCCGAGTTCAAGCAGTTCTCTGCCTCAGCCTTCTGAGTAACTGGGGTTGCAGGTGCCTGCCACCACACCCAGCTAATTTTTTTTGTATTTTTAGTAGAGATGTGGTTTCACCATCTTGGCCAGGCTGATCTTGAACTCCTGATCTCGTGATCCACTCACCTTGGCCTCCTGAAGTGCTGGGATTACAGGCTTGAGCCACCACACCCAGTCTAAAGAAAGAAAAATTCTTAATGACTGTATAACAGATTGAAAGTCAGGTATATTTATTTTTACTGTTAAAATGCATTTAAACCTGCTTCTTATAAAACCCAGGATCTTGGCACAATGTGCAATCAGTTTGTCTTTAAAAAACATTTTGCCATTAACTTTCTATTTCAGAGCAACACCAATGAATGTCATTTAAATTTTTCCTAATATTTCTTCCTAATTTTTTACTTTTTGCTTTGGAGTGTGGAAAAATGAATTCTCTAAAATCAAGAAGCAAATTTATCTTTTACATTCTTGCTATGTTCTGGAATTTATTTGTGCCCGCTTTTTAAGGGATATATTTAATATAAGTATTAAGTATCTAGTTCTGTTACTGTTGAAAAGTTGAATATCCTTCACGGTTTTCACTTTTTTAGAGGTGGGGTTATTACGTGGCACATAGAGCCTGAAGCCTTGCTCTTGGAATACTTTTCTCCAAGCACCAGCCTGATCCACCTGCACACCCATGTACCCTACTTCTTTTTTTAAACTTTTATTTTAAGTTCAGGGGTACAAATGCAGGTTTGTTACATAGGTAAACTTGTGTTGTGGGGGTTGCTGTGCCAATTATTTCATCACCCAGGTATTAAGGCTAGTACCAACTGGTTATTTTTCCTGATCTCTCTCCTCCCACTCTCCACCCTCCAAAAGGCCCCAGTATGTGTTGCTCCCTTCTATGTGTCCATGTGTTCTCATCATTTAGCCTCCACTTATAAGTGAGAACATGTAGTATTTGGTTTTCTGTTCCTGTGCTAGTTTGCTAAGGATGCTGGCCTAAGACCTAAAGATGGAAATACCATTCTATCCTACTTCTAAAATATGTAATTCTTGAAATGATATGGAATAAAATGGAGGTATTTCAACTTTAGTGTGTTGTTTCAGTTGTATTAAATTAAAAAAAAAAAAGAAGGTGGCTGGCCAAGTGCTGCAATACATTGAAATAAAGGCATAGCTTAAAGTAGTTCTGAAAAAAAAAAAAAGAAAAGAAAAGAAAAGGAAAAAGGAACAAGGGTGTTCTACTTCTCTCCCAGAAGTGAGGTGACAGCAGCCATATTTGCTGTTCTGGGAATTGAAGGGAAAACGTCCTCAGGCTTTCCTGGATTGCTCTTTCCACCACAGGTTATTGCACTTCAGTTCATTGTTCATATAGACATCTTGTGCCACCACAGAGACAGAGGAGCTCATGGATTTTTTATTTTCCCCAATCAAACTCCTTACAGTCATGTTAATATGCTTTTCTGATTGTAAAATGTCTAGTTTTCTTAAACGTGTTGACTAAGACAGCTGTTGTAAAGGACTTAACTATAGATTTGTCATTGTTTCTGAATACTATGTGTATTTTAATTAATGGATCCATTTATTCATTCATTTTTGGGCCCTCACACACAAAGCTTTTGTGGCATGATATACACATTTTAACTACATATCAGAGTGTCTTCACTTGCCACTTCTTTTGATGTAGCATTGCTATACATCCTGTAACAATGTTATATCACAAGCAGGAGAAGGCAGTAAACAGAACTGAGGGAAGGAAGAATCTGGCTGTCAGTGTAAATGTAAACAGCAGCTGTCCCACTCAAACTGTTTCTAAAAACCACACGGTGAGAGCTTTGCATAAAATGGGACAGATCCGCAAGAATCAGGTTTCAGCACAAAATTCAAGAGGTGTGCTGCCATCCTCCTGTTTGCCCTGTTTTACCTCTCCCACTATTGTGCAAACAATAAAGCAAAAGGATTAGATGGATGGATGGATAGGTGGATAGACAGATAGATAGACATAGATAGATAGATAGTCTCTGTTAAAATGTCATTTAAATATCTGTTTCGGTGTGAACAATAACAATGTGCAGCTGTATTAATATACGTAACTCGACTTGCTGGACAAAGATGACACTATTGATGGTATTATACTGTTAGTTACAAGATACTTTTGAATCCTAAGGTCCACATGAGTTTATCCTCTGGTCAGGTGCTGTAGCATTATTTGATGGGTCAAGCTTTAAAACATTTTTACTTCCAAATTTGAAACTTCTCAAATAATCTCCCTTCTATCATTTTTCAAGCAACAGTGAGTGTCCTGTATGGCATAACAATGACTTTAAAACACACACACACACACACACGCACCTTTGTGCAATTTCTTCTGCCAAATACTCACATATTTTCTTACCTTAAACCATGACCCCATTAAACTAGCACTATTAAGATTAATATAGAGACCACTTCCATTTAGTTACATCATCTCTCTATTTAAAATAAAAGAAAAAATAAGATGTTTTTCACCATACAAATACTAAAATTGCAACTAAAGACCTACCATTGCTTATGTGAAATATGTGTGGGGAGGGACATGATCAGAGTTTACAAAACATTAACTACACTAATATGTTTACTTATTGCAATACCTTTTATATTAAACTAGACTTTTTTTTGCTAAGGCCTAGAACAGGAGGCCTCACCTTGTGGGAATGAAAAAAATAGTATCTTTTTGTTTTGTTTTGTTTGGAGACAGAGTCTTACTATGTCACCCAGACTGGAGTGCAGTAGTGTAATTACGGCTCATGACAGTCTCAGCTTCATGGTGTCAAGCAATCCTCCGGCCTCAGACTCCTGAGTGGCTAGGGGACTGCAGGCATGCACCACCACATCTGACTAATTTTTAAATTTTTATAGATATGATGGAGTCTTTCTATGTTGCCCAGGCTGGTCTTGAACTCCTGGGCTCAAGGGATCCTCCTGCTTCTGCCTCCCAAATTGCTAGCATCTTTACTAAGGATATTTTCATTGATATTAACTGTTTCCTTTTGTATATTTTGTATCTCTATAAACTTTTCCTCCTTTTTCTTCATATTATCAGCTATTTCATTTTTTCCTGGTGCTTGTAATATAACATCTTGTATTATATACTGTCACCATAATAACAACAAACATGACAAGATTATAGGTAATATTCATATAAGTTCAATAAAAATTATAAAGTGCAACTAAAATACTTGTTGTTGTTGCTACTATTATTGTTATGACTGTTATTTTCCTAGAGACAGGCAATCTTTGGTACTCTTTTATATTCCCCATTACTCCTACCTAGCACTGTGCCTTGAATAAAGCAGGTAAGTAGATGCTTAGTATTAACAGATATACAGTAAAAACTTGATTTTATTTTTAACTTTTAGGTTCAGGGGTGCATGTGAAGGTTTGTAATATAGGTAAACTGTGTCATGGGGGTTTGGTGTACAGATTATTTCATCACCCAGGTAATAAGCATACAACTCAATAGGTATTTTTTCTGATTCTCTCCCTCCTCCCACTTTTTACCCCCAAGTAGGTCCCAGTGTCTGTTGTTCCTCTCTTTGTGTCCATGTGTTCTCGTTGTTAAGTTCCCACTTATGAGTAAGAACATGCAGTATTTGGTTTTCTGTCCCTGTGGTAGTTTACTTAGGATAATGGCCTTCAGCTACTCTTGCAAAGAACATGATCTCATTCTTGTTTGTGGCTGCATTGTATTCCATGGTATACATGTACTACATTTTGTTTAGAAAACTTGATTTTTTAAACAAAAATTTAGTGGCCAGGTAAGATTTGCCTTGACTGAGCTTTAAAAATACCATTGTTTTCCAGATTGATTTTCATCACTTAATTTTACTTTGCTGGGAAGCCATTTTCACCCCACTTCTTAAAAATATACTTGGGTTTAGGATTTTGTGAGAGAACAAAGTTATTCATGATTTTCCAAAGTTCTCCAACTTCCTTGAAAAGTTACCTGGACCCTCTGTAGGTATTTTAATAGGTCTCATGGAAAAGACACCTGAATAGTTTAGACACACTAAGAATAGGCTGTAGGTTCAGCAGCCACAAAATGACTTGTCCATGGGACCATTTCCCTTGGGAATCATGTGTGAAACCTGGGAAGTCAGTCTGGTCTGATGACCAGAACCATGAGGGGAGTCAACACTTCTGGATTGTGTTTCTGTTTTTTTCCCCTCAATTTTCCACCTATCCCTGCCTGCTAAGTCACTTCTCTGTTCCTCAATTTCCCCTCATTCTTCCTCATTACCTCCCCTCTTCCCCCCAAAAAGGTCTTTTTTCTTGAATAGTTTAAGTAGGAAAAATGATTTGTCTGACCACACCAAGGAGTGAGGTTTGAGCAAAATGCAAGACACTACTGTTATTAAGGTTGAATGCTGGTGAGAACCTCACTTGTGTTATCTGCCAACAGGGGAGGCTTTGCACTTGGCTCGGGATTTTGGCTACACTTGTGAAACAGAGTTTCCAGCCAAAGCAGTAGGAGAACATCTTGCCAGACAACATATGGAACAGAAAGAACAGACAGCAAGAAAAAAGATGATCCTGGCGACCAAGTAAGCAGAACGGGGAAACCTCTGTGTGCTTTCGTCTTCAGTCTTTGTTTTTTTTTTTTTCTTTTCTTTTTTTTTTTTTTTTTCATTTTCTTTGAAATGAGGAAAACAAGTCTAGAACTAGAAGGCACCCATTTTCTAAAACAAGGAAGTTCTCACACACCAGCAGCTAAATATATTAAACAAGGACTTTCCCCACTTTGGTACCCAGGCAAGGTTTACAAACTGCCCTTGATTAGTGATAAGGCTGTCAATGAAACTGATGAAAGTTCTTGGAAGACCTCTCCAGAACATGCAGAAATCCCTTGGAGAAAAGCATGTTTAGGAAATGTAGATCCCAGGCAAATATGCCTTTGGTTGCTGTGTAATTTGGTCTAAGGCACTCATTTTGCCTCAATAAATGAGAATAAAGCTCTCAAAACACCATAAATGTTTGGGGAATGTGACAGAAGATGAGGTCACAGGTTGGTGAGAGGTACCAGGGAGACCTCTGGGACCAAGGATCACCATGAGTGCCCCCATCCTGTCTTGCGTATGGGTAAACAAATCATCCTTGTACTGCCTCATAGTGTTATTGTCTTTTTTTTTTTTTAAGGTATAATATATTTCAAAGCTTCTGGAAATTGTAAAACACCTAATTAAAATGCAAACTAAAATAATGAGGAAAATGATACGGACAAATTTGACAATACAACGGAAAAAGGGGAAGGTTGCATGAGATGACTTTTAAATTCCCTGACACTTGAAAGTTCTTCAATAATTAGTGGGAATACTACCATTTATTGTGCAAAAATCCAGTAGAACCACAGGTAGCACTGCAGGTTATGTTCAAAAGTTTTAGAGGAAAATCCTTCTGGTAGTAACTAATTCTTGTTATCCTCTCTTTATTGAAATAAGTTATTGCTACATATAGGCCATTAAGAATCTTAAATAATTTTTAATTCTATATTAAGATTTTAGAACTGATGGTTTCAGCTGGTTAATAACTGTCATTCATGAATTAATTTTTTATTCAGGGAAAAGTATTTTGTTTGTTTTTTGAGACAGGGTCTCACTCTGTTGCCCAGGCTGGAGTACAGTGGCGCAATCATGGCTCACTGTAGCCTCACCCTCCCCAGGTTCATGTGATCCTCCCACCTCAGCCTCCTGAGTAGCTGAGACTACAGGCATGAGCCAGCATGCCCCCCCCCACCCTGTTTTTTGCATTTTTTGTAAAGATGCATTTTTGCCACATTGCCTAGGCGGTCTCAGACTCCTGGGTTCAAACAATCTGCACTCTTTGGCCTCCCAAAGGGCTAGGATTACCGGCATGAGTCACTATGCCCAGCCTTAGGGAAAACTTTTTAAGAGAAAATCTAGGGCAGAGAGTATTAAAAACATTGCTTCTTAGAAACTGATAAAAATTAGTTATTTAATGCCTTTACAACATAATGGCTAAAATTTAAATTGGCTCAAAATGCATAAAACCAAAACTAAATATTCTATTTTCTACCAGCTTCTTATGTAACACAGGTCTTTTTACAAATTTAAGGAGAATATGGGATACTTACCATCTCACAGGTTTGTCCAAGACACTTGAATCACTTAACTGAAGTTTACACACTGCTGTGGCTGGCACTATTTGGACTTAGGACTCTATTTATCTATTGCTGTTCTGAAAGTACTAGATTATCTCATCTTGTCCCAAAGAGAAGAAAAGCAAAAGTTGGTGCCAGAAGGAATAGAGAAAAAGCAAAACAAGATTAAGGGGAAAGGAATAGCAGAAAGAGAGAATGAAGACCAGGAGATAGAGAAAGAAAATTATAAGGCAGGTATGAAAGTTGGACTTAAAACCTGGGAATGAATTTTGTGATGTGGAAACCCCTGAAAACTTGCTAGTAGGAAGAGCTAAATCTGAACCTTTTGCATAGTGTGTCTTCTGGGAGTCTTTACCTCTACTGTGTACTCTTTTCCTTTTCCAAATAACTTCTTGACTAAATTTTTTTTTCAAATAATTTCAGTCATGTTTCAGTTTCTCCAGAAGGAGCTGAAAGCACATATAGTTAGTTTGAATCCTTTACATTACCGTAGGAGAAAGATAAAGACTTGTCACAGAACAAGATAATTATACAGTACTAGAATTTAGGTAATATCTCCCAGATGTTTCCATAGCATATCATCCTAGCTGGCAGGATCATGCAGATTTACCAATGCACAGATCCATGTGAATTTTACTGTTGTCCCAAAATACAAATTTCCAAGAGAAAACACCTTCATTTTTTCTACCTCAAAATGACTTGGTTGTGGTTTTATCATGCATATTCAAAGACTTTCACTCCTTAATCCAGAGAAACACTTCTCCCTGTCCTCCTTCCCCCAGGAATGGTTTTGGAACTATTCACCACTACCATCATCGACACAATAAATAACAATTCCTATTTTCTTAGAGATTCCCATCATTCTGTTGAAGTCTGCGGTACTCTCTGAGTACATTCAAATTGGCACTGAGATTTTGTTTTAATAGAAGTAATGCTAGAAGAATTTGAGGGAAATAAGAGAAATGCATCCATATTTGTCAAAATTTTACTGAGACATCTATTTTCGAGTAGCGTATTTGACCAGGTAGTAGTAGTTTCCTTTTACCTGGGATCTAAGTAACATATATTATTTTAGGTGATAATTTGAACTTTGATTTCATGAAACATTGTGAGAACATGTAATTTTCTTTTATCTGTCTGCTTATAGCTGCACATTTGCAGACCATTGAATGTCAAGCAAGAATTCCACTCATTTCAATTAACTTATTTTACAGAGAGTAAATAGGCATAAACATCTGAAAATTATAATACAGCTTTATAATTTTTTATTTTTGTTATTTATATGCATCCTGTCTTCTTATTGGACTATGTGAAATAAAAATTAGAGAATCAGAGACTGCAGTCATAGCAAACATATGTAATATAACCAGTAATCACTATAACTAGATAAACTAGGGGATGTGTAGAAATAATACCCATTTTGTGCAACATATGAATGGTCACAATGTGTTCTGAGAAGTTTCTAATTTTACACCAATGGTAAAGCATTGGATATTTTCATCAATTAAAATGGTAAAAGTTAATATTGACTAGCCTATTACAGATATTCATTACATCCTGCTCAGTTCACCTTTATTCATAAGACTTGAACAACTTTATAAAAAATATACATGAAATCTAAAATTTATTGAATGAGAGATCCAATTGCTAATCTGCATTGTCAGATTGGCCTACATATTTCTTTTTTACCTCCATGAATTACAGATTCAGTTGTCTTTAAGTATATCGCCAAGTATACAATTGTATAAAGAGTCTATTAATTAAATGTCATTAGTCTTCTAATTCCTCTTTATTTCCAGTGTTTTGTTGATTAAATATTTTGGTGTAATTTAGACATTTACTTAGGTGAAAGAATAGAAACTGAAACATTTTTTGAATTCTAAAAATGAACCAGACAAAACATGTGTTTAGTTGGTTAATAGAAAACATATTTAAACTTTTTCATTGAATTTAGAACTAAATATGTCTAACATTTGATTTGCATTAAGGTAAAGCAGAATAGTTAACAACTTTTAGTGTTACCATAATATTAATCATCGTGAAACAGAGAACTTGGATTTCAGACATCAGCTAAAAACTTACGTCCTTAAGGACAATGATGTAAGTGATAAAGTTAGAATGTATGATTCATTGAAGATCATCTTGTGTTACATAATTCATAATACGACATTTTGTCTTGAGATGTAAGATTGTTTCTTTTTGTAGATTTATAAATAAAAATTTAAATAAGAATGAAAGTGGTCATAAAATCATAATTCTGTAAGTGCCATAATGAGATGATGATGATAATTGCCTAGGGGGAATCTACAGGATTGTCATCTGTTTTCAAGTCTAAACTTGAAAGTGAGTGAGTTAAGCTGTAGAATTAAATATAAAAGGGGGAGAGTTCTAATATTACTCCTGGTAGAGCTTCATGTGTGAATTATTTAGCATGAGTTAAATTTTTCCACCTCTTTAGCTTTTTGTAATTTCTTCATCAATTTTATTATAACTTGCTGTATTATTTATACAGGAACAAAGTTGATTTGTCAACTTAAAAGTTTATTCCATTATCCAATTAATTCTGATATTATGCCATAATAACTAAAGCAATGTTTCAATCTTTATTTTAATGTTTTAAAATTTATTTTAATCTGATAGAAAAACTAAAAGTAAAAGACTGCTAAAAACAAAAGTCTAAAAACAACACCAATCTTTCTTTGTAAGAATGGATCATAATGACGACCTACCATACAGTAATTTGTAAATGATACCATGAGGCTAAATTTAAAATTTTAGTTAGAAATTTCAATAAACAAAGACAACAAATCTATATTAAATGACACAAAGCACAAAAGATGATGATATACTCCTCAAAATGGCACCAAACACTTAGATTAAGTTGCATTCATTGATTAAAATATGGGCAATACACCTGAAAATGGGTATATTTCATAAAGCAACTGAGTCTCACAACAAAAAATGTGAGGAGTTCAGAAGAAACCTTCTCAATGAAAGTAAAAACACACAGTTGTTAAAAGCATGTATTCAGATGCTGTATCTCAGAGATCCAACTGGTCCTTTAGGAAGGGGATGTGGAGTATCTTATTTCATTGAAGCAAATAAGGACTTTTTTTCCTTTCTCTGACTCTTTTTTTACTTTTACCTGTGTTCTGCAAACATGAATAAGGCAATTCTGTGAAATGACACAATATTTGAACATTGGCATTAAACCAGACCCTCACTGTTCATTTAAAATATCATAAGCGATCTTTGATGGAATTCAATAAATTTTAGATATCTGATTAAGAATTCTCCACTGATTTTGACTCAGTGATCAATTATTTGTACTTTAAGATATTTTGTCACTTTTTGGTAGTCATTTGTTAATGACACAAATGGCTTGCAGCAGAATAATGGCCGAGTTCATATTCACTTGAAATAATTTGACCCTTCTATACCTGTCTTTTGTTACATTGATAGTCAAAGTCAGGACTACAATATTATACTTTGCGACTGCCCATTGTAAAAACAGATAAAAAACCTAATTACTATCATATTATCCCTTGATTATGGAGTCACCTCACTTTAGATGATAGATGCTTTAAGTAATTCCTTGGTAATCCTTTACTTTTCAGAGACTGGACTAATTTAGTGTTTTGTTGTTAAAAAACAAAACAAAAACAAAATCTCTTTGTATAGTGTATTCTGCTTCTTTAGAATTATATCATTTGCACTGTACATCACAAGGGCTCTATTGTCACATGCTAATACTGTAATTAAACTGAAACCAATGACCTAAAACCATAACCACTTAAAGCAAAAAAATGCAGCAGAAAAGTTACCTTGAGGGTACTTTTTGCAAGAAATTAGCTTACATGGCACATAATACAACCATTTTTGTGAGGCTAGTGAACTAAATTACTGGTGATTATCTGCTTCAAATATTAACATATAAAGTTAGCTCATAAGAATATGAATTCTAATGCAATCTTGGGAAAAAAGGATTTTCCGAAGTCTGAATCATGGCTCTGAAGTAAGACTATAACTTTAATTAAATTTGTTTACAGATATGATGTCTAAAAAAATCACATTTCAATTAAAAAGATCATCGTGATCATTTCATATGGGGTTTCCCTTATCCTGAGGTTAATTTATGAATAGTCATCTTAAAAATGAACATTGGTCTTATCAGTGCTCATGGATTGTTATTTTTTGAAATGTTGTATGATTATTCTATAGCTGTTAAGAGCAAAGTCACCATTGTGAACCTCAACTGTATGCTATGAATGGAACTTTTGAGGTTGCTTTATGAAATGTTATCCAGACTGCTTTTAAAAGACAGAACAAGTCTTTAGTTAAATATCATGGGATGAAATTAAAGCCCAATTTCAAAAGTTCAATTTTAAATTTGATTCTTTTATTTTAGACAAATCTGTAAAGAATTCCAAGACCTCTTGAGCCAAGATAGATCACCGCTGGGATCCTCCAGACCCACTCCAATTCTAGACCTTGACATCCAGAGACATTTAACACATTTCAGGTAAGACTGGTTTTCCAGATTGCTCACATTCTTTACTAACCCAGACTCTTGTATTCCTATCAAAGTTCTACTTAGAGATATCACTTATATATTTATATGGTGACTGTCCTAGTTCTTTCAGATAGGTTATAACAAAATACCTTAGACTGGGTAATTTATAAACAATAGAAATATATTTTTTACTGTTCTGAGGGCTGGGAAGTCTGAGATTAAGGTGCCAGCAGAGTTAGTTAAATAAAGGCTTGCTCTTTACTTCAGAGATGGCACCGTCTCAATTTTCTCCCACATGATGAAAGGGCCAAACAAGATCCCTTGGGCTCTTTTATAAGGGCACTAATCCTATTCATGAGGGTTCTGCCCTCATAAGCTAATCACCTCCTAAAGACTCTATTTAATACTATTGCATTGGGGATTAGGTTTCAATATATGAATTTGGAGTGGGGTAAAGGGGACACACATATTCAAACCATAGCAGTGATTGACTGAATTTTTTGAAATTCCAAGCTTATAAAATCAAATTGAGAGAATAACAAGGCATGAAGCATGTTAGATTGGAAAATTTTATATCTTTATGTATTGTTAGGAAATCATTACTTTATAAAAGTGAACACTATTATTTCAAATAATACTTAGCATTTTTGGATGAGGATTCTGAAATCTTTTAAATAGTTCTTTATCTTGGTGACACAAATTGTTTGATGGAAAGATGCCATGGCAGAAGTTAACAGGATATCACTAACTGGTTTTCCAGAACTATGATAAAAATTTCTATGCAATTAGAAACTGCAAATGGTTCTTAAGTTAGACCACACAAGAGCATGAAATGTATTATTGGAAGCATATTTTAAATTTCATTTTCTGATGTGTTTTGGGAATGAAGAAAATATTTTTTATCTGGTTGGTTTATGCCCCAGATGGAATGTGAGAAAGAACATGGTAATTACTCAGGTGCCTTACATTTTTAAAACTCTAGAATTTTAATGCCTATATGATAGGCATATTGTATCCTTTCTTAGTTATTATCATTTAGTTAAACAATGGTAAGGAAAGACTAATACACATTAAATATTAACATGATTTCAATACCTGTCAAAAACTGTAAAGCTGTTGAGGAGGGCGCTTCATTATATAAAATAACAAGTGTTTAAATAAGTTGAAATTTAGGCTGCAACATCAGAGACAGTTAAATAGAATATTCTATTTTACAATATGTCACAAGTTTCCTCAAGATGTAATAGACACACATCTCTGAAGACTCAACTTAGGATTTATCTTCCAAAAATGCACAAAATGTAGGATATATTTCACAGGACTTCTCTCCTATCAGTTGAGCTAGTGATAGGAAGTGTAATAAAATTGTGGGAAAATAAAACGCCCAAATGCTATGAGCAAAAGGTTTTGGAGTCAAAACCTTTTCAAATCCTTGTGTCTGTGAGCCTTTATGTATGTGAGCTGGGTTGTTTGGGGTAACTCACCCACTCTTTGCAAACCTTTATTTCTTCAGCTTTAAATGGGATAAGAACCCCTCCATTATATGGTCATAGGTGAGCTAAAATGAGATAAAGAATATAAAGTAGGCGTTCAGTAAATGACGTTTCATTTATCTTCACCACCGATCCAAATTTAAATTTGTTTCCAGCATTATATCTACACAAATATCTTTCATATTTTTGTTTGTGTGCACAATAAAGGGATTTATAATTTTCACAAAAGATCAACTCAGAACTTAATTTTCATTGAGATTTGATTCTGGATTTAAAGAAGTGTGTTAAATTACAATTTTACTCCGAGAAGGAGCATACTATTTAGAGTACAGAGAAATGAGACTCTGACATGTATGCTAGATTATTTCCAATTACAGATGCTGAGGCCTTCATCAGATAGTAAACCATTCTTTTTATGCTCAAAACAAAATAGAGCACTGGTCAAACATCAGCTAGTGTGTGAAATAAATAGGCAAAACATTTGTCTTCTTAGCATAGGCACAACTTGCTGATTTGTCAATACATTAGTCAGTTGCCAACTTAGTGCCACAGAACTCTTTAGAGAAAACTGACTCCAAAATGTGAGCTGCACATTTTCTTTGTGGGTTTCATAAGCTCTTATTTACCTCCCTGTACAGAATACGGGAACAAGCTGGTGTTACTCAGAGTGCAGCTAACTATATGGTAAATGGCTACCCTCACCCCTAGTGAAAAGAAAGTGAGGTTTTATTGGAGGTGTAAAACTCTCAAGATTGTATGTGGCTTCAGTTTCTTAATCACAATTTCAAGCATAACTGTATCTTAAAACTTTCTAACACTACATATTTACTTACGATAGTATCATCTATAATATGTTGGTATTATTTATATATTGAATATTTTGAATATTTGAAAATTATGAGTTCCTATTTATTATGCTTTTTAAATGTTTGCAAGAATTTTTATTTTTCTTTAATTATAGTCAAAATTATTTATTTAGATAAAATCTTCTGATTTTATAACAAAAGTAGTAGGATGATACAAATCACATAACCAAAGATTTCTTTATAGCAAATTTCCTACTATGTCTTTTTCTTAAACTGTGATTAAAAACACATAACAGAAAATTTACCATCTTAACCATTTCTAACCAATTCAGTAGTGTCAAACATATTTTCATTGTTGTATTACCAATCTCCACAACTTTTTTATTTTGTAAAACTGCCTCTGTACCCATTAAACAACTTCCCATCTTCTCCTCTCCCCAGCCTCTGTCAACTACCATTCTATTTTGTGTTTCTGTGGATTTAACTACCCTAGACATCTCATATAAGAGGAATCATACAGTATTTGCCTTTTTGCACTGACTTATTTCACTTAGCATAAGGTCTTCCAGGTTCATTCATGTCGTAGCATGTGTCATTTTTTTTTTCCTTTTCAGGATGCACAGCATTTCTGTGTGTGTGTGTGTGTGTGTAAGTGTGTATGTGCCTATATATGCCACATTTTGTTTATCCATTCATTCACTGATGGCAATTAGGTTGCTTCACTTCTTGACTATCATGACTAGTGCTGCCAAGAACATGGGTGTGAAAATACCTCTTCATAGTCCTGCTTTCAGTTCTTTTGGATACACACCCAGAAGGGAAATTGCTGGATGATATGGAAATTTTATTTGTCATTTTTTGAGGACCTATTCTAGCATTTTCCATAGCAGCTACATCACTTTACATTTTCACAGATAATGTACAAGGTTTCTATTTCTCCATCTCTTCACCAAATAGTAGCCATCCTAATGGGTGTGAGGTGATATTTCATTGTTGATTTGCATTTCTCTAATGATTAGTGATGTTGGACATCTTTTCATATGCTTGTTAGCCATTTCTATATCATCTCTGAAGAAATGCTTAAGTCCTTTGCCCACTTTTTGACCAGGTTACTTTTTTTATTAAGCTGGAGGTTTTTATATATTCTAGATAGTAACCTCTTCTTAGATGTATAATTTGCAAATACTTTGTTCGTTCTGTACATTTCTTTGTTAGTCTATTGATGGTGTCTCTGGTGCATAGTTTTAAATTTTGATGTAGTTTAATTTGTTTATTTTTACCTTTGTTGCCTGTGCTCTCGGTGTCAAATCCAGGAAATCATTGTCGAATACAATGCAGTAAAGCTTTCCTGTATTTTTTCTTCTAACAGTTTTACAGTTGTATGTCTTGTTTCGGTCTTTGATTCATTTTGAGTTAATTTTTGTTTATGTTGTAAGGTAAGGGTCCAACTTCATTCTTTTGCGTGTCTTAAATTTTATCATTTTAAACAAAAGATACATGATTGGCATTTCCAATTGAAACCCAAAGTGAAGGTTCCTGATGTAGACTGAATTTAAATGTGTGTAATTTCTTTACTGCACATTTATTTTAAAAGGCATCAACAGAATATGTTAACAATAGGATAGCAAAAGTCAGCTTGTTGCTTAGCCTTGAAATAAACTCTGCACTTTACAAGTGTATTTCTTAAACTTGGCTTTATATCAGAATTGCTCTTGAAACTGTAAAAAAAAAAAACTCAAGGATTGGAGGACATACTTAATATTTAAAGATTTGATTCAGTAGTTCTAGGGCTGAACTCAGGTATCTGTTATTTTTAAAACTCTGAAGTTGATTCTGATTGTTAGGCAGGTTTAAGAACCACAGTTCTAGGATATTCTGTAACTATAAGCTCTTTTCCCCCGCTTTGGGAGAAGAAAAACTCCAGTTCACTTTGAAAGTGTCACTGAGAATTCTATCAAGTTTTGTATTGTATACTTAACATATTAAAAACATTCTATTGGGAGCCCGAGGTGGAAGGATCACTTGAGGCCAAGACTTCAAGACCAGGCTGTGCAACAGGAAGAGACTCCATCTCTATCAAAAATTTTAAAATTAAAAATAAAAACATTCTACATTGATGATTCTACTAATAATCTGGGTAAACATGTGTTAGCATACAGCGTGTCTTTTTTATTTTTGTTTTATTTTATTATTTGTGAGACAGGGTCTCACTCTGTTACCCAGGTTGGAGTGCAGTGGCTCAATCATGTCTCACTGCACCCTAGACTTCCTGGGCTCAGGTGATTCTTGAGACTACAGGCATGTGCGACCATGCTTGGCTATTGTTTTGTATTTTTTATAGAGATAGTTTCATCATGTTGCCCAGGTTGGTTTCGACTTCGTAGGCTCAAGCAATCTGCCCACCTCAGGCTCCTAAAGTGCTGGATTACAGGCGTGTGAGCAACTGTACCGGGCCGAGTGTGTCCCTTTTAAAATTTTCTGCTGACAGTGACAACTGTAATTTCGATAGAACCATAAGCTCAAGAGAAAGATGAATTACAAAGGAGACATATCACATCTGACTTTGAAAGCAGACAATTGTCAGAGTACGATTTTCCACCGTCTTTTACTGAATGCTGGCTGGGAAAGAAATGAAGAGGGAGTGTAATTGGATAGGCATAGAGAATACTCTAATTAATAACATCACTTGTGTTACTATTTTATTTAGTTAAACCTCCTTCCCAATGCAGACCACTTAAAAATATACCTTAGAGGTTGGCCCAATTTGGTGCCTTGAGAACTGTGGCGTACTTTCAGCAGATTTAATATGTCCAGACAAAGCACAGATAACTACTTCTAGTTTTCCATGGCAGTTGACATATC
The DNA here is from genome assembly GCF_008728515.1 of Papio anubis. NCBI lineage: Eukaryota > Metazoa > Chordata > Mammalia > Primates > Cercopithecidae > Papio > Papio anubis. The sequence continues at coordinate 49,098,092 of NC_044981.1, forward strand.
AGTGTGTTCTGGGAAGCCGTATGCATAGTAGTGACCCTTCTCACAATTCACAGCCTGGAGAGCTTCTTGTTTCCATCAAAATGACAGAAGGCAGGCTTATTCATTATTTATAATTTACTGAGTACCATCAACAGTGTGTATTGTTGTAGAGAGCACAGCAGACACCACAACACAAACGAGAAGGGGGAAAAGATTTGATTGACATCTGTGGAAGACCCCATAGACTTACAGTTCCTGGGAATAGTGGTGGCAATTAGACCAAGGTGGCATGGGGTTTCATGGTCAGAGTAGCCTCAGCTCAGATGGAAACCCAGAGTCCTACTTTTTTGAAATGTTAAGAGTTTCCCTCTTTGAGATTTCAGGAAATCTTAAAATTTTCCCCGCTTTGTCTCTTATGTTCTCATTATCTCCTTGAATCTGAAGTCAAGCAAAAGCACATTTGACAGTGTAATAAGATATTAGACTATCTTGCCAGGCGTGGTGGCTCACGACTGTAATCCCAGCACTTTGGGAGGCCGAGACGGGTGGATCACGAGGTCAGGAGATCGAGACCACAGTGAAATCCCGTCTCTACTACAAATACAAAAAATTAGCCAGGCGTGGTGGCGGGCGCCTGTAGTCCGAGCTACTTGGGAGGCTGAGGCAGGAGAATAGCGTGAACCCAGGAGGTGGAGCTTGCAGTGAGTTGAGATCATGCCACTGCACTCCAGCCCGGGCGACAGAGCAAGACTCCATCTCAAAAAAAAAAAAAGAAGTTAGACTATCTTGAAGGCTCAGTTCAGGGAAGACACCCTGTTGACAAAATGAGGAAACTTTTTTTCTCAGCATGTACCTTGGGAGGCTGAAATTTTGTTGTTTCTGTTATTTCTAGTAGAATTATTATTTATTGTTCCTACTATGTTAATGGCAGGTAGTGAAAAGATGACTAGAGGATTATCCCGTTCTTTAGAACTTCTAAAATGGAGAATAATTATATATATATATATATGTAGAGAGAGAGAATATATAATTATTCTATATATGTAGAATATAGATATAATTATTCTATATAGATATATATAGGCTTATAATATACAAGAGTGGTGCTACAATAGAAGATTAAGCATACTGGTAATTTACCTGGGGAAATAAGGAAATTTCTTCTTTTTATCCATAGTACCTAGTGAATAGTATGCATGCAATCAATATATGTAAATAAATGTAGATTACAATAATATCTCAGTTGAGTCCTGTGTATATTCTCCATTGGTTCATTCTCAGGGCCATGATGTTTTAATTGGGTGATGGACTAGGGAAGTAAAATGATCAATGTGCTTAATTATCCTATTTAACTCATAAATTATCCTGACAGCCTACCCTCTTAGAAATATACCCTCTTACTACTGCCTTGGGAAATAAGGAATGTATAGGCAGTCCCAGACATCTATGTGCTTGCTGGTGATTAAATTTTCTTCAATGATTCTCAGTGTTGGAAGGCCTCTAACATTTCCTACTCTTCTTCAACATTTAGACCTTCGCTCCAACATCTCTGTCCATGTCAAGCTTGGAAGTTATCCATGTCAAGCTTGGAAACTCTCAATAATAGACTGCTCTCTATCTCTGACAACTCTGTTAGAAATGCCTTCCTTCTATTTCCCAATGTCCCGCTTCTTGCAGGCTTTCAGAGTTACTTTCATCCTGGTTCCCTCCCACTTTCTAAAGGCAGTTCTCATGTCTTCCCTAGTTTTCTCTTCAAGAGTTATTCATTCCCATTTCCTTCAGGGTTCCACATAGGACACGCCTTACTGTCAACTCAACTGGTATTTTCTGATTGCTCTGTTCTTGGCAACATGCTGAAGAGCAGATGTTTGTCTCTAGTCAAGCGTGAGCATGTTTTGTTTTCTCCAAGAAGCCTAAAGTGTGCATAGTTATTGTTTTTTGTTTTTATTTTGTTAAAATTTTCTTGAGATGGAAAAGTGGCTGGGAAGGTCATCAACAGTGGGCGAGTTTCTTCACTAAGCATTCTTTAGTGTGAGAAAAGAAACAATGAAATTTCAATTAAATCTGTAATCTCAAAAGCAAAGGTCAGCAGATATGAGTTGGGGGAGATCTTCCTTGCTAAAACTGGATTTTTACAAGGAAATGCAAAGATGGGACTAGGAGAAGGTTCAGAAACCTGCCTAAAGTTTACTCAAGCAATGAATCTTTGTCAGGAGGAACATACATTAAAGCATCAATTACAGGGCTTTTGATGACATTTTTATGGATTTTTAGATTTAGCACATAGGAGACTAGTGGTTAAAACAATAGAAGCCAGAGGTAACTGTTTCTAATTAAAAGTTGCAAACATGACCCTGTAATAACTGCGTGTGTGAATAACTGACTTTGGGGAACTTATACATTGTGGAAGAGTTTTGGTTAATTTTTATTTAAATATTGTCTATCTTTGTTGAGCCATGGACTGAAGAGAAATTGACAAAAGACAATATGGCATGGTGGGAAGCACTCAGGATTAATTGTCAGGGGACCTAACTCAGTCTCCACTTGGTTACCAACTAGATGTGTGAATTTAGAATAGGAATTTCACTTGTGTGACCTCTGCATGTTCATGAATCAATGCAGTTAAGCTGGGTGATTTCTAAGGTTCTTTCTAGACCAATAATATTTTACTCCATTCTTAATTTACAGATTCATTTTAAATCATTACTTATGCTGAGTTTCTATATCATCTCATATCTTCTTTTTATGTTTTCTCAACTTATTCATCTTAAAACATCAACAGTTCAATAAAAACCATTTTAAAAAGCTTAGCATTTTCATTTCTCTATTCCAAATAGAAAATATGTCTGATGGGGAGAAATGTAACAAGATGGTTAATGTATCCCTATAATCTCCATTCTCGTATGTAAAAATTATGGTAGAGACATCAAATGTTATCACTTTCAAGAAGTTGACTTGGATGTAATCGATTGTAGTCTCTTCTAATGTATGTGCAATGATTTTATTTTAGCTTGCTTTGCTATTGAGCTGTACTGAGGTAAAATGGAGTCACAAAGACCCATTCATTCCCCTTTGGGACCTCAAAGTAATTGAGAAGAACAGAAGGAATGTGACTTTAGGGCAGTGGATGAACACACATCTCCCAATCTGACAGAGATTCGGGGTAGTCATAAACATACTTCCACAAATTGAGTTTCATAGTGCACTAGTCAGTCCTATGAGATGCTCTCTGAAAGTGTTTCATGGTCAAGGGTTTTTTGGTTCAAGAAACCCTAATTATTGTACCTATCTTGAAGTATGACAATACATATTGGCATACCAAAGACTCCCAGAACCCTTTTTGAAAGGAGGGAACACTTAGCCACAGTTTCTAAAACTTGATCATGAAAACTGTTTTTAAATCTCAGAGTATGTATTAACATTACATAACACTAAGATTCTGCAGAAGGTCTTGTGGGAAATGCTGTAGAAGTTTATCATCCTCTTTTTCCCAAGGAGGAATGCAGACATAATAGTTAGGCGTTATTTCTTGGTCCTAAGGAGACATACTGAATTTTTTCTCTGCATTTAAATGGAATGAGGGTTGTTTAAAAAATAGTGATGCTTTGGATTCATCCCAAACCAATTAAATCAAAGTCTTGGGGGTGGGGTCCATATATTACTATTTTTGAAATAAGATTTGTGAGTGATTTCTTATATGCATCTACGGTTGAGAACCACCAGCTGAGAAACCACAGAACATTTGGGAGTGTCGTCAAGGCTTTGCTTAATGAGTAGATGTCAATGATTCTTCACCACCAGAGAACTAGATACTTTAATTGTGTATCTTAATTAAATTCCATTGTAAAAGTACTTGGGACCATGAGATAAGATAATCTATGTAGAAAATAAGCACCATCAACTGGTTTCACCTTTCCTCTGTTTTCTGAATCATTTAGGCTACGAAGAATAGATGCCATTGAGTTCTGGAGGATAAGCCTCAGTTACATGCTTATCCTCAAGCATGTAAGGGTCTCTTTTCATGGCCTACATTTAGAAGTTGTGCTGCTTTAGAAATAAAGCGTCTAATACTGAGAACTGTGAGAGGAAGTAAGGTGGGGCAGAGAAGACCTACAATTCTTTGCTGTTGTTGTTGAAGGTCTGTTCCCCGGACTCCCTCTCTACTGGGCTATTCTCATGAGTAGAAGGCACTTATCTGGTGGCCACCTAACACTGTAGTGAGATTATAGACTGCACTAGGACCTAAGCCTGTAGTAACTGAATAATCTCAGAGGAAAGGAAAAGGAGATTTGTCTTGCATTTAAATCTTACTGTTTGCATGCTTCCCAGAGGGCAAAAAGCAGAACTGAGTGACATCAGTATGCTATTCTAGAAATCAAAAGATTAGTGATAGCAAACACCCATTGGAATGACGCAGTATAACAAAATAGTAGGAATAATAACCCAAACACCATTTCAACCTTCACACACACCAAAAAAGAAAAAAAAAAAAAAAAAAAAAAAGTGGAGAAAAAGGCTTCCTTGCTTTGTCAGGTAAAAAGTTGAAACTTTACAAAATAAATTAGCTTTTAGTCAAATTACTTAAATGATGATGGCAGGCTATTTTCTATTGATTTTCAGTCTTCTAGTTTGTAGCACGATAGTGTCTATTACCTCCAGCTTTTTGTACCCCAAAAGAAAGCTAGAAAAATTTATCTATGGCTGGCAGACACAACTGAGTGATCTAATCTTCAGCAACAAATACTAAAGAGACTTTCATTTCCTTTATAACACATATTGAATCAATGTTTGCGTAGTAGGTAGAAAGGTGCTGGATATCAGGCACAACTCTTGCCAAGATAGGAAGAATTCAGGAGAGGATTCCATAGAAGGTTGCTTCAGGCTATGTTTTAGAAAATTGCTTTAGTGGTCTAATTTAAATTAGTTTAGACAAATCAATTAAAGATAAAGCATTTCTGAAGGACAATTAGAAAACTATGGACACAGCTTTGTAGTATTTATCTAGCATACAATTAAGCTAGTGAAATGTAAACTATACTTACTTAGATTAGAGAAAGTAAAATGGCTCTTATTCCTCTAACATTCAGGATCCTATACTGGCTTACATTCTAAGTAAGAACTGAAGCTTTGGAGATTTTAAAGATAAATGTAGGTAAGGCCTTGACCATGAGCAAGAAATGCAGTTAACCAGGGATTATAAGGAGCGAATAGAAGTTTGTGAAATTCCTATTATATGGAATTTTCTGATAGGTCCTTGTCATTAATGTCAAGCGATTTCTAAGTATAAACACTGTCCAAGTTAAAAATGGGTTGTTGCTACCATCTACTAGCAAAACCACACAGGGAAAAAGAAGAAAGAATTAAAATATATTTTCTTTCCAACAGCAGTCTCTTTTCTTCCACCCTCTATTCTACCTCTTCTCTTTCATATCTGAGCCTCAATTTCTATAGTTTTGACACCCACCATTAGAGAATACAGTTTGAATGGTTGCAATACATTTCCATGTAAAAAGTTACAGACTGTATCAGTGAAACATTCAGGTCAAGGCCACTGGTCAAGAAGAAGATGCCATTTTATAAAAAGGCAAAACCAATACAAGTCCACAGGTACACACACACTCTTTCTCTCTCTTTCACACATATATGCGCGCACACACACACACACAAACACACTACACACACGAGTGCAAAATCTCCCTAGAAATGGCTACTCTACCCAGTGGTGTTCTTCCAATCATTGAAATGTAAACACTTAGGGAAGAAACCTGACACTTAAGAGGAAAACGGAAAAGTAGAGCTTCATCCCTGAATCCAGTAAACAGTTACCTCCTTCCTGAACTGAGCCAATTTGAGGAGATGCTTTATGTTGCAAGAAAGGTACTTTAGAGAATGTTAATTGGGAGGTCTAGCAAAATAGGAGCTTTTAAAACCATGAATAAAATTAGGGAGATGACTGTTAAATATAAGTTACATTTTCCCTAACATCAGGTGCCATAAACTACACTAGTCTGAATTTTCTCAGCAGGTGATGGTATTGTTCACAGTCAAGTTGTCAGAGCCTTTCTGCTCCTCAGTGTGAAATTAGTAATAGGAAAATGAAATCACTGAGCTGTAATCTAGTTAGAGACAGAGAGAGAGAGAGACAGAAAGAAAGAGAAAATGAATGAGAATATAGTCCAAGGTAGATGTAGTCTCTAAGTCTGCCTAACTATGCTCCAAACCTCAAATTTTGACCTTTGCCTTTTTAATTTAGACTTACTGATTTCGTAAAGCTCTTTCCTATGAATAGCCCTTGAGTCACATCTCCTTCTTAGTATATTACAACACTAATTTGCTTTTTACCCAAATAGACATGTTTTCCTTAATCTCCCCTAAATTTCCTATCATTGATTTTGGCCCACCAATTAAGCTGTCTATCACATTAAGGTTTTTCAGAACTTTGGTTCTGTTATGCAATGCAGGAACTTTCCTCTCTATTTTAATACCAGTCATTAAACTAAAAATCTATGATGGCTTCAATCACATTGTTAATTAACGTGTCCAGCAGAGTGGGATTAATGACAGACTTGCAGCATGCCACAAGAGACATCTTTCAAGGTTGACAATTGCCCTTACATCCACACTTTGGGTGTCATTGTACAATCAGCTGTGAATTTGCCTTACTTTGCTGTCATCTAGCTTACCCTCCTCCTCCCCTCCAACTTTTTATACAGTATGTGGGGAGACTTTGTTAGATGCATTGCTGAAATCTTGCATTCAATTATATTGCTACTGCTCTAATAACTCATTTGTAAAAGGAAATGCAGTTACTTTATTACATATCTTACTAAATCCATGCAGCATTTCAGTGATAACTTCTTTTTTTTTTTTTGGATACGGAGTCTTGCTCTGTTGCCCAGGCTGGAGTGTTGTGGTGCAATCTCGGCTCACTGCAAGCTCTGCCTCCTGAGTTCAGAAAAGGGATTGCAGGATCATGTTGTCATTCTAGTGTTTAGGTTTTTGAGGAACTTTCATAGTGTTTTGCATAATGGCTGCACCTGTTTGCTTTTCTACCAACAGGGTTGGTACAGGGTTCCCTTTTATCTACACCCTCACCACAACTTCTCTCTCAGCTTTTTGAAAATAGCCATCCTAACAGATGTGAAATGACATCTCATTGTGGTTTTAATTTGTGTATCACTGATGATTAGTGATGTTGAGCATCTCTTCATATACTTACTATCTATTTGTATGTCATCTTTGGAAAAATGTATGTTTGTGTCCTTAGCCCATTTTTAATATCAGGTTATTTGTTTTTTTACCTATTGAATTGCATGAGCTCCTTATATATTTTAGATATTAATTCTTGTATCAAATGTATGGTTTGCTAATATTTTCTCCCATTCTGTAGGTTGCCTTTTCATTTTGTGATTGTTACCTTTACTGTGCAGAAGTGTTTTTCATTTGACTGAATCCCATTTACTTATTTTTGGTTTTGTTGCCTGTGCTTTTTGTGTCATATCCAAAAATAATGCCCAGACCAATGTCAAAAATATTTTTTCCTATTTTTTATTCTAGGAACTTTAGAGTTTAGGTCTTTTATTACATTTCAGTTTTTAATCAATTTTAAGTTCATTTCTGTGTATGGTGTAAGATAAGGATCCAATTTTATTTTTTGGCACGTGACTATTCAGTTTTTCTAGAATCATTTATTGAAGAGACCATCGTTTCCCCATATGTATTCATTAAAATCTTGTCAAAGATTAGCTTACTACATATATGAGGGCTTATTTCTAGACTCATTCTGTTCCATTGGTCTATGTGTCTGTTTTTATGCCAGTACTATACTGTTTTGATTACTATAGCTTTGTAATATAATTTGAAATCAGAAGCATGATATTTTTATCTTCGTTTTTGTTTCTCAAGATTGGTTTGGCTATTTAGGGTCTTTTGTTGTTCCCAATGAATTTTAGTGTTGTTTTTCCTATTTCTGTGAAAATGCTGTTTAAATTTTGGTAGGGGTTGCACTTAATCCATAGATTGGTTTTAATATGGACGTTTAAAAAAATTAATGCTTCCAATCCATGAACGCAGGTTATCTCTTTCCATTTGTTTGTGCCTTCTTTAATTTCTTTCATTAGTGTCTTATAATTTTTAGTTTACAGATCTTGAATCCTCTGTGGTTAAATTTATTCCTAAGTATTTTATTCTTTTTGATACTATTTATTCCTTTTGATACTATGAGATTGCTTTCTTAATTTCTTTTTTTCACATAGTCCATTGGTACTCCTTAGAAATGCAACTGATTTTTGTATCATGAAACTTTATTGAATTCATTTATTATAACAGTTTTTCATGGAGTCTTTAGGATTTTCTAAAATCATATCATCTGCAAACAGAAACAACTGAACTTTTTCCTTTCTGATTTGGATGCTTTTTATTTCTTTCTCTTGCCCAGTAGTTCTGGCTAGGACTGCCAGTACTATGTTAAATAGCAGTAACAGTGGTAAGAGTGGGCACCGTCTTCTTGTTCCTGATCTTAGAGAAAAGTTTTCAGCGTTTTACTATTGAGTATGATGTTAGCTGTAGGCTTGTCATATATGGTCTTTATTATGAGGGACATCATTTACCACTTGAAGTAAAAATCTGATATACTTTGATTGTCAGTTATGCTCTGATGCCACCAATGTTATTCCCATTCCTCTTCCTCACTTGGTGAGTGGGAGTTTAGCCTCACCTGTTTTCTTCCCATTGTTCTCTCTGTGCTATAGTTTTACATTTGCTTGGGGATTGTTACTTCTTTCTCCCCAGATTTTATTTAAGTCCTCTCATCACTTTGGCAAGTTTCTATCCTTTGGAAGTAACACGGCTGTTTTTCAATATCTTAAGCCAGGCACAAGGAAACTAATCCCTTTTTCATCAGTATCATCAAAGAAATTGTGAATTTCTTTGAGTGGAATTTCAATTGGCTGAGAGAGGGAGGACACACAACACACACAAATAGGAATAACTGTCATGTTTGGGTATTAAAAAGGAATACACTTGAGATAAACTTTACAACATAAGGTAATAGAGCACATGATTACATAGGGTGAAGAAAGGCGACTTGGGAAACATTAAGAAACCTGATCTGACCTGTGACTTCTCTATAGTCACTATTCTTTTACAAATGTAGCGTAGATATGACTTATCTAACACAATGCAAATTATCTCCATGGCCTCTTTGAGGATAGAGTTTTAGAATTTAGAATTTAAAATAACTTCTATATTTTGACTGCCTATTTCAAACCATCACGGCTGCTATTAAACCCTGGTGATATTTGCATGTGAAATGTGCTCTCGTCAGTAATCTGATGAAATTATGTGCAAATGCCAAGGGTAACTTAAACATTAAACCTGTAACTGAAAAATATTTTCCAAAGGTGAAAATCATCTCTATTATCAAAGAGTTCGAAGATTTGACTATAGTTTGTTACCTTGTAGGTGACCTTAGTCTTTTTTCTTTTTTTTTTTTCTGTCTAGAATCAAAAATCAGACCTTCTATTTCTATTTTTCTTTAATTTTTTTAAGATTCTACATTATTCCTCCCTCCTTTTTCTGTGTGTGCTTTTGAGACAGAGACTTGCTTTGTTGCCCAGGCTAGAGTGCAATTGTGCAATCATAGTTCTCTGTACTCTCAGGTTCCTGGGCTTACACTATCCTCCCTCGTTGGTATCCCAAGGCTCTGAGATTACAGGCATGAGCCACTGAACCCAGCCCTCTCCTTTTCTGTATGTCACTGTGAATGAGATACACACCTATTTTTCTGGAATGACTGGGGCTAAAAGCATAGCATGATATTCCCAGAACTTTTTAAAACATACTGTGATTGCACACTTCTTTTTACATTATTGTAGTACATTAGATTACTTTAATTATTGGGATTCATAAATTTCTCGGAAATCTGCTAGAAAAGAATCTCTGCCTTACATTTATTATCATTCTGTGCAGTGTGCTATGCATATTTTTAATATGCAGGTAATGTTAAATTAAGGTAATTAACAAAATTTACATAATGTTTTTCATATTGAAAGATGACATTTAAGGTCATGAAAGTCAGGATGACTTTTTTTATATTGAATATCCTACAATTGATTTTAGAGTTCTTTGTTGATGAAGTGGGATTTTTTTGTTTTTGTTTTGTTTTGTTTTGTTTTAACAAAGTCTTGCTCTGTTGCCCAGGCTGGAATGCAGTGGCATGATCTCACCTGAGTTCAAGAGGTTCTCCTGAGTAGCTGGGATTACAGGCACATGCCACCACACCCGGCTAATTTTTTTTTTGTATTTTTAGTAGAGACGGGGTTTCACCATGTTAATCTGGCTGGTCTCGAACTCCTGACCTCATGATCTGCCCACCTTGGCCTCCCAAAGTGCTGGGATTACAGGCATGAACCACTGCACCCAGCCCTGAAGTGGTTTTTCAACTTCTGTAACCTCTGTCCATGTCCTTGATTTTAAGAACACCATAAACATGTTATACTCTTTTTTTTTTTTTTTGAGCTGGAGTCTCGATCTGTTGCCCAGGCTGGAGTGAGGTGGTGCGATCTCGACTCACTGCAACCTCAGCCTCCCAGGTTCACTCCATTCTCCTGCCAAGTAGCTGGGGCTACAGGCGCCTGCCACAACTCCCGGCTAATTTTTTGTGGTTTTTTTAGAGATAGCATTTCACCATGTTAGCCAAGATGGTCTCGATCTCCTGACCTCGTTATCTGCCCGCCTCAGCCTCCCAAAGTGTTGGAATTACAGGCGTGAGCCACTGTGCCCGGCCAAACATGTTAAACTCTTAAATTGAAGCTTACAGTTGGAAAGAACCTAGCAGATGTTCTTGTTAGACTACTGTCATTTTACAAGGCTAAATAACTTCCCCCAAATCACAAAGTGCCTAAAGTCAGAGCCAATGTGAGGACTTGGTACACTTGGTTATCAATCCAAGGCAAAGATGACAATGCAAACTGCTAATGATCAGATCCATATTTGCAACAAGAAAGCCAAAAACAAAGTCAAGAAGTGATACCAGCTTAAGAGGAATCTTTAAATATGGAAACAGCTATTTTCTCAAAGTGGATAATAAAAGCATTTATGTATAACTACCTACCTGTGCTTGATTTTAAAAACGCTGCTCCTAGACAGGAAAGTGAGTAAAAAGCATCTGATTTTACAAGCCAACAAGGCTGCCCAAGTACAAAGTTAAGTCAGAGGAACTGAGTTAAACTGCCTAAAGAAAATGTGATTTCTCAGAGAAGAGGAGTAAAATGTACCCTCAGCCTGGGAGGAATATAAGTACAGAATATCCCATTTCTCAGGCAAATTATTTAACTTTTCTGGGACTCAGATCGTCTGTAAAATGGAAATAATATTGTCTAGTTCTTAGTGTTGTAACTAGAATTATATGAAGTGATACAGATTTTAAAAACTTAGAATAGGACTTGACATATGTTCAGAACTCAAAAATTAGATATTAACTTCAATAATACCCAGTGAAACTAAATAATATTTTATATTCTGCTATAGATGAAGAAGTGAGTCACAACAAAGAGGACATACCAATATAGAAGAAAATAAAAAAAGAAGCTCTAAATAGGAATAAAACATGAGAAAAGAGACAATTTGTGCCTGGGGCCAAACATCTGGACATTAATGGTTGGCTTTACCCAGTTCTTTTTGTGGGCATCACCATGATTAATTCTTCCACCACTCCAACAATTCCATTTGTTGTCCAAGATCCCAGATAAATTTCCAATTATTTGACTTCCCCTCTAGTTGTCTCATTGTAGAAATATAGCTTAAATTATTTTTCCTGCTTGGCAATGCAATTTCTTGCAGCAGAGGTGTGGATATAGTACTTGAGCAGTGATGATGTCTTACACTACAAACTTTGGTGTACATGATTGCTTAAGCACTGGCCATTCTTGTTTCCTACATAATCAGAGATTGGAATTTCCTTTTTTCTTTTTAATGTATGTTAACTATGATGGAGGCACAGGGAAAACTTTGTAATATATTCAGAAGAAAGATGGTAGCAACCTGTGGAATAAGGAGGGACATGCAGAAATTTTACCCTCTACCCAGAAAATATATCCAGCCAACAATCTCTATCATTTATCGAAGACTTCATTTAGAAGTGGCATCCTCCTGAGCCCTTTGCGTAGACGAATAAAAACAACAACCCCACATGGTGGATCCTACTATTACCTCAACTGAGGCATATTAATAGGCTGCCTTAAACCCCAAATCCTTCATTTGCATTATTATAAAATATTATTATTTTTGCTGTTAAAGATTATGTAACTTAAGAAAGATAACTATAGGTAGCTAAAGTATTATGAAGGGTGGTACTATCTGATTTAAAAACTACTAATGTCCTAATAACAGTTACAAACTAGGACTTAAGCAGTTAATTGCTTTATTTATTAACCGTACTATACACATATGCACAATGTTGTATATATATTATAACATGGGCATACTATGTGACAAGGATGTTTTTCTATATTATTACAAGACATGGGAAGCAAACTGGCAGAGTGTCACTTCAGGACAGTTAACATAAGTGAACAATCTGGGTAGCTTCTGCTCACAAAAAGATAAATCTACAGCTATGTGTTTGTTCAACCAAAGATGACATTTGTCATGGTTGGAAGAACTACCTATGCTGAGGCTGCCATAACATTCCTTACATTTGCTTATTAGTTTTTGTTATTAGTTAGTTAGTTTCCGGGATCTAAATGTTGAGTGGCTTACATAAGACGGGGTTTTATTTCTCTCTCATTTAGGAGTCTAGAGATGAATCGTTTCCTTCTATCTTGTTTTGTCCCTGCCACTTAAGTGATTATCTACATAGGGCATAGCTACCCTTTTAAGCAAGTGGGAACTGCATGTATCACTTCTCTTTATGTTACATTGTGGGTAGGTTAAGTCCCATGTCCAAAACTCACTGCAAAAGAAGCTTGGAAATGTAGTCTCCATCTGGATGGCCATATGCCTGGATAAAAGTGCATTACTATGGAAAAGGAGAATGAAGTCAGAGGGACAGCTAGCCATGAGGCACACTCAGCCAATTATGATTTCTTCATGTATAGTCTATGCCATATAGGGCATTCTTGAAAGCAAGATGTTTCCACACATGGAATCTAAAGGTGTGTTCTCTAGCTACTTCTCAATGAGGTAGAGAATCAAGTCATGTGTTGAATATTTAGACTTGGTAATAATTAGTGCATATCAACTCTATTAATGGCAAGTCTTCCAAACGGGTCCTATATTTCTTTTGTAGTCAAGAGCAATACCTTCAACTGTGCTGTATCTTCCACAATGCTTAGCATCATTTAGGAACACAATAAATACCTGTTTAATTGAATGTTCTGAATTATATGGAGGGAATTGCTATTTCACAGGATACTGCAAATCATTCATCTCTTTTTTCCTGTCACTTCTCATTTCCAGTTTGATCACTCATGGCTTTGGGACTCCGGCAATATGTGCAGCTCTAAGCACTTTCCAAACAGTTCTCAGTGAAATGCTGAACTACTTGGAAAAACACACTACTCATAAAAACGGCGGAGCAGCAGATTCTGGCCAAGGACATGCCAACTCGGAGAAAGCCCCCCTGCGGAAAACTTCAGAGGCTGCTGTGAAAGAGGGCAAAACAGAAAAGACAGACTAGCTACATCAAACGGAATCTATTTCCAGAGAGTCTTGCTGCTGATATTTTTTCTAATATATATATCATTGAGGGTGACTAATCTTCAGTGGACCAAATCTCTACCTTTCCCCAATCCTCCATAAAAAACAAAAATGGAAATGAAAAATGAAACAAAAAAGGACAAAACCAAAAAAAAAAAAAAGAAAAAAAAAGGAAAACAGCAGTGTAACTGTGTGATGAAATTGTCACCTTTTAATTTTATGTTATGATAAACTCCTTTGTGCACGTAACTTATTGTCTGAATTATATACACCACAGTTTTTAAGCACTTCTGGACTTTGGAGAGGCAGCACATGCTTTTTCACATCTAACTGATGCACTTTCTTACCCAACTATGTAGGTAGGGATCAGAAAGCATGACCAAACTGGAATCCACCACCAGTACTTACAGCTCCAGTCTTTCAACTTAACTCCCTTTAACTGAAGAGTGCCTCATTCCACTAAATAGATCAATCTGGAAATCAGTCTATTAATAAATGTTTGGGTAACTGAAAAGGGCAGTTATGAATCCGTGAATTGACAACAGATCTAAAATTTTGATAACCCCTCGCCCACTTAACTACCAGTGCCTTGGTGGTATTTAAAAATTCCAGGAAACTTTCTCGTATCTATGATATTCCCACCCAATCCCAGGTCCATTTACCCCACCCCAATAGCTAAGAAGATACTGGAAAAGTGTATTACTGAAGGGATAAGAGATGAACTCTTCTATCCATTCTCTTCACATCACCACCCTAGCAATTCAAGAAAACAGACCCACTGCATTTAGTGGGTCAGGGCAGGATGGATATAGGAAAGAGTAGCTTTGCCTCCGTTGGGCTCCTGATGGAAAGCAGTGGCATTGTTTTGCCTGGAAAAGCATAGGAATAGGAACAGTGATCTTTCTGGGAAGTCCTGCTTCTCAGAGATGGGAGAAGAGAACAGGGACCTAGGGGAGGCCCCTTGAAGTGCTGGTGGCCAACGATTGTATGGTTAAGATGAGAGCCTTCCTTTTTCTGCTTTGGTGCTTCTTCTACCTGCCCGATGGCTGTGTTCTAAACCTTTAGAGGCACAAAAGCATTCAGGTCTGTGTTCAATAAAGAAAACAGAAACAATGATCAGAGAAAACTTTTGCTTTTAAGATGCTTTCTTTTTTCGTAGCTTGTTTTTATAACTTCATTGTCCTTTAGTTAAGACACTGAAAACGAGAGGTTCCTGGCTGCAAAGGCAAGGGGCTAATTGAATGAAAGTTTGGTCCATATAAACCTGAACATGTCAAGAAACCTGATTGGTATCACATTGTACTAACCTTTCTACTGTTAACAATTCTCAAGCTTCTAGGCCAATAAAAATGTAAGTCATTGTCTATGTAAAAAGAAAAAAAGAATGTTTTTATTAATGTGTGGACTCCTGACACTTAGTTTAAGATGAAAACATTCTCCTCTCATTAACATATTTAATTACCTTTTAAAAGCCTCTATCATATTATAACCCCATGGAAATATTAGTATTATTTTTAATTGAGGGGAAATAGCTCAAGAATTTTCATGTAGAGATCACAAAAACTATTTTTACCTAACAATAATTCTTAAAAATTATTTGACCTTGATCTTCAATCTTGTACAGAAAAGTAGAACCATACCAATGAAAAATTAAATTTCCTAGCTTAAATTTAATTAACAGAAAACACTACTAAGGAATTCCATAATAGAAGAGCTTAAAATAAAGAAACATGAAATAATGAATTGTGATTTCATGTGTTTAGTTCCATTTTTAAAATTTTTCTATTATTCATGGCTTAAAGTTTTTTTGAAATAAAACAGAATAAAGCCAAAATTCTGCTGCAGCTCCAAATTTTCTCACAAAATATATGATTTAATCTTACATGAAATTTCCCATATTGTAAAATATACACAAGAAATAAAAATGATCATTATTTCAGTTTAATAAGTAGTAGGAAAGTTATGTACAGATAATGTGGATGACTACTTCCTCAATTAAATTTCCACATTAACTTGCTTTTATTCTATTTATTATTAACAATACATATGTATTTAATATGGCATTTTGATATGCATATCTGCTAGGTACTTTATGTAGTTATATACCATGTCAAATGTTCAACAATAAGCAGACAAAAAATTAGATCTGGCTTATATTACCAGCTTACTTTTTCACCTTTACCTGTGACTAGTTGGGATTCTAAACACCTCAATGGGATGTTATTACTTATTAGCCTTGGAAACAAAAATATAACTACAGTGCATATTATTTACCAGGATGTTGGGTGTTTTAAGAGCCTTAAATGGACAGCACCCATCTTTTAACTTAACCAGCCATTAGGATATAAAAGAATTGATGGACTGGTCATGTTTAGAATCATTATCATATTCTAATAGACATTGTTAACATACCAATTTTTGCCTTGTATATAATAGGTACTCACCACTTTTTAAATAAATGAATAAATGAATGTGTGTGTGTTCTTTGTCCAAAATGGGCCAAAGGACCTTTTAATTGTGATTTTTTTTTCAGTACTCAGTGCTTTAATCTGGTTTGCTTCCTCCATTGTAATTTATGAATAATTATTTTTATTTGAATAAGAAAATATTTCCAAGATGACACATTGGTTTCAAATAGATATATTTCATATGGAACAATAAACAATACTAGTTAGGTATTAGAATTTCAACAAAAGTGAAGTTATTACCTTTATTATAGTTTATAGTAAAAGAAGATAGCTTGGACCAGGTGTGGTGGCTCACGTCTGTAATCCCAACACTTTGGGAGGCCTATGCGGGTGGATCACGAGGTCAGGAGTTCAAGACCAGCCTGGCCAACATGGTGAAACCCCTTCTCTACTAAAAATACAAAAATTCACCGAGTGTGGTGGCAGGTGCCTGTAATTCCAACAACTTGGGAGGCTGAGGCAGGAGAATCGCTTGAACCTGGTAGATGGAGTTTGCAGTGAGCCAAGATCGCACCATTGCACTCCAGCTTGGGGTGACAAGAGCAAGACTTAGAAAAAAAAAAAAAAAGGAAAGAAAAAACATAAATAAATAAAAAATAAAAGAAGATAGCTTGAAAAAAACTTTCTGATTTTTAATATTATGATAAATAATGGAAATATTTTTTCAGATAAACTATTACTTCCCCAGAAAATATATTCAAATCTCTCATACTTACCCCAAATTAATGACAGCATAACAGTTTTATATTTAAAACTTAATGAAATAAGTCAAACTTTTATACAAAGATATGCTTATTTTAAGACTGTTTCAATAATTCATTTAATGCAACTATCATGGATATGTCATCAGAGTTACCATTTGACTTAAGTGTGCTGGCTGTAGAAAAATTAATGAAAATTCAATGACTCTCTATTTTTCTTCTCTGGAAAGATCAGAGCACTGCAAAGATGCCTCGTCTATTCTTCTTCTGCCTTCTTTTTAGATGCCTTAAAAATAGAGATAATCCTTCCCGGCTTTTCAGTTCCTTTTTTTCCCCATTTTTTGAGAATATATTCTCTTCAATGTCTATAACAAAATATGACCCTTTAGGACCTATGAGTACCCTGATCCAAGTGTGACAGTGATAAGAGTTCAACCCTCTGTCACTTAGCACTTTTAAGATAAATGTGACAATAAACTATTCTTGTTAATAATGAGTAAGGTAGTACAAAACATTTTCCTATATTTTCTTGCTTCTATGCCTCTTTGGAAGCATTTTAGAACAGTGGAATTTTAAAATATATATACATATCTGAATTATTTACACAATGAGTGTGTCATTTCCTTACAAAAGCCAAGTCAATATGTGAGAGGTGTCATGACCTAGTGTCTAAGAGTATGAACTAGAAACCACTACCTGGTTCAAATCAAGGCTCTCTTACTTGCTACTGTGTGATTCTGAGCAAGTTGCCACACCTCTGTGTGCCTCCATTTTCTCATCTGCAAAATGAGCATGATAGTAGATACCTACTCACAGAATTACTGTCAGAATCAAAGACTTGGTGTATCTAAACTGTTTAGAGCAGAAAGGGGGCATGTTAGTGCTAGGTGAATATTAGCTACTGTCTTTCATACTTAGAATTTGGACAAATCATTTTTTATCTAGAGATCAGTTTGTCTTCAGCTTATTGTACCCTTTCTATGACAGGCTTCATCCTAGAGACTGAAGATACAGAGTGAAATAGAATATTTTTATTAATGTCAAGCTTCTCATAATCTCCTATGAAGATAATAGCTATTCAAATATGGTATGTGTCATGATGAAAATACACACAGGGTGCCCAGCACAAGCCAGACCAGGATCTAGGAAACAGGAGATGGGGGGAGATGGAAGGGTGAAAAATTGAGGAAGAGAGTTATGATCAGGGAAACAGGAAGCTAGAGACCAGGGAAAAGGAGCTTTAGCATTCTAGGAGACTTAAAAACATTTGAGGCAGTAAGCTATTTTGAAAACTAACAGGCACACCTTGTATTTCTGGATATTCCTCCCTTCCTTCTACATTCTGGGGCAGCTAACATGTTGCCTTTACTGCCTCAGGGAAGGAATGTGACCCAGAAGAATGCAGGCAACAAAAGTTTTTAAAGAAACTTTCATAAAAATTTTTAGTTTCAAAATCTTAGGCTCTAGAGGGGACTTGAGGTTTAAAAGCATCTCGGTCAGGACCTTATTACTTCCACCTGCCCCCAAAGCTGCCTGACAACACCACACACACTGGAGACCAGAAAAGAATCCACAGGTGGTTGGGGAAAGAGCAAAGAAGAAGGAGATTTATTTATTTATTTTTTTTGAGACGGAGTCTCGCTCTGTCGCCCAGGGTAGAGTACAGTGGTGCGATCTCGGCTTACTGCAACCTCCGCCTCTTGGGTTCAAGCCTCAGCTTCCTGAGTAGCTGAGATTACAGGTATATGCCACCACGCCTGACTAATTTTTGTATTTTTAGTAGAGAAGCGGTTTTGCCATGTTGGCCAGGCTGGTCTTGAATTCCTAACCTCAGGTGATCCACACCCCTCGGCCTCCCAAAGTGCTAGAATTACAGGCGCGAGGCACCACGTCCAGCCAAAGGATAATTTTTTTAAAGCTTAGTGTAGCACTGCACCTCTGAGATAGGGTCATGTCCTCGGGGTGAGGTTAGGGTGTGAATCTTATAGAGGAGGAATTATGTCCTCATCCCAGAGAAAAGCCCAGGGGAGGAAGAAAGCCCAGCGCAGTACAGAAGCAAAGAGCTGTCTATGTGATATGCATCTAGGCAGGTGGCACTCAGACAGCCTCACATTTCTCCTAAGGAGTTTATTTATTTCAAGATGGCAGGGACAGACTAGCATGATGTGGATGCAAGAGGAACAAAGGAAGCAGCACTTGAATATTTCAGGTTCACCGGAGAGCAATCCAGATAGCTGGCAAGTATGCAGAGTCCTCATAGGTTGGAAACAAGAATACGAAAGAAAAACCTGAGACACACCAATCAAAGACCAGACAGGAATTCAGACCTTCCACCTATTCAGGGATTTCAAAGAGAACAAGTTAAATAAGTGTTAGAAGGCTGAAAGAGCAAAAATGGACACTGAGTCACCCAAATACTCGTAATTGGAAAAGCAGCTACCATCCCCAGAAATGGGGGAACAAAAGTAAGGAAGTAAAGTTACTTGAATGTAGGAACTTTGAAGCAAGCACGCCCCTACCCATGGGTGTTACTTGAACCTCTCTCTGAGAGAACCCATCTCAAGATTAATGCTGGTGGATCTTCTGAGAGGGTAGAGGGTCCTAATGCTGGGAGTGCAAAAGAAGCTGGAGGCTGGAGCCTTAACCTACCTCTTCTGCTGGAGGGTTGATAGCTGGAACTGGAAATATGCTAGAGCATCCTTTCCCCTCTTTCTTCCTTCCACTTCCCACATGTGCCCCATTGCAGAACCTAATTAGAATCCAGCTTGCAAAGGGTTATGAGAAATGTAGTTGGCAGACTTCCAGCCATAGCATCACAAAATATAGAAGCCAGCATCAACAGATGAAGACCTAGGCCAGATGTTCCTCCATGTCTGGTGCTACATAAGCCCTCCCCAATGCAACCCTGGGACACATACGTAACCCAAGGAGACCCTGAGTGTACTGAGAGCTAATTTTGGCCACATTTCCAAATGAAGGCTCAAAAATAGAAATTAAGTCACATTATAGAAAATAAAGTGACATTTCTCATATATCCAAATTGGTAAACATTTATACCTGCTACACAAGTAAAATATCTATTTCAGCTACTTCTCATCTGCATCATAATTTAATAAGACCAAGACACTTAAGAGAAATTGAAGAAGGCTGGGCACAGTGGCTCATGCCTGTAATCCCAGCACTTTGGGAAGCCGAGGCGGGCGGATCATCACGAGGTCAGGAGATCGAGACCATCCTGGCTAACACGGTGAAACCCCGTCTCTACTAAATATACAAAAAATTAGCCGGGCGTGGTGGTGGGCGCCTATAGTCTCAGCTACTCGGGAGGCTGAGGCAGGAGAATGGCTCGAACCTGGGAGGTGGAGCTTGCAGTGAGCCTGGGCAACAGAGCGAGACTCTGTCTCAAAAACAAAAAAAAAAAAGAAAAAAGAAAAATTGAAATAACTGAATAAATCCCCATAAGGTCAGAAGAAAAAAAGTTTAATGTGGCCATGTTGGTTATTGCCAGTTAGAACCTAGTGTAAGTTTTCAAAGCTATTCTTTAATATTGCATTTCCTTAATCTTTTTTTATATCAAGAGCTATTTGGAAAACAGGCACTGAGGTATGATATAAATTTATGTTTAGTCTTCCTTCCAAGTTCAGTCATGATGTCTTACTGTCAATAAATCCTAACTGTGGGTTTAAATATTGTCTTTTGTTTTCTCACCATCTCTCTGGGCAACATAATGTCCAACCATAATTTCAATTACATGTCTTTTCTTGTGGCAGAGACCAATCGTCATCTAACAAAGTCCACTTTTCCTTTGTCCTGCCGTATATTCCCATATGAGAGGTTGGCAATTTTTTAAAAATAAAGGGCCCAATAGTAAATATTTTAGTCTATGCAGGCCATGTGGTCTTTGTTGCAACTACTCAACTCTGCTGATGTAGCATGAAGGTAGCTATAGACAATGTGTAAACAAATGGCAATGACTGTGTTCCAATAAATCATCATTTACAAAAATAGGCAGTGGACTGGATTAGTCCTCAGGGCCATAGTTTGCCAGTCTCTGACCTAGACTAAACTTCTTGCTGTTTGTAGCCATGTGATTAAGTTATCTCTAGAGGAAGAGTGGGGGTGATACTTGCTACTTCCAGGATTTACCAGTAAAAATCAGTCATGCACTTTTCTCTGTGTTCTGTCCTCTTCTACATGAGTTATATGATAAAGTTCAGAGCAAGGATTCTCCACCTTGGCACTATTGATAAAGAATTATCTGGCATATTTTGGTGCCAGATAATTCTTTATTATGAGAGCTATCTTGTGTGTTGCAGGATGTTTAGTAGATTTTTGGTTTCTATGCAGTAGACTTCAGTAGCATCCCTCACAATTATAAGGAGCTAAATTATCTCCGGACATTGCTAAATCACTCCTAGTTGAGAGCCACTGTCTTACAGATGGCAGAGACATAAGATAGAGAGGATCTGGATCCTGAATGGCCACATGGAGAAGAAGCACACATTACTTTGACCTAAACATCTATTATTTTAAGCCACTGAAATCGAGATGAGGGAGGCTAGAAGGGTCTATTTACTACTGTAGCTTGCCTGTCTTAGCACAACGCTAATGAATTATAAATCCATAATATTCTCCTGCATTCTAGATCCATGTTGTCCATTTTCAATGGTTATTATCATCTTATGAAAAAACAGCATCTTCTAACTCAACACACATTAAAATACGGAATCCTAATCAACCTCCCTCAACCAATTACACGTCTCAAATTTTCTATCTCTGTGAAAGACAACTCCATACAGTTGCACAAGACAGAAACTTGTGAGTCATCTTAACTAACCTTATCTCTATCCTCTCTTATAGTTAATCACTAGATTCTGACAAATTCATATAAAACATTATAATAAATTAAATTGGCCTGGTGAGGTGGCTCACGCCTGTAATCCTAGCACTTTGGGAGGCCAAAGCGTGGGGATTGCCTGAGTTCAGGAGTTCTAAACCAACCAAGGCAACGTGGCAAAACTTCATCTCAACTAAAAATAAAAAAAATTAGCCAGGTGTGGTGGTGGTCACCTGTAATCCCAGCTACTCGGGAGACTGAGGCACAAGAATCTCTTGAACCTGGGAGGCAGAGGTTGCAGTGAGGCAAGATCACGCCACTGCTCTCTAGCCTGGGTGACAGAGCAAGACTCTGTCTCAAAATAAATAAATAAATAAAGTGATTAATTTGTCAGGACCTAGTGAATGACTATCAGATAGCCAACCACTTAGTTCCAGGCACTAGCAACTCATGATTGCATTACTGCAATAGCCTCGTAACTGGACTTTCTGCCTCCAGTCCTGCTTTTTATTCCATTCTCCTCACTGGAGAGATTTATTGTAAGAAGCGAATACGATTTGCACATCACAAATAATCCTCTTCATGGCTTGCTATTGCCCTTATGACAAAGTCAAACTTCTATACAATTGACAATATATCATTCTGACTTGGCCTTGCTCTCTTCTCCAGTCCCTTTCAATTTTATCTTGCTTCCCTGTTTCCCCCATATCATCCCCTCCCCACCACACACAGTCCGTTGTCTAGCCACATTAAGCTTCTTGGAATTCCTAAAACTCATCAGAACCTAAGACTTTGCCAATATGGTTCTCTCAGCTTGGAACATTATATTCCACCATCACCATCCAGCTCCTACTAATGATTCAATCAGCTCAAAAGTCACCAATTCAACAGAGCTGTATTCATTTTCTATTGCTGCATAACATATTACCACAAGCTTAGTGGCCCAAATCAAAATCCATTTATTAGTGCACATTTCTATAGATCAAAAGCTCATCTATGCTCAAATGGGTTCTCTGCTTAGATACTCATAAGGCTAACTCAAGGTAGCAGCCGGGATGGGCTCTTTCTGGAGGCTCTAGGGAAAAATCCACTTTCAGTCTCAGGCAGATGGTTGGCAAAATCTATTAATTTGGTTGTAGGACTAAGTACTTATTTCTTTGCTGGCTGTAACGGCTTGTTAGCAGCTCTGAGGGGCCACTCTCAGGCCTTTGTCACATGGTACCCTTTGTGTTCAAAGCCAGCAACAGTGCATCCAACCAACAAATATCTCTCTGACTTTCTATTCTTCTACCAGCCAGAGGGAAAAAAAATATCCCTGCTTTGAAAGGACTCATATGATAAGATCGTGCCCGCCCAGCTAATCTCTCTTTTGATTAATTTGAAGGCAACTGATTAATAGCCATAATTTTATTTACAAAATGTTTATCATCTAAGGTAATATAATCACAAGTGTGATATCACATTATATTCCCAGTCCCAGGGATTTGGATGAGGAATCTTGGGAGTTCATGTTTACAATTTTGCCGTTTGCAGACAACTCTAATTTTCTAAACTGTTTCTTTTCTCTCCTTTGTGCTCCCATACTACCATTCATCATGGTCATGTCTTTTCTTTTCTTTTCTTTTCTTTTCTTTTTTTTTTAGTTGGAGTCTCACTCTGTCGCCCAGGCTGGAGTGCAGTGACACCGTATCAGTTCACTGCAACCTCCACTTCCCGGGTTCAAGCGAATCTCCTGCTTCAGTCTCCTGAGTAGCTGGGATTACAGGCACCAACCACCATGACCGGCTAATTTTTTGTGTTTTTAGTAGAGACAGGGTTTTACCATATTGGCCTGGCTGCTCTCAAACTCCTGGTGATCCACCTGCTTTGGCCTCCCAAAATGCTGGAATTACAGGTGTGAGCCACCGCACCCAGGCCCACCATGTCATTTATTAAAGACATTTAAAATAATCATTTGCCTTATTATCTCTCCTGTGAAGCAAATAATTCTCAGTCTTTACAACTATAAAATTAGGACAATTAGAGCATTTACATCATTGCGTTGTTATAAGTATTAAATAAAATATTTCATGTAAAACAAGAATAATGCCTGAAACATAGTGAGAGCCCAATCAATGTTAGCTGTTAATATTATGATAAGTGGTGGAATTGTTACTGTTAAATGTCATTAGGATTTGAAGAGAAAATCATGTATTAATATCTTGCCTAGGATTGCATTCTCAACCACTAGCCCAAGTGTCTACCTGGCACATGGTTGTCACATGTTCATTCATTTGTCATAAATGATGGAAAATGAAGGAACGGAATATGTAATTCAGGGACTAGCCCAAGGTATGTAGAAAAAATATGTATGATTACCTGGGAGAAATAAAAGCAACCATAAATTATTGGATGCCCTAGAAGTGTTTTTAGATACACAGTGTCACAGTGATAGGTATAAAATATCTCGTCTATTGATACAGAAAGTCAGTATCAAGCTCAGTCTCCAATGTATAAGTTCCACAAGCAAATTGTTAAAAATCAAGATTTAGATAAAATAGTAATGGAAAATAAAACTGATGGCTATGGTCTCATCTACAGCAAAGCATTCTTTGTTCAAATTATTATATCCTCAAATACCATCATTGTATCCTGAAATGGATATAAATATGTTTATTGTTTCCATTATTTATTGGAGCCTACTTACTAGTACAGTCAAGATTTTTTGTCTGTCTGTTTGTTTGTTTTTTCCTGGGAGTAGTGGAGGGGATAAGGAAAAGCTGCATTTCCTTTCTGGCTTTATAAATGTTTACCCTAATTAATTAGCTTCCATTGTATAGGTTTTTGTTTTCTTAATGAATGACAGAATTCCACTGGAAATTATGGTCTTTTATCCCAGGGTTAGAAAGCTATAATGACTCTGTAACAAGATACTATTGTAATGGTTCTATTGAAGGGGTTTTGGAGAAGATTGCTTGTGACTTCCTTAGATCATGGGGAAAAGCAGGACTACGCTAAAAGCACACTGCTGATAACTTTCTCCCCTATTGTCTGGCTAAATCTATCCAGTATGAATACATGAATTTAATTGTTACAGAGACATATATCTCCTAGAACACATAATAATAACTTCAGGAATTCCAGATTTCTTCACAAATTGATCAAAGCTAAAATTCTAACCATCAGTAGTTAGTCAACAAAGACCTTTTTGAATCTGGAAATTTTTGAAAAAATTATCTTGTCATTATCAAAATGGAATAAGTTTAAAATCATTAATTTATTTACTCAACAAATATATATTAAGAACTTACTGTATGACAGTCAATACATTAGACACATAATAGAAGGTGCTGAGTAAGTTCAACACTCAAACTAAATGTTATTCAACCTTTTGTTGTCATTGGTCTTGTTTATTTAAGACTCAAATTTATTTGGGGTCTTAGATCTGAGAGCACATGTTCATTTCCAGTGGCTACAAATAGCAATTCTCATTCTGTACTTATTTTTGAGTAAGCCCTTGATCACGGACTAGAAATACTTTATGCTAGTATGTATTCATTTATGCCCCTAGATCTTTTTAAAAATAAGATTTAAGACAGCTTCCAGGAACTTATAAAAATAATAAAATACATAAATTAGAAATAGCTGAAAAAGACAAAGGAAAATTAATGGTAGGTAAATAAAATGGAGCCAAAAATGAGCCTAATAAAAAACAAAAGTCAGATGCAGTGGTGGGAGTCTGTAATCCCAGTTACCTTGGAGGCTGAGGCAGGAGGATTGCTTGATCCCAGGAGTTTGGGGCTGTAGTGTGCTATGATCACACCTGCGAATTGCCACCACACTACGGCCTGGGCAACATAGCAAGATTTCATCTCTAAAAGAAACAAAAATAGAGATATGACTATTTTCTATAGGTGTGTAACAAATTTGACTATGAGTATCCTAACAGCCATTGCAAAATGGAAAAGTTGACCATTTATTCAATTCACAGTGTTTGTGTCTAAGACTAAACCAAAATAATTGTTCTGCACAACTATTTCTGATACATAATTAGGAAAAAAAGTGTTTTGAAAGAGTTTCTGGAAAACCTATCAACAATATCCTTTCTGCAGATTAGTTTCTCAACCTTGGCATCATTGACATTTTGACTAGAGGGAGTCTGTCCCTTGGGAGACTGTCCCATGCATTGTAGGAGGTTTAGCAGCATCCTTGGCCTGTACCCACCGGATGACAATAGCACTCCTCCTCCAGCTGTGACAACCAAAAACATCTCCAGACATTGCCAAATGTCCCTTGATGGCCAAAAGTTCACATCTCCCCACCCCCATACCTTGCCTTTTAAGAGCCACTGCAGTAGATCCAACAAGGAGAAAAGACTGTTTCTTAGACAAATGGCATTAATGTCAAAATACAATTCAGTGAAAACAAGAGCCTTTTTGGTCAGAACAATAGTCCAGTTATTCAGCTTTCTATAGGCTTAGGTTAATCCAAGGTTGTATTTAGAGTAACTAACTAATATCCACCCATCAGGACTTCTAAGGCTGTTCCTCCCAGTTGAACCTCTCATACATACTGGGTTGCTGTGATTTCAAGATTGTCCTTCTAAGTAAGTATTATTCCATGTTACACTTTTTTTGTTGTACTGATGTCATAATTTTTCCACCTTCATTCACTCACACCCTCTGGTGGTACTCTTCTACACCAACTCTGAACTTAGCCATGTGAAATCCTTTAGCAATGAGATAGTAACAGACAATACAAGCAGAGACTGGAAAAATCATTGCTCGTCCCCCATCCCCATTACCTAGAGGACAAATCCAGACTAGCCTGCCAGAGGAGAAGGGACTTTGTGGAAACGAGAAGAGTTCCCAGCCAACCTCTCAGATGACCACAGATGCATGAGCAAGTCCGACCAAGCACAGGAGAACTCAACCAAGATCAGCCAAACAGCCCAGCCAACCCAGAGACTCAAAAATAATAAATGGTTGCTGTTTATATTCCTTATGTTTTGGGGTAGTTTGTTATCTAGAAATATGTAATTGACAAGTGCCAATTTAAAACTGCTGTACTGGAAATGGGTTGACATCCTCTTAGAAAAAATGAGGGGCCAATGAAGGATTTCTCACCTCTTCTATGAGTGAGCTGATGATATATCTGCTGGAAATACCCCATATAGTAGCCAAAAGCACCAGACCAATGACGAAAGTGGGTGGTGAAGGCTGTTGTATAATTTAACATAACAAGTATATCTGTAAGATTTTGGAAAATAGTTTTTGATGATAAAATAAATGTTGGGATGGGTACAGTGGTTCATGCCTATAATCCTAATATTTTGGGAGGCCGAGGTGGGATGATTGCTTGAGTCCAGGAGTTTGAGACTAGCCCCTTAGGCAACACATAGCAAGACACTATTTCTACAAAAAATTTAAAAAATAAGCCAGGAGTGGTGACATGTACCTGTAGTCCCAGCTGTATGGACAGACAGATAGATGGATAGATAGATAGATAGATAGATAGATAGATAGATAGATAGACAGACAGACAGGCTTGAGCAAACTACGCACACACACACACACACATACACACACACACATATATATATTTAGGCTTGAGCAAACAAAATTTTCAGTGAAGATTGAAAATACCAACACTCTCTTTTTACTGATTCAACAAATATATATTGACTTACTCGGCTGAGCACAGTGCTGGGTATGTGGTGCTGAACAAAATGGCCCCTCATCCATGGAACCAGAGGGAGGGAGCAGCACTAGGGCCTATGTACAAGACTGATTAAAAGGAGAGCGTATGTTCAAGTTTCCCGGATTGTGACCTTGGCTTGCCACTGTCCTATGAGGTCCCACAGATGTATGCTTTCAAATTGGGCATAATGTTAACCAAATTACTCTTCATGCCTTGTTTTTCTTATCTGTAAAATGAGGATGATAATACTAACAGTACTGCATTCTAGGACTGTTGTGAGGCTTAACTGAATGAGTGCAGGCAAATTGCTTAACAGAGGGCCCAGCATGGAAAAAGCCATTTTGAGGGCAGTTTTGCAAAGAATTAGGAGTGATGAGCATGTTGGAGTCAGACTGTTTCAATTAGAATTTAGGCTCAACCACTTTCCTAGCTCTGTACCCTGGAAAAGTTCCATAACCCCTCTAAAACTTATGTGAAGTGGGACAAATGACATAGTGAGAATTAAAGGTGATAAACTCTGTAAAATATATAGCATATGCCTGATTCACAGTAAATGCTCATTCAGTTATAATTTCATCAAAATTAACAAATGTGCAAATTATGCTAAATGCTTTTATGAAGAAAAATATGGCAGATATTTAACTTAGACATGGAGGGGTAAGGCAAACCCTCTCTAATGGAAGGGACAATGACCTGAGGGAGGAGTTAACCAGTCCAAGGGGGAAGGAAAGAGCATCTCCCAATGAAGGAACAGCATGCGCTGATCCTGAGGAGGCGCCTGAGGAGGGAGAGGGCTTGGGATTTGCAGAAACTGTCAGAGGTCAGTGAGATTGCCATGCAGGAGTGGATGAGCCAGGAGTACAGGTGGAGAGGTGGCTGCAGAGGTGTCCAGGTCCATGTTGCCTCACTCTACATCCTGTATTTCATCATAAACACAATAAGCAGCAAGTGAGGAGTTTTAATCTAGAAAGTGATGAAACCCAATTTACCTGTCATTCTTCGAAGGCTCTTAATGTCTGCCCTTTGGCTCTCTTATCTCACAACTTTTTCTTCCAATTTCCTTCTGGCTGCAAAATAGGTAGGTGATTTGGGGAGCTTAGAAATAAATGTTTTAAAATATTTTTAGGAAAGCAGGTATGTGCAAGTGGGACCAGGTGAACAAGAAACAATTGCCCAGCCCTCAGAAATATGAACATCATTGGCATCAGCAAAATGCCAACCCTGCCTTCTTTTAGAGGAAAAACAAACAAACAAACAAAAACAGAAAAACTACCCCCCTCTAAATCCTTGAGGTAAAAGTCATCTAGATTTACAATACAATTGTTTACCCAAAAAGTAAAGGACAAGAGATTTAACTTCTGGTCTTATATTTAAGCCACTGTAATATATGGAAATTTGGTAAAATTGGTATGTGAAGTTGAATGTTGCTTTGGATTGATCAATAATTTAAAACAAAATTAACTTTTCAAGTGTGATTTTTTTAAAAGATTTTATGCCTTGCCTTTAGAATTTCTAAAAAAAAAAAAAAATTCTAAACCATTGGTCTTGTCTGCTATCATATTTTGAAAATACTTTTATACACATAACCCCAAAAAGAGTTTGCTTATGTTTCATAAGTATAGTAGTTCTCATTTTAATAATTATGACTTATGGATTAAATATATTATATGAAAAATTTTATAACATTAAATTTCAAATTAACTAGACTTCTAGAATTAAAAATAATAAAATATTATATATGCAATTGATAACCACTTAAACACCCTGGTATGTAGCCATTTAAAAGGATCCCCACTCCTAAATATCTGTTAAGTTTGGCCAGAAAATTCTCCCAGACAGCTTCTTGAGCCTTAACAATTTTAAAAATTAAAAAAATTACAAAACAATTTTTAAGGAGAAATGGATTTGACTATATTTTATTATACCTGGCTCTTCTCTTTACATATAAACATATAAATTCAACATTAACAGAAAAGGCAGATAAAAGTGAGTATATGGAACCCTCAATTATCATCCAGTCTGAGAAAATATCTGCAGACAGAATCAAGCTACACAGATCTAATGCACTAAGGCCAGCTGTTCACCAAATCTCACCTATGCAGACCCACTACAGGATACGTCCAGAACAAACGATTTTTAATGAAAGAAGCAGATGAATGTTCAGTCTTGTTTTGGCCACATAATACTTTTGTGGCTTGTACTTTAACTAAAACAAAGACAAATCCGTTAGGAGACAATTCTTCATGAGTCTCTTGTGTTTCTGCATGTATTTTGCACTGACTATTTCTGTGCTGAACTGTCTTTTCAAAGACATTTTTTATTGTGTACCATTGTGGAAGATAGAGATAATGTTTCCCTTTGGAGCAAAGGGCAGGATTGCTTATAGCCTTAGTAGGTAGAGATGATATCTTCCTCCAGAGCACAATATAGGCATGCTTCTGTTTATTACCCATTATAAAATAGTTGTGTTCCGTAAGCTCAGGTTTACCCTGTTGTAACACAACCCACTGCATGTATAGGTGTCAACTGACCCTCTTCACATTGTTCTGTGAAAACTGGGAACTGGCACAAAGGCTTATACTTTGGCTACTTCTGTTACTATAAGTAATAAAGTTGTTTGTCTCTGACCTACAAGTCTTGTGTCTTCTGCCAGTTTATGTGAAACGGTGGCAGGCTAACGTGTTAGATTGCAAGTAGAATCTCTTCACATTTCTTGACAAAACCATTCCCTGAGGAATTCTCTGCTAATTCATACCTTTAAATAAATCTACATATGTGGGAGGATTTAATCTATGTTCGATGATACATTCCTATCACCCAAAACAGTGCCGATGTAAAGTGTCACCTAAATATTGATAAATAAATGAAAGAAATTAGAAGTATTATTTGGAAAATACATACATAATACAGGGGTTTTGCCAAAAAATAAAGTAAAATTTCTGGCATTCTGAGAGAAACGGTTTATAAACTAGAAAATGGTGCCTTGTATTAAAACATATTCTGAAAATATTTCTTAGAACTTTAAGCAATTCCATTTAATGAATATCGGTTCCCAATGCTCATGGGCCAAAATTTGAAAACTTTAACATGGCTTAGAGACCTTTCATTTGTTTTTTGACCTGCCAGCCTCTCCTGCCTTATCACCCAGACTCACTGACGGCTCCTGGGCATATCTGGATCACTTTTAGCAACTTGACAGGACAAGTCATGCCATCTAGATCTTGCAAATACTCTTTTCTTTGCCTGGAATGCTCTTCACCCACCTCCTTCCCCTTTACCTCTCACACCTAGGAATCCTTCAGGTCTTAGTTTACATATCAGATACTTTGGTAAGCATTCTCTGATATCCCTTACCATCTAATTACCAACTAAAATTACCAATTAAACCAAGATTAGCTGCGATAAGAGCACACTCTTCTACTACCTCTGCGTAGTATTTGTTTACTTTTTTCACAGCACTTACTACTATCTGAAATTATCTCATTTATTTGTTTAGTGATTTATTTCCTGTCTCCATGGGATTGGGGTACTTGACACAAAGTAGGTCATCAACAAATATATTAGTCAAATAAGTAAAGAATAAATGGAGGGACAACACTATAATTCTTTATTATATTTCTTTATTCATTTATGAGCCCAACCGGACTGTAAAGTCTTAAAAGCAGGAACCTCACCTCTCTTATTTCTATAGTACCTGGGACAGCAGCAAAAATTGTTGATGTAATTTTTGAGCAAACTTTGTTGAGCAAACAAATTTTGTTGAGCAAACCACTCAAACACATAAGAGGAGCTATTTAAATAATTTTGAGTTGAAGTGAACCAGAGATGAAATGCAATATAGCCGCTTAATCCTTTACAAAAAAAGCAGTATTTGAGATGATATGGACTTGAAATCTTATACAGGACAACTATTAAAAAGGACTGTATATATTGCTTTGCTCAGAATACTCTTCCTATCTCTTCCATTGTGCCTACTCTTCTTCTCTACTTACTGGTTCCTCAAATTCCAGTTTCACTTTCATCATGACTAGAAGGTAGCTGAGTTACAAAAAGCTGGCATTGCCTGACAGTCTCCAATACTGAGATACCTCAAGGAGTTGTGATCTGGGAGAATATTTAGATTTTCCTACTTCCTTTACTTCCTGTCCTCCAAATTGAAACTTGGTACAGATAGAGATAACCATAATAAAAGGAGGAACAAGGACAGTGTGGATGTTGTGGATGATAGAGATATGTACATGTGAGTGTCTGCATTTGAAATATGATCAAGCAGGTGGTGAGATCAAAGAGTAAGTGCTGAGACAACTCTCTGCATATCCTAACATGTTTGCAAGTATGGCATAAGCAAACAAGGTTTGGAAAAAAATTATCTATGCAGGCAGAACTCTAGAAAAAGATCTCTGCCCTAAAAATCTTTCTTTAAAGTTACTTTTAAAATGTTTATTCAATAATTAATAAATAAACTTATAATTATAGGACACAGATTTATCTGACTATAACATATTTTAGCAACTACTAGCAAAATTGTTGCTAGTATTTTATACCTTAACAACTTGGTACTTATGTACTACCTGAAATTTATCCAGTTTGTGACAACAATGAATTACTCAAAAGGGCAACCACAAAGTCTCTCTGCAGAATTCAGCTCTAGAAGAAAACCAAAAAGTCATTTACCTTGTTAAATAAACTAGTAATCACAGGGGCATATTTATATTCCCTATAATTCTTCTCTACCCACTGGTTCCTATTCCCTATAACTCATTCAACAAAGGAAATATTGTGTAGATAGTATTTAAATACAGAAAGAATTAACAAAGGCAGTTGCAAAGTATAGGCTTCTCTGGTT
Organism: Papio anubis; assembly: GCF_008728515.1. Taxonomy (NCBI): domain Eukaryota; kingdom Metazoa; phylum Chordata; class Mammalia; order Primates; family Cercopithecidae; genus Papio; species Papio anubis. Next base: position 49,130,300 of record NC_044981.1, read on the forward strand.
TTGAGTCACATACCAACTACAAATTCCCTGAAGAAGAAATGTATTACAATGAAAATTTTTTTGCTTCACTTATAACAAGAATTAATATAACGTCACTTTTTCTCTAATTTTTTTTCACCAAAAACCGTCACCTTATTCTCTATCTTCAAACATATCTGAATACAGTACTTTCAAAATAGCACCAGTATTTCCCAAAGCCTTGGTGCTACAGAGTGTATTCTACTGCCCTCTGCTGGAAGATGAAGTGAGTTATCATTCATCAACCGGATTGCTGGAGCAAGTGAAGGAAAAAGTTGCTCCCATATCTGTTCAACAACTAGTTGTTTATTACCTACCAGACTATGTACCAGATAATTGATAGATCAATTGGTAGACTTATCTATCAATCTACAGATTCAGAATATTATTCAGAGACAAGATTGGTTCTCTGTACTCTACAACTATATTAGATTTATTTATAGAAGAAAGTTGAACTTCCTCAAACTTGCAAAATAAAAATAGGACAATACATTTAAAATGACAAGCGACAAGCATTTAATGAGTGGGGAATATGGAAGGATTGATTCTAACTAATGTGCAGATAATTAATAAAATGAAGCTTCTTAGTAAAGGGAAGGATCTAGGTTAGAACACAGGAAAATTGGTGTCAGATAAATAAAGAAGGAATAAATGGATGGGTAACTGAAGACCTTATCATAACAGTATAATTCTTTATTACATTTCTCTGTCCATTTAAGAGTCCTCTGGACTGTAAAGTCTATGAGAGCACTTAATGCAACGTTCAGTAAATAATTTCACTGCTCTGTGCCATGGTTCTCTTATCTTTAAAGTAGAAAGTTTTCCTCCAACCCTACAAGCATATTGAGGGTGACAAATAAACAGTGTGTGTTATTTTGTATGTGTGTGTGTATGTGTGTGTATGTGAATTTTCTTACAATATGGATGTTATGTTTAATCTCATAACTTTATTTGAATCATGGATTTAATTCAAAGTTTCCAGAAGGTTTATGTGAAATATAATGGCTTAAAATCTTAATTGGTCCCAGTTTGGGAACATGTTGTATCCTTCCTTGCCAGTTACTTTTGACATTCATTTTTGAGTCTAAAGGATGCATCTTGACTCATTGAATCTTTATTTGGACTCAAACACTGGCTCAGCAATGTGGTTTCAGTCACTGGGCTAAGAACTAGCATGGGTTTCATATTCAAACAGACTTGGATTCAAATCTCAGCTCTAACAAAATATTTAATAACTGTCAGAGCAAACACTTGCATAATGTGTACCATATATAGCAACCCCATGAGGGAAAAACTGTTATAATGCTCATTTTACAAATGAGAAAACTATGTCATAGAGATGGTTCAATAACTTTTATATACTGAGTCATATAGTTATTGAGTGGTGGAGTCAGGATTCAGGTCCATGTCTAAAGGCTCTAGAACTCTTCTTCTTAAACCTTACATTGCACTGCCTATCTTCCCCAAATCATATTTTCCTAATACATAAAATGATAGTAGAGAAACCAAACTGAATTCAGGGAAGGATTGGGGCAAATGCATATGAAGCATAAAGCAGAGATCCTGGTACATAAAAGGTGCTGAATAAAATTGTTGCTAGTATTTTATGCCTTAATAACTGGATACTCAAGGACCACCTGACTTTTATCCAGTTTCTGAAAGCAATGAATTACTCGAAAAGGCAACCACAAAGTCTTTCTGAGAATTCAGCTCTAGAAGTGAACCAAAAGGCCATCTTTCCCACACTCTTCATTTTAGAAGTAAGAATCATGATGCCCAAAGAGCTTCAGAGGTTTACCCAAAGAAGCACCAAAACCAGACCCCAGAGCCCCTCATGGTCAAATGGGTTTGTCATTCCCATCATGCTGTGTTTTCTCCTGATGTAGTTTGCTCTCTGATTAGCCCCGCTTCCGGAAAGTTTAGTGAGAAATTCTAGACTGCCTTTTATGTGAGCTCAGATGATGGTAAACCTCATCAAATCACATATATCAGTTGAAAAAGCACAATAGAAAAATAACTATGGCACATCTCCCCTTTTAGATTATTAGATATCATGGCAGCACACAAATAAAAAATATTTTCAATTTCCTTACATGACTTATACATGCTTTATTTTTCCTTTGTCCAAGTAATCAACCCTGAATTGCTAGTATGGGCGCATTTTATTCAAAAGGAAATTTTATACACACATACCACCCCCTACAAAGTTTCACGGGACCACCTGAATCTGAATTTTCTGAAGTCTTTAGTAAAATGAAAATCCCTAGACTCTACTCCTGATTTACAGAATAAACCGAATCAGTATTTCTGAAAGTGGAGGCTTAGAAATTGTATTAAATTCATACTCCCCATTAAAGCATCCTAAAGCTTGAAAACTACCACCTTAGGGCAGAAAACTATGGTTGAGCACAGAGGAAAGTACGTTACACATCTTAAGCCCACATTCCCAGGGCTGAGTTTGATTCTTTGATTTTCCTTTCTGCTCCCACTCCCTCCCCCATGCCCATAGTGTGTTTCTCTCTTCCTTTCTCTCTCTCCATCCCTGTCTCTCTGTCTGTCTCTCTCTCTCCCTCCCTCCCTCCCTCTCTCTCTCTCTCTCTCTCTGTTTCTTTCTCTTTCTCTTTTGCCTTTCGCCTTATTGGTAAAACTGGGATCTGTATAGGCTAGAAGATGCTTATGAATTTCAGATCAGTATTTATGGTAATGTGTACGTATGTGCCAAGGACTGTTGGTTTTAATCACATTTCTTTATTTATTGCAGCATATTTAAATTCAATATCAAAATTTATTTCTGACACTGACAAAAATCTCCCATGGAAATAACTAGGCAGTTCACCCCTAAAGAACAACTCATTTGGGGTGAGCTAATCACACAGAATAAGGTCACTTCAGGACTTTGTGGGGCTAGTGGGTTTCAAGGACCTCTCTTTGGTCAGTCTGCTGAGAAAATGAATCAGGGGAGAGAAGGAAGCATAGAAAAGCACACCCACCTCCTTCAGGTAGCTCAAGCACTACCAGAGTCCAGGCTAACCGAAGGATGGAAGGGCAGGAGACCGGAAGGCTAATTGACAGGAAGGTGGAGGCCCGTAAAAATGTGACCATCTGGGAGAAAATGGAGTCCCCATGGAGCTTTGGAAAGGAGAGAAAAGGACCCGTTTCTTCACTGAATACCCTTTTCTTTCCCATGGCTTTCCCAGGCTTCTTTTCTCTCACCTATCCATGACCAAGTGGGTTTGATGGAGCCCTAAGATGGCTTCCCCTTTCCCTACTGGACTGAAATTGCGTGCACAACTAGAGTGGGTGTTAGGGTGAGGTTTTTCTACCTCCCACTCTTACACCTTAAGTAATGGGCCAATCCCATTATCTACATAATTCTGGGCCTAGAATCTACGTGTACAAAATGCACAGAATAGTTGAAAATGAATACATTCTCATGGATCATTATTTAGAGGCAATATCAGACCCAGAGGCCACAGTGTATTACAGTTGTCATTCCTGACTGATACGGTTTTCTCGGGCAACACAAGTTGCCCTCCCTGAAGTTTCAATGGTATTAGGAAAGATGTCTTTTGTTTCCCTCTCCTCAACCCACAGAACGTCTTCAGCCCCTATTAACCCCTTAACCATTCCATAATATGACCTCCATTACAGAATGTTTACACCCTTGGTTGCCTCAAACGTTTGATGTGGTTCCTCCAAAGGATCAAAATATTCTTCAGATCTTTCTTCCTGTGCCTGCTGCTTCTACCTGTGTAAGTAAGTAGCAAATGGGAAGGTGTCATTACTATACATTATTTATGAGCTGCAAAATTATATAGTTCATTCATAAACCCTCTGGTAAAATAGGCTTGTACAACTTTAAGTTGGAACATTTGAGGGGATTTCCAGTTCGTTTCAAGTCAGTTTCCACAGCACTAATTGGTACATTCCAGCTGCATGTGATATCTTAAAAAAAAAAAAAAAAAAAATGCACAAAGCCTGGCACAGTGACTCACGCCTATAATCCTAGCACTTTGGGAGGCCAAGGCTCACGCCTGTAATCCTAGCACTTTGGGAGGCCAAGGCGAGCGAATCACAAGGTCAGGAGTTCGAGATCAACCTGGCCAATATGGTGAAACCCCATCTCTACTAAAAATACAAAAAAAACTAGCCGGGTGTGGTGGTGCGCGCCTGTAGTCCCAGCTACTCGGGAGGCTGAGGAAGGAGAATCACTTGAAACCAGGAGGTGGAGGTTGCAGTGAGCCAAGATTGCACCACTGCACTCCAGCCTAGGCAATAGAGGGAGACTCCATCTCAAAAAATAAATAAATAAATAAATAAAATAAGAAAAAAATAAGAAAAAAGAAAGCACTGAATTCCTACCCCTGTAAATATTTCCATCTAGGAGTTCCACCATCTATCAATAATGATGAATTATAAATGTACATACTGTTGTTAACTATAGTTTGCCATGGTACACTAGAACTTACTCATCCTATCTAGCTGTAAGACACTTTCTTGAAGATATGGGAAAATCAGCTTATATATCTATGGTCTTTTATAATAAAGGGAAAAATTTATTCTCTAGCCTCAAAAGCCCTCATTTAGTTATTCAATAAATATTTATTGAGGACCTATTAGGTGCCATGCACTCTTCTAGATACTGGGGATATATAAACAAAACAACAACAACAGCAAACCTAAAGACTGTGCCTTCATTGAGCTTACGTTCTAACTTGTATTGCTTAACAGGAAGAGAAATATCTGGGGAAAAAGAAGATTTGGGTTCTAATCTTTATCTTCTAACTTATTTTCTGTTACCCATTTTACTTATTTTGACCTCACAGTTTTCCTTCCTATTAAATGATTGTTTAAAAAGAAAATAGGCTGGATGCAGTGGCTCATGTCTATAATCCAGAACTTTGAGAGGCCAAGGTGGGAGGATCACTTGAGACCAGGAGTTCAAGAACAGCCTGGGCAACATAGCAAGACCATGTCTCTACAAAAAATAAAAATAAAAAATTAGCCAGGTTTGGTGGCCTGCACTTGCAGTCTCAGATACTTGAGAGGCTGAATCAGGAGGATCACTTGAGCACAGGAGTTCAAGGCTGCAGTAAGCTATGATCACACTGCTGCAGGGCAGGCCAGGTTCAAAGTGAGGTTTAGCCCATGAAGGTTCTTGGTAGCGGGATGAGGGAGAGTGGGGATGAATGGGGATAGTTAGTGGGTGCAAAAATATAGTTAGAATGAATAAGATCTAGTATTTGATCATGCAACAGGGTAACTAACTATAGTCAACAATAATTTATTGCGTATTTTAAAGTAACTAAGGTGATGAGATTGAAATGTTCCTCGAACAAAGAAATAAATGAGGTGATAGACACCCAATTACCCGATATCATGATTACACATTGAACGCCTACATCAAAAATCACATGTACCCATACATACACACACCTAGTATGTGCCCATAATGATTAAAAACCTAAAATTTAAAAATACCTTTTACTTGCCTCATTGAGGTGGATGGAAATTCGATAAAGCAGCATAGATACAGAATGCCATATACGCAAAAGCATGTAAGAGACATCCATGACATATACTGAGGATGAGCCTCAAAGAAGTCTTAATCTTGCCCAAGGAGATGGCTGTGATGTAAAACATACAGTGATGATTAATTACCAAGCTGTTTGCTGTTGACTCTAGCTTGTAGTTAGAGAAATCAATGAGCACTTGAGTAATGAGAGGGTGATTTAAGAAAAGGGTAAACTTGAACTGAATCCCAAGTAATATTTAGGTTAGGCAGAGTAAGAAAAGTGTAGAGATGGGAATTGATATGATGTAACTGGTGTACAACAATGAGGACTGCTTAATAAGAAATGGGAGAAATAATCCGCGAAGTAAAAGTCATGAAAAAACATCTGGGAGGCTTTAAAGTCCTAAAAGAAGTTTTGATGTAACAGAGAGCCAGTGGAGATCTCAAGCATGAAAGAGAGATGCTGACAGTCCTGTCTTTGGAGAGTCTATACTAGATGCTGATTTTCTGCTATAAATTTCTCTTATGAATAAGCATGTCCTGACATTGTCAGCCTCCTCCAATTATTAGAAGCCTTCCCTTTATAGACCTAGCAAAATCCTAAAGTCTTGGAAGAAGGGGAGAAACATATGCTCTGAAGAAACCTGTCATCACCATACCACTAGATCCTCCATCTCAACCTATTTGGGAAGACCCTAAAAGTAAAGCAAAACTTTTGACTCAACTTTCCTCTTTCAAGCCAAAGAAGAATACCTTGGTCTTCGATCATGGTCATTCCATAAAGCATTCCAAACTTGAAAGACTGGGAAAACACAATTAATATACATTTGATACCTAAATGTACGAGGTGGCTGGAGAAACTATCTTACTGTATTAAGACTCTCAGAGTAATGTGGTCAATGAGTTAAGAATAGGTTTAACAGAAAATCCAAAATCAAAATGGCTTGCATGAGAAAAAGTTTATTTCTCTCTTATATAAAAGAAGTACAGAATCAGGCAGTCCAGGGTTGGTGTAGTGACTTCATTCATCAGTAGTCCAGGCCTCTTTCTGTCCTTCAGCTCCACTATCTGAACACAAACTTCCATCTTTAAGTTTCAATACATGGCATCATTCGTACCTACACTGCAGACAAGAGGAATGAGAAAGAAACAAAGAACTAAATGTACCCGTCTCAGATGAGTTGCTCCCTTTGAACAGCCTTCCTAGAGCCTCACACCACGTTGCACTTACAGTTCACTGGTTATATGACTATATGACCATCAGAGGCTGGAAAAGACAGTCTTTCAGCAAGGTTTATTCCTAGTAAAAATGAATTCACTAAGGCTATAAAGAAACTGAATTTCAAAGTCTGAATATAAATTCACTACAAATGGGAACAGAACAAAGTGAAAAATGGTGACAGTGATAAAGAACAGGATCTAAGTATTTTTCCCAGGATTAGACAAGAAATCAAAACAAGAACCAGCTGTCAGAACTGGGTCTTTTCCTTGGCCTTATAAATTGCTGAAGAGTATGTTAACATACACTTCACTCAGATTCTCTAAATATTAACATTCTGCCTAAATTGCTTTATATATCCATTTGAGAATAAATCACAGACATAATTCTCCTTTACCCCAAAATACTTCAGTGTGTGTTTCCTAAATTCAAAGACGTTTTTATATGGCCACACCCTAATTTTCAAAATCAGAAACATAGTATTGATAAAATACTACTTATAATTTACAAACTTATTTAGATTTCTCCAAATATACCAATAATGTATTTTACAGCAAAAGAAAATATCAGATTACATCTTGCATTCAGTTGTCATTTCTTTAATCTCCTTCAATATAGAATAGTTTCTCAGTCCTCCTTTTATGATTATTAACAGGTATTTTGTAGTGTATCTCTGATATTGTATTAGTTCTGTGCTTCCTCCCCACAGAGGAAAAAGAATGGCTTTAAAATGGAGATACCTAGGAGACACTATGTTAACGAAGCAATCAACATTAATATCACCACCAATGGGACAGGCTTACATCATTTGCCTTTGATATGATGCAATTGACAACACATAATTCCCAAGCTATCCCTGCCAAAAATGCATAACGGAATCTCATTTCATGTTTATTTCTTGTAATATGCTAAAACTATTCAAGCAAAAAGATTTTTCCCTTACACTATCTATCTGTTGTAATTGAGTGATGAACCATGTGTGGTTCAATTTCAGGCACTAAATTAAACCATCTTATTTACTTCAAGATTTAGATTGTGAGAAAAGAAAAAGGTGAGTCCTATAAGGAAAATGATGCCAGGTGTTTTTCTTCACTCATTATCATATCTGGGTTTCTAGAACTTCCATAATTTCCTCCACTTTTTGCATCTAACCAGTTGTGTTCTACTCTTTCTTTGTATATAAAAATGTAAACCCAGAATCTGGTGAGCTAAAGGGGAAACTTAGTTCCCATCCAATGTTCTAGATTTTGAAAGAGAGAACATTGCTCATTATGTTATTTTTTAACCACATCCTGAAGTTGCTTTGTGTTTCTTCACTCTGAACAAAAGATAAAAAAAGATTTTAAACTATTTGTTAAAATTAATCTTGTCTCTTTTCCCATGAATGCCTAAAGTATAGTATTGCCATTATTTGCATAGAGAATGAAAGCTAAAATGTTCCCATGGTCTAATAGCAAACTATGCCAAAATTTAAATTTTCAGAGCCATTCCCCATTCCTCATGAAACCCAAGCTACCTAAGTAATGAAAAGAATCATGTTTTATTTATCAGCATTTATTATTTATCTTCATTCACCATATTTCCTTTATCTTATTGGTTTCATTTTATAACAGAGGTTAATCTAGAATGTCTGATTTTAATTGCAGATTAACTTTATACAGAACTTTAAAGTATGATTTTTAATGTAATTTCTTCCTGACCTCAAATCCCTTGGACAGGTAATGTCAACAACTTCTAATAATGTTCTTTTAAAGATTACATTAATAATGATTCAATGAATGGGGCAAGTGAGACCCATTGAAAAAAAAATCAAACAGGTAAAAGCGAAGAGCCAACATATATCAGTAAGTAAAAATAGAGTCAGGCTTGCTTTCAAAACAGCATAGTCCACTCTCTAATGATACAAATTATGCCTTTTATTCTGTGGACCCAAGATAGTCCCTTAACCATGCCATTCTTTCTGTTTTCTCTACAAAGCAACAATTAAAGCAAGCCTCTCCTGGATGTGTTCAACTAGATGTAGACTCTCTCCCCAAAACTGTTCTGATTAATCGGTAGAATATATAATATATTATATATATTTTTTATTTTAAGTTCCAGGGTACATGTGCAGAAAGTGCAGGTTTATCACATAGGTAAACGTGGGCCATGGGGGTTTGCTGCACCCATCAACCCATCACCTAGGTATTAAGCCCCACATGCATTAGCTATTTTTCCTAATGCCCTCCCTCCTCCACATCCTACCCACTGCCGGACCCCAGTGTGTGTTGTTCCCCTACCTGTGTCCATGTGTTCTCATTGTTCAGCTCCCACTTCAAAGTGAGAACATGTGGTGTTTGGTTTTCTGTTCCTGTGTTAGTTTGCTAAGGATAATGGCTTCCAGCTTCATCCATGTCCCTGCAAAGGACATGATCTTGTTCCTTTTTATGGCTGCATAGTATTCTATGATGTATATGTACCACATTTTTTTAATCCAGTCTATCATTGATGGGCATTTAGGTTGATTCCATGTCTTTGCTATTGTGAATAGTGCTGCAATGAACATATGCGTGAATGTATCTTTGTAATATAATGATTTATATCCAGTAGTGGAATTGCTGGGTCGAATGGTATTTCTGATTCTAGATCTTTGAGGAATTGTCACACTATCTTCCACAATGGTTGAATTAATTTACATTCCCACCAGCAGTATAAAAACATTCCTATTTCTCCACAACTTTTCCAGTATCTGCTGTTTCTTGACTTTGTAATAATCACCATGACATGGCATGAGATGGTATCTCATTGTGGTTTTGATTAGCTATTCTCTAATGACCAGTGATGTTGAGCTTTTTTTCATATGTTTGTTGGCTGCATGAATGTCTTCTTTTGAGAAGTCTGTTCATGTCCTTTGCCTACTTTTTAGTGGTGCTGTTTATTTTTCTTGTAAATTTAAGTAGTAGAATATATTTTTAACTTATCTGTAGTCAACCACATATGAAATTTTTATATCTAGGCTTTAGGATTTTACAATTCCTCTAAAATATTATTTTAGAATAATTAACTGATATTAAAACAAAGGTGGTGTTATTGCTGCTTTTTTATCACCTCACTCTGTACATAATATTTGAGTGAGTTGCACCTCTGAACAAGAAATATTTGACTACATCAGTGAGCCAATTAATCCATCATCCTATACACCTTTCCAGTTATACAGGAAAATAAATAGTGGTTTGTTGTTGTTTTTATCTCCCGCCAAATGAAATTGTTGGCTAGCTGAACAGACAGACTACTAGATGCCTTTTGGAGGTGTGAACTAACTCCTTAGAACCAGCCTGGAGGGAAAAATAACATTCATTTTCACACTCAGGAAGAACCCTGGATCCTCTGCTTAGATCCCCTCCCAGTTCTGGGAGCTTCCCCTCTGGCTTGCAGATAAAGGCTTCAGGTATCATGTTCAGGTAGGTCAAGTTGAATTCAATTCACCCTGAGTCATTTAATTAGTTTTAGAACTTTGCCTTAGAACATAACTATGAAAAAATAGCAATTAATCAAAAACATATTATAATATCATTAATGTGGTTTCTCAGTTGCAGTTGGGAGAGGGTTCTTTATACTTTCACAATGCCTGACACCCAATCCTCCTGTGCTTCTTTGTGTTTTCCCTCTCCTCTGCTTACTTTCAGTTTTAATTGTACATCTACCTTCTTCCAGAAGCCCTCTCTGATTAAAATCATGCTCTTACTAATACTAGCTTTATCTCCTATTGGTTTTCCTTTTAGGCTTGATCAGACATTTCTATGTAAAAGTGGGTATCAGCCTCATATGCATTGCTTCTCTAATTAAATACATATTCTCAAAAGACAGAGGAATTGGCCTTTAGTTTCTTGTCATCTCCAGATCCTACCGTGGTTAGTACAGTAAATGAGTTAATACGCATAACACATACACTTACACCATTGCCTGGCACAGAGAAGCACTTAAGTGTTAGTTGTCACTGTCACAATCTGAGATGCTCAATACAGGCAGTTGGCATCTAATAAATGTTTGTATATTAATGCATAGTTCATTCATTTTTCTGATTTTAATTTTTGTGCTTTATTATCCCATGCTTAAGTTACACTGATGAGAAAGACATATTTGAAAACTGCATTAAATTAAGGGAAACAGTGAATCCAAAGTGTTACTACTACTACTGTGAATTATAGTGTCTTGGCCACTACCATAATGGCAAAATTATAATCTGATTTAATCAAATGCAGTACTTTGTTATCATTACATTTCTTTCCTCAGAAGAAAGAGGGGATATTGTATTAACTATTACAAAACTTTGAAAAGAATCTGTAAGTTGTTATGTCTGTGTGTCAGGGTTTGTGCTTGCATCTTGTGTGCTTTTAACAAACAGACCTGATAAATTAAAGAAAAAGATGCTTAAGTCATTTCTGATGATTGGTGTTAGTAGTAAATTGCAGAATCAAGTTTGATAGAGGTAAAGAACTGAGAATTAGAAGGTTGAAGAACTGGGATTTTGTCTCAACTCAGCCATCTATGGCCTTAGGCAAGTCACTTCATTTTTCTGAGCCCTGACTCCCTCCTCTGTAAAATGATAGGCCTGATATAATGGTTCCTTATGGTTCTCTCTGTTCTAACACTGAGCTTTTAAAGTCCTCACACAGGAAAGTTAGAACTGACTATTCAACCCCATTCTGCTTCCTTAGAGTTCACTGACATTAAATTGCAATTTATATTGAATAACATATTCAATTTGTATTAAAATATGAAGCGTACCACTCTAAAACTACATTATAGAATTTTTTCTCAGATATTGCAGGGACACAAAATAATCTACCAGTACTAAGACTTCTTTCATGTTCTTTTGTAACCTAGATGATGATCTCTTCATTTCTCCCTCCAAAATGTCTTTTTTTAATTATTGGTGTTAGCTAGGGGAGGTTGGACAAGCAAACCCTATACCAGGGTTTCTCAACCTCAGTACTATTGACATACCGATAATTCCTTTTTATAGAAGCTGTTCTATGTATTACTTAATGTTTCTCAGCATTATTGGCCTCTGCCCACTAAATGCCAGAAGCAGCACCACCCTCCAGGCAGACTGAGAATTTAAAAATGTTCCCAGACATTTCCAGATACGCTCAGGGGATCAAGATTACCCAACTGCATGTTGAGTACCACTATTCAGAAAATCAGCAGCCTACTACATGCTGTGTCTGTTTTCCTCTCTTTCTTTAAAATTTTACACTTTATCTATTCATCTTTCTTTCTTTTCCCCTATTTGATTTCTCTTTCCTCCTTCTTTTATTCCACTTTTTTCTTCTGTCTCTCTTATATGTGATCTGGTTTTTCCATTGTCCAAACCACTGGCCTGTGGAAGTCAGAATAAAACTGACTCTGGGCCTTGAAAGTTCACACGGCTAAGGAGACAGGTTTACAGCCAAATTTAGGCTCAAATCCTATTTCTGTCATTTAAAAGTTCTATAAAAATTGATGAAAGTTACTTAATCCCTTTGGGGCTTGGTTTCCTCACCTGAAAAACTAGAGTAAGAGTGCCTTTTTCATAGACCCTGTGAAGATGAAATTAAGTGAGCTAAAGTAAAGTACTGTGCTTCATTTAGGGCATGAGACACGGTGAGGTCTCAATAGGTGGCAGCTATTGCTTAATACTGTTAGGCTACTAGAGAGAAGGAAGCAATTTCAAGAGTAGAAAAGCCCATAATAAAAACTAAAACAGTGTCGTTGTTGTCAAAACAGGTAGAATCCTAATCAGTGTACATAAAATAAACGTGCAGTAAAGGGCAGAGCTAATGATGGTGGTCCTTTGTGTTTTCTGCCCAGTTAAATCCACAAATTGCTTATTTAATTGAAGCGTCTATAATGTGACCATTTCACATAGGAGTAACTGCATTTATTCTCAAATATAAGTTGATGGTATAGGGTATATTAATATAATAATCACTCCAAAAGAAATGGTGTTCTTCCACTGAAGAAAAAAATAAAATGTTGTTTGGAAATAATAGTTTAAGGCACTAGATAATATTTGGATAAAAGGCTAGAGCTGGTATGCTGCTTCTTTTCATATTTCACATGACTTGGAGGGTCCTGGAAATCTGGTCTCTCTTTTTAGGCAAAGTCATTGTTTTTTTTCTTTTGAGTTGCTTGGATACAAGGTCACTTTGGAGCCACTGTCATCACATTCTCTAAAATTGTGTTCACCATTTTCTAGTACTGTCCCTGTAGTTAGAACTGAAATAAAAAGTATTTGCAAAAACAATATCAAGGTCATTAATAAGAAAGACCCATTGCCCCAAAGCACCAGGTTAAGAAGAAACCATAGTCAGACTTTCATTATGGATTTGTGAAAACCAGAAAAGTTGTTGCCAAGTAAAGCTGTACATCCTAGATCATTTCTAGCATCTCCAATGACTAGTTGTTGTCAGATCTGCTCTCTCCCTGAGCTGTATTTCCACAGAAGAAAGACTTAGAAAAGCTGTCTTTCAATATGCATGAACACTCACTCACAGCATCTAGTTCCTGGATTCTGAGGCAAAAGGTCAGCCAAGTCTAGGTAATGCGTGGAGTCAAGGCCAAGGCCAGCCTTCACATTGGTTCATAGACCAATGCTGTTTGCTTTCCTCCGACCAAGAGCCAAAACCTAAGAAGGTGGTAAAAGGTGTGACCCTGGAGATAGGCTTCCATTGGCAAGTGTATAAATCAAGATTTAGAAATGCTCAGAGTGAGACTTCATGGGAGAAAGTCACCACTAGTAGAATATGGAGGAGTTTCTCCTAAGAAATGCAGAATCTCAGCGCCTGATATGAAGCAAATAGAAACTCCTATTGATATGGTTTGACTGTATCTCCACCAAAATCTCACCTTGAATTGTAGCTTCCATAATTCTCACTTGTTGTGAGAGGGACCTGGTGGGAGATAACTGAATCATGGGGGTGGTTTCTCTTACACTGTTCTCATGGTGGTGAATAAGTCTCACAAGATCTCATGGTTTTATAAGGGGTTTCCCCTTCCACTTGGTTCTCTTTTCTCTCTTGTCTGCTGCCACATAAGATGGCCTTTCACCTTCTGCCATGATTGGGAGGCCTCCCCAGACACGTGGAACTGTGAGTCCATTAAACTTCCTTTTCTTTGTAAATTACCCAGTCTCGGATATGTCTTTATCAGCAATGTGCAAAGGAACTACACACACACACACACACACACACACATATGCATTTAATTTACCAATCACTAATCACAAATTTTATTTTTAAAAAACTTTCTGGCCAGGCTTGGTGGCTCACGCCTGTAATCTCAACACTTTGGGAGGCCAAGGCGGGAGGATCGCCTGAGGCTGCGAGTTCGAGACTAGCCTGACCAACATGCAGAAACCCCGTCTCTACTAAAAATACAAAATTAGCCAGGCATGGTGGCACATGCCTGTAATCCCAGCTACTCAGAAGGCTGAGGCAGGAGAACTGCTTGAACTCAGGAGGCAGAGGTTGCAGTGTATTCTCTAAAATTATCAAGACAACCAGTAAGAAAGAGCGTGAAAAAGTGACTGCCCATGCTTAGTTGGGTCTTAAAATATTTTTTAAATTTAATTTAGGTTGTAATGATGGGGTTAATAAAAATATTTTATAATACAGCAGGAAAAGAACATTCTTTATACTTTCTTTGTAAATACTAGTGAAAGTTTTATAAAGAGTTTTCACATTCCTTTGCAATTAAGGAGGGACTTGGAAAGAATTGCTTCTCTTTACTTGTGTGCTTATTTAAATCACTTAAAGGTTTTTGAAACTCCCTCAAAGGGAGCCTGGCTTTGAGTGTGTTCATTGGAGAAACGTTCTGCTAAGCATTTATTTCTTTTAGGGATCAAACAAATGTTCCTCAAAAATTATTGCAAATAAAAGCCTGAAAGGCCCTTCATCCATACCCTAAATAAATAAATTTGCTTTTCTTCATTCTATAAAGCCACCCATATAAATCTTATTAAATATGGAAAAAAGTGATAATGACAAAAGCAAAACAATCAGAGACTGACAGACCAATAAAGCTGTTGAGTATAATTACTGTGATGTTGTTTCTACTAATAGAAATCAGATAACATATGCATTACAAGGAAACATGGGCTCAGTAAATGTGTACAATTCCCCAATCAGATAATACTTTTACAGATGCAGAAATAATGGAATCTTCCACATGTATCTCTCAATGCCAGTCCTTTACAATGATTAATCTGCTCAACTCACAATGCAATATCAAGCTGAGCACCTGTAGTAGAATCCCAACATCTTGGTGTTGCAAAGGACCTCCTGCCCAGCGTTATATAGATAGACCTCCTGCCCCAGCATTACCCCATTCTAGATGGAGGTCATATAAACTCTGCCTGCATCCAACAGTTCATCATAATCAAAGCTGCTTTTTCTAGTGCTTGAAATTTTTAGAATTTTTTTTCTCATGCTGAGTTAGATCTGCCTCCTAGTAGCATCTCTCTATTGATCTTATTCTGTGTCTTTAGAGCAAAAGAGAATTATTTTGCCTAAAATGCTTTAAGCACATTTGAGCCAGCCACTTTGCTATACACTGGTAATATAGCAGTGAACAAGACAAATGCTAACTTTTTCCTCAGTCTAATTCTCCTTCCCCATCGTCAAATATTGAAAGACAGCATTCACATTCCCAAGTTTTCTCTGTATTAGTGTAAAAATTCAGTTTTCTCAACTCTTTCTTCCTTGGCATGACTTTCAGAACTTTTTAAAATCTGGTTGCTTTCTTGTTTTTGTTTCTGTTTTTGTTTTGAGACATGGTCTTATTCTGTCACCCAGGCTGGAGTGCAATGGTGCAATTTTGACTCACTGTAACCTCTACTTCTTGGGATCAAGTAATCCTCCCACCTCAGCCTCCTGAGTAGTTGGGACTACAGGCACAAGCCACCGTGCCCAGCTAAGTTGTCTTTAGTTTTTGTAGAAACAAAGTGTCACTATGTTGCCTAGGCTAGTCTTGAACTCCTGGGCTCAAACAATCCTCCTGCCTCGGACTCCCAAAGGACTGAGAGTATAGCCACTGTACCTAACCTGAATACTTTCTGAGACATTTTGGTTTACCAGTAATAGTTGTAGAGTAAGCCACCCCAGTTGGACACAAGTCCTGAAATGGTTTTACCAACATAAAAAACTGTAGGACTGCAACTTCTCTGCACTTAAACCAGGTTTACTAATGCAACCTGGAATTTCACTTACTCTATAGATTTTTCATTCTCATTAAGTTGTTGGGCATGATGCTAATGTGGTTACTACAGTCCAGAAACCATAAGGGCCCTGAGTGGTAAAAAACTGTGGGTATTTTCATGTCTTCCTCTGTCGGTCTATGAGGCCCCTGCTTCTTGCTCATATTTTTGTTACTTTTATCTTTGCTAATTATAGCTCTTGAGATTTGTTCCAGATTATCGGCCTATTAAAATATTTTTGAATGCTCATTCTGTAATCCAGTGTACTGACTATTTTCCCTGATGTTTAGCACCTAGAAAGTAACTAATATGTCTTGTAATTATTCTTCCAAGTCTTTTATATTAGCAAGAATGAGACTAAGGACCAACTCCTGTGGCAAACTAACTATTAAAGCTACTGTCTCAAATTGGTTTTTATTAATCAATTAATCTCTTTGGGAGATAATTATTCAAATAACTGCAAATCTGAGATGGAAACAGTAGATACAACATATACTGAGTTTCCTCATACTGGAGGTCACGAGAAGCATTTTATATGTATTATCGCAATTAATCATCATGACTATTTTCACACAATGGCTATTGCAATGCACATATTTCACATAGGAAATATATTTAATAAGGAAATATGTCTCATACAAAGCAATTGAGGCTCAGGGAGGTCAGGTAATTTTCTTACTGTCCAAGATAGTAAGTGGCAGATCTGGAATGCGCACACATCTGTCCTACTCCAAAGCTCATATCCTTCATCAGAGAGAAACACAGTCTCCAAATACCATAACATCACTCAACCAAGAAAAGGAGTCAATGAAAAACCTTTGAAATGTCTTCATGAACTCCAGATACACTGTGTCTCCAATATTCAGTCTAGTGAATTTTTAGCAAAAGGAAATGAGAACATACGGAATGATCTGTTCTTCCTGAATTCATGCTAGTTCTAAGAGATCTCTTCATTCCCTTCCAGAATTGGCGAACTGCACTTTGACAAACTAAACTATCATTTTCTTAGGGAAACAATAGTATGATTCCCCATATGTAGTTTCTAGTATCCACCTAGTATCACTTTTTTTTTTTTTTTTTCCCAGACCGAGACTCACTCTGTCGCCCAGGCTGGAGTGCAATGGCATGATCTTGGCTCACTGCAACCTCCACCTCTTGAGTTTAAGCAACTGCCATGCTTCAGCCTCCCAAGTAGCTGGAATTGCAGGCTTGCATCACCTCACCTGGCTAATTTTTGTATTTTTAGCAGAGAAAGGGTTTCACCATGTTGGTCAAGCTAGTCTCCAACTCCTAACCTCAGGTGATTCGCCTGCCTCAGACTCCCACAGTGCTGAAATTGTAGGCATGAGCCACGGAGCCTGGCCTTAGTTCGCTCTTTCTGAAGAATGAAGTGTTTTCCAGCCTTTGTTATTGGACATTGGTTCCACTCTGCATACTTTATCAAAGATTACTAACCACAATTTCAAGATTATAACTGCAAATTCTTTTAGTACATTAAATGTTATTCTTGTAGACATATATCCTTGAATTTTTCAAAGTGCCTATTAAGTACTAGCTATTAAAATAATATTCTCTTCCCTCAAGCTATATCCACAGTCTGAATGTTTGTGTCCCTCCAGAATTCATATGTTGAAATCCAACTCTTAATGTGTTGGCATTAAGAAATGAGGCCTTTAGGAGGTGACAAGGTCAGGAGGACAGAGTCCTGGTGAATGGGATTAGCACCCTTATAAAAGAAGCCTGAGGGCCAGGTGTGGTGGCTCATGCCTGTAATCCCAGCACTTTGGGAGACCGAGGCAGGCAGATCACCTAAGGCTGGGAGTTCGAGACCAGCCAGGCCAACATGGTGAAACCCTGTCTCTACTAAAAAGAAAAAATACAAAAAAATTAGCTGGGCATGGTGGCAAGCACATGTACTCCTAGCTACTCAGGGAGGCTGAAGAGCAGAATCGCTTCAACCCGGGAGGTGAAGGTTGCACTGAGCCGAGATTGCGCCACTGCACTCCAGCCTGGGTGACAGAGCAAGACTCCATCTAAAAAATAAATAAATAAATAAATAAATAAATAAATAAATAAATAAATAAAGCCTGAGAGCTTGTTTGCCCCTTTTGCCTTTCCACCATGTGAGGACACATAGAAGTCACCCACCATCTATTGGAACAGGCCCTCACCAAACACTGAATCTCCTGGTTAACTAATCTTGGTCTTCCCAACCTCCAGAACTGTTAGCAATAAGATGGTGCTCTTTATAAATTACCCATTCTAAGGTATTCTTTTTGGCCATGCATAAAAACTTATTTTTATTGCAAACAAACAAAAGAAAAGGAAAGAAAGAGAGAAAATGGTCAGAAATACAACACATAAGATTAAGAATTTAAAAGCATCTTACATTCTGTCCTAATGGCAGCATAATTAATAGGAACGAATGGTCATCTTGCTTCCTGCCACAGCTGGGAGGTATTTTTTTATAGCAGCCTCTACAAACTAAGACACGATTTTCTTATCTTTCCTTTGCTTTCTTCTAAGATAGTATTCCTAAAAAACTTTCATGATTACCATTTATTAGAAGATTGGGACCAATTCTTTTAAACTCTCTCACAGAGGGTTCCAGAAAGACGAGGTTTGCTGCAACATGCTCAGAAAGAACACTTTCTTTTAAATTTTTTGACTGGTCCCGGTGACTCACAAGGCGGAGGAAGGATTGCTTGAGGCCAGGAGTTCAAGACCAACCTGATCAACATAGCAAGACCCCTTTCCTACAAAGATAAAAATTAGCTAGGTGTGGTGGCATGCACCTATAGTCCCAGCTACTGGGGAGGCTGAGGTGGGAGGATTTATTGAGCCCAGGAGGGCGATGCTGCGGTGTTCATGTGATCATGCTACTGCACTCCAGCCTGGACAACAGGGTGAGACTCTGTCTCAAAAGAGCAATATTTAAAATAAAAAACATAATTAATTACTACTTAATGCTTTTTTCAGTTTCATAAAGTCCACTCCTAAGGAAGAAGCTTGAATATCACCTAGTATATTCTCCTTTTTTTTTTTTTTTTTTTGATGGAGTTTTGTTGTTATCCCCCAGGCTGGAGTACAATGGCGTGATCTTGGCTCACTGCAACCACCGCCTCCTGGATTCAAGTGATTCTCCTACCTCAGCTTTCCAAGTAGCTGGGATTACAGGCGTGCGCTACCATACCCAACTAATTTTGTACTTTCAGTAGAGACGGGGTTTCACCATGTTGGCCAAACTGTTCTCGAACTCCTGACCTCAGGTTAAACACCTGCCTCGGCCTCCCAGAGTGCTGGGATTACAGGCGTGAGCTTCTGGCCGAATTCTCCTCATTTTATCAACGAGAAAACTGAGACCTGGAAAGGTCAGAAGACTTGCCCAAGGGAACATAACCAGTAAGTGAAAAACTCATCTGGTATCAAAGAAATAAAAAAGAGGCATAAAATGAAGATCCTTCCCTATTTTTATCAGAATGCCAAATCATGAATTTTAAGAAGTAGTTCCAATATAATGCTAATTTCTCCCAAATGTCCCTTGTACTTATGAGACACTTCAGCTCTGATGCTATGCATTGTATGTGTTTATTCATGCTTTAAAGGTTATATTTCTGCTCTACATCTTTCGAAGTCTTTATTTGCAAATTTTTTTCCTCACAGATGTGTACTGGTCTACTGGTTGCATTTTGAAGCCAAATTGTTTAGTTTTCTCACCCTTCAAGATTGCTCCTTCTTAAAGCAATAATATGGAAAACATCCACAATGATGAAAGTACCTGTCCTTCTGCATTAGTCATGGCAGAGGAGACACACACCTCTCACATTTTGTATGTGAAATACCCATTGGTGTTGAAAACAATTGTTGCATGGCTGTTTGCATCATTTACTTCAGCCCCTCATCTTCCATTCCTTAACCTCTTTATCTCCAAGGGATAGAAATTTCAAAACTATCCCCTTGGCCACTTCATACCCCCACAGTTAAACAGAAAAGCTTAAGGGGTTCAGGACATCTAAAATATATAATAAAACTATGATTGCTTCTCAAAAGTCCCAGAGAAAGGAGGAGTTTTCACAGTTACAGTTATTTTTATTCTCACAAGTGATTTAAACTCAGTATCTTTTACAAATTTACAAATGTACCATCAACTGAATATTATGATTAAAGTAAGAAATGCTATTTCCTTTTTAGTGCTTGCCTCAATCTCGATAATTATGAAGAGTCAATCCAAAGATAACCCCACCCACATTTCGTTTTTTAAAAACACTCCTGTGCACACATTAGTCCCTCGTATTTTGTTTCCTCATACCAAGTCACTGAAACCTATATGGTATCAAAGCCCTATAAATCTGAAGGCAGGTGCTTAAATTGTAGTTTCAGACATTCAACAACATTTTGTTTCCAAATTGATGATAAAAATACATACCGAATCTTTCAAAAAAATAAAATCACTAGAAAGCTTCAAGACAGAAACATGGTAGGAAAATAAGGAGCCAGACTGCAACAATAAAAAATGGAGCTGTCATGTTTTATCATTTTTTAACTTATCAAGATCTGTTATATGGATGTCATGTCTTATTATTCAACCCAGTGGACAATAATGCTTCTGATGGGTAAAAGGTGGGCAATATCTGAGGATGCTGAAGTAAGACAGTTTTTCCTTCCTCTCTTCTTTCCTTTGCCTACTTACAAATCCAAGACTATAAAAAATAACCCTGGAAATACGCAATGATCCAAAAATACTGTCTTCTTAACTTCAGAAGGAAAGAAGGAAGACAGCATCATGAGACTGTGGGCAAAGTGTTGAGTATATAGAGTACACAGTCTGAAGACCTTCGTTGTGTTTCCCACCTCCACTTTCTAACCAGGAGCTTATTGCAAAGCCCTAGTTGTTAGAAGCCTCCACTTTCCTGACCCCCTCCTCAGTGTTTTGAGACAATGATAACAAGTTAAATTGTTTACAAAGCAGTAGTACCACATGTATTTTTCCCCTGGTATTATTTTAATAAATTTTCACAATCATTTCCATTTTGTAGTTCAGTGCACTGAACCTCAGGCTATTAAATAGCTTGCCCCACCACCTAGAATGAGAAAGTCCAGGGTGCGAACTTGACACAATAATTCTAATTCTTGACTTTTCTAACTTTATTATTTTTGTGTTTTGGGTAGACGGAAAGGGGACACCCAGGGAGATTGTGTAATAGAAAAAGAAAAGGTGGTACAGTGGGCATCTGCAAAGGAAGATAGCTCATGGAGTCTTAACCCATGGGTGCAAAGGTGAGGACTAGTGGAAGGAAGAAAATCAAATAAATTTAGATAATTCATAATTAGATTTTTAGAAGAAAGATGAAAGAAGACATGAAAGTGCTCCTAGTTGACCTTGATTAAATAATGATATTTTTCTGTTACATTTTTAAAAAAACAGTCCTAAACCTACTTCGAAAATCACCAGCAGAGGGCTTCATGCTGGGTGCATTTGCTTTTTATTATACTCCGACACTTACTGAATACTATTCCCTCTATTTGAGGCTGAAAAAAGAGGGTATGAATAAAATATCTTTGCTGTTTTAAACTGAAATAAATATAAATGAAAGAGGAAAGCACGAGTATTAACTATCTGGGATGTCTCCAGCGCCGTTCCACCTAGGCGAGCATGTGCGTATCCTGAAAAAGAAATACGGACATAAAGCAAGATAAAATAACGAGGAAAATGCATATTCTACTCATTTAATTTCCTTCAAATCCAGAGTTTGTTTTGCCTTTGTGTTTCCATTTACTGAGTTCTTGCGGGAATCTTTTCCCTACGTCAAGTGATTGGGTGATAACTCGAAAGGCAATAGAAAGTAAAAGCAACAGAGGTAGGTTCAAGTTAAGAAAAATTTTCTCCGTAGCGGCTGAGCTTTTATTGTTCGTTTGGCGTTTGAACTTTTTAGACGCTGGAACGATCGTTTTTAAAATTAGTAAATATCATAAGAAGTGAACTTTAACAATGTTCCTCTCGAGAAATCACAGGTTTTCAAGAACGGAAAGAAACCTTTGCCGAAAAAGAAATCAAGGGGCCTTGCAGGGTTTGCGTCTACAAAATTCCGACAGAGGGCGCTGTTGCCCGTTCAATGACTGAACGCTCCGTGGGAACGGTTTACCTTGCAATGTAATGTCTAGAATTTTTCGAATAACGCCCACGTTAAAAAATTAACTAGGATTTTAATTATGATTATGTATTTTGAAGGCTATTCTCTATATGTGTATATTTTTAGGTTTATATCTCATTATTAATAAAACCAGATTTCTTATTTTTCAGGTTTCCTAAATAACTTAAATTTTAACCAAATATCTCAAGATTATTTCCACTTTAAAAAATACCTAATACTAGCATAAAATAAAATTACATATGAAAAGTTTGAAATTATTCATATATAAGGCTATAAAATAGTTATACTAACACAATACATTATATATATTTTAATTTATATATAAAATTATCTCTTGCAGGTTTTGTTTTGTTAAATCTCAGAGTTTATTTATTTTAGACTAGGCAATAATATACCAAAAAGATATTAAAAGCTGTTAAAAGCATTTAGAG
This sequence comes from Papio anubis, assembly GCF_008728515.1. NCBI lineage: Eukaryota > Metazoa > Chordata > Mammalia > Primates > Cercopithecidae > Papio > Papio anubis. The sequence continues at coordinate 49,152,852 of NC_044981.1, forward strand.
AAAAAAAAGTAAGATTTTTCCAAATGCATTTTATTTGGGTTGTAATGATCTTTAGGTAATAACAATGATAGAATTATTGATTTGAAAGGGAGAAAACAATTATTTCCATTAATGAAATGTCTTGTGTCTGGAGAATCTGGATTTCCAAGTCTATAATATTTATCTTTCAGAGTATTGATCTCGCACTGATTTTAGTTCTAGAAGTCAGGGGGTGTGGAACCCGTTTCTAGTCTCAACACACAATAATATCAGGAAGAATCCCTTCCCATCTCCTAACTAGCTCCGAGAGCAAAGAAGAATATCTTTGCTGATGCTCCTAGTGAAAAATCTGTATAGACTGTGTATGATTTAAGGTTAACATTTAAAGGGGAAGAAAGGAATGGAGAAAGGAAGGAAGGAAAAGGAAAATGAAGGGAAGAAAAAAGGAAAACAAAAAGGAGGGAGGAAGAGGAGAAACAGAAAGACAAAACATAAAAAAATTCAACCGGAAATAAAGGGTTTATTTCTGAAGTTCCTTCTGAAGCACCTTCTTTGTGTTCTTTTCCTTTGACTTATCTTTAAAAATTAAATTAAAAATCTGCAGAATTGTTTATTCTGCACTTCGTGAAGCTTCTCCTTGGTTTTGATGGAATCGACGTCCAACACGGTTGTCCGGAGCCCTCTACTCAAAGAGCGTCCATCTCTGTTCGCGCAGAGCTGCATACAGCAGTCCTGAATTTAAAGACAATCACCCTTTGCAGATTCACTCTCACCACGCTTAATAACTTCCACCCCAAATTGCCCCATCCCTCCTCGGTCCCTCCTGGCATTTCTCTTCTGTCCCAGGGGCAGAGATCCTCTTCTGGGCGTCTGTTCCCGGCTGTGAGGAGCTTTCTGAACCCTGAAAGGGAGTAGAAAAACAGAGGGGATGGGAAAGGGGGGAACACATGAGTATTCATTTCATTACAAAATTCAGAATCCCTGCGCCTTAAAAGGTGCCCATTTTCGAAGTCTGGTTAATATTGTTCTTGTTGCTGATGATGTTTTCTTTTTTAAAAAACTATATGAATCACCTTAGTAAGAAAAATTATACAAACAAACAAACAAAAAAAAAACTCCACATGCCTGAAAATATTTTTCACTATCTCTTTGAAGACATTCTGCTTAAACCTTTTCAAAGATTCGGGTGGCCATTTCTTGACTCTCCATGATTAAAACCACTTACAAGTCATACACAACAGATGCAAACATAAAATGTCCTTTGCCTCTGCAAAGAAGGCTCAGAATTAACCTTTTGTGTATGTGTGCATATGTTGCCTCTAACATCTGAAAAAAACTTGATAAAATGGAGACTCCAGCCAAGAGGAATGGTGCATGGAATCCCTTGAAAATGCACACAAACAACACCTAAAATAACAAGCAGGACAAACTGAGGTGTATTTAAGTTTCCAAAGGTTTTAGGCAAAACGACCAGAAAATATTAGAAATGGTCACCAATGGTGGCTAGCTTTTTTGTTCTACGGTGACAGAGATAAAGTTAAAAAAAAAAAAAAAAAAAGTTGTGTAGCCATCAACACAGAGAGATAGTCCTTCAAATCCCCCGTATCCAGTCTTTCAAAATACTCTCCTCCAGAACATACATGAATAGGAAGGAGCTTTTGTGTTTTAAAATCTTGGTAATGGTCCCCCTTTAAAATCTACATAGAAAATAGGGGACTGATGGCCCCTAGTTTCTCATTATGAATTGCAAAGACTTCAGTTAGTGGCTACAATGATTTGTCATTTTCGATATAGAGGTTTTAAAATGTATATATTATATTAATTACCCTGAACAACTCTCTGTTAAATGCACATTTGGAGTCTGCAGACTGTGTGACCCAGAGGTGCTTATATAACTATATGTGGGTGTCTGGGTGTAAATACGGGTTTATGATTTTTATAATATATATGTCTGTGGGTTGCATCTAACTCCTGTGTGTGCAATAATGTTTTTTCTCTTTGCTGAGGCTTACTTGTCCAGCCTATTGTTTGAGACAACAGATATAAGTTGCGATGGGAGAGGAGCGTCGGATTTGGTGTGTATCCCCCATTTCCAATTATAGATGGATCATTACAGACAGCGGAGTCCTGAGAAGCCAGACATCTGCTCCTCACATGAATGCACTCACCTCCTAGAGACCAGGCTGCCATCATGCTCTGGAAGCTCGTGGAGAATGTCAAGTACGAAGATATCTATGAGGTGAGTCGACATCCCCAGATGCATCTTAGAGCTTTGCAGATAGAGAATTTGAGCTTCTTGATACCCCAACTGATATGTATTTTAAAGCTATTTACTCGTAGGTTTCCGGTCGGTTTTCTCATCTTCCTTTAACTTTTAGAAAAGCTGGCTAGGGGAGGCTTCGCTGTTCTGAAAAGGGACTTTAAGGTTGAAATCTGACAACTTTAATTTAGGAATTTTTTTATTTATTTTATTTTTCTTTCTCTTTTCTTCGCCTCCCCCCACCCCACCCCACCCTTTTGAGCTCTGATGGGGAATGTGGTGCTACTGAATGTGGGCATGCTGTCAGAGAAAATCGAGATTCTGATAAAGACAGGGACTTTTCTCGTTTTAAGTGTGGAAGAGAATTGGGTTTTCAAGCCTCATTTGTAACAGACTCGGGCTTTTAATTTTTATTTTCAATAAAATTTCTGAAATTGATAACAAATGGTTCCAAGTAGAGGACAGAGAATTAGCGGGAAAGAGGTAGATAGACGGATGGAGATATGGATGGATAGAGCAAAATCGAAGGAGTCGTAGCAGTTTATTATTTTCTATTTTCTTGTGTTTTGCTTCCTTGAGCGTCAGTGCGTCCAAACAGAGGACGCAGCCGCCCCCTGTTTGGGCATCTTTCACAGAAATTTCTGCCCACGTTCAATGTGCACGGGTCTCTAGCGCTGAGTCTCGCTCAACTCTTCCGCGACAGGAGAAGTTGCGCCCAGCCGGGAGAACGCCAGCCGCCTCCGAGGCCGGGGCCGCGCTCGCCAATGCCCTTTTCTGGCTCGGGCGAGGGCTGAAGCGGAGGCTGGGCGGCTCCGCTACTCGAGGGCCAGGCGGGCTAGGCGCGGGGCGCGCGGCTGGCCGGGCTGGGGACCGGGAAGCCCGCGGAGCCTCGCTCTTGAACGGAATGGCCTGGGACAGCCCTATGTGGTTGCCGGGGTAAGGGAGGAAGCGAAGGCTTTGCGGAGACGTCGAGGGAGGAAATAAAAACTTTAGAAAGGCGAAAGGAAAGGCGAAGCGGAGTTAGAAAAGGGGGGAAGTCGAGACGGGCGAAGCGGGCCATGGAGATTGCTAAGAGGAAAAGTTGGAGAGAAAAGGGAGGAAGACAAGCACACTCCCGGGTGGCGGGCGTGGGCCACTTGGTCGGACGAAAGGTGGAGGGACGCAGAGGCTCCCCAAAGAGCCGAGAAAGACACGCGACTCCTCCGGATCGGGACAGCTCCTGAAAGCCCAGCGGGGAGCCGCCTCGAAGATTCTAAGAGTGGGCGACTCACAGGAGCGGCCGGCAAGCTCCTGCGGGACTCGGGCTCCGACGAGCGCCCACAGGCAGCGCCCGGCGCCCACACCTACTGCCCTCCCTGAATCCTAAAGTTGGGGTGTATGTATGGAGGTGTGTAGGAGAGAGGAGGAGGAGAGGAGAAGAGAGGAGAGGAAGAAAAGCAAGAGAGCGCGCGAGAGCGCAGAGTAGGGAGATTCGTCTTGTTGCTGAATGATGCTTGGGGTTTTCCTTTCCTCTTTGTGGTTGTGTATCGACTGTAACCAAGAGCCGCGCCTACGCGCCTGGTGGGGATTGTTTCGGTTCGGCCTCCTTTTCTTTCCTTAACAGGCGGGATAATGGTAGAGTCGAAGGCGCTAGAACTGTCCTAAAGAATATTGGCACCCAAAGTGGGCATGACATTAGCAGCCATGGGGCCATGGTGAAAACAGCTCAAGGTATATGTATGTAGAGGCATTTCAGTGGGTTCTAAAAAGTAACCAGGGTAACGCTCGTTCTTTACAGAAAGTAAAGTAGCTAAATGGCAAAGGAGGGAGGGAGAGAAGAAAGGAGGGAGGGAGAGAGGAAGAGGGAGGGGTGGAGTGGAAGGGAGGGAAGAGAGAAGAGAAAAGGGGGGAGGGAGACAGAGAGGAGAGAGAGAGAGAAAGAAACAGGGAGAGAGGGAATATTACAGGTAGTCCTGTCTGCCTAAATTTTCTGCTCAAAAAACAGAATCCGCAGCTTGGTGGAAGGAGCCTATTTAAGTCTGGACTAAGGTTGAACTTTAACAGAAATGGCAGTCAGGCCAGTTGAACGGGTTCCTGAAACATCCAAAAAGGTTTTCTGTTGCCCCTGGCTTTGCCTGGAAAGGATAAGTTTAGTGTATTTGAAGATTGATGGCTTATGTTTTAAATTGAGGTAAAAATCGCAAACTATGTGAGCACTAAACAGGAAAAGGCAGCACAAGGAATGAAAAACCTACATCTCGCGTCTGTCCTTTAACAAATGAGCATAATCTTCCACATTTAGCAAAAGTCTGCAAAAGTCACTGTAAATAACCAGGCCCACCAATTTTCTTTTCTCTCGCCTCCAAATGATGAAGCAATCCTTTTTATTTTGTTTTTGTAATCCGCACACAAAGCGCCCAGGGCAATCAATTCCTCCGATTAGGAAAGTCTCTCTCCAGGTAGGAGGACACCTCCATTCTATACAACCTCCCGGCACTGTTCTCCCTCACTGCCTTGTCCAAAGGAGCAGGGGCTGCTTTACTCGTGTCCCCGGCACAGTTAATTGAAGTTCTGCCTCTTTTCTGCTAAACTTTTTCCCCAGTCTGCCTTTGCCAGCCCCCTCGTCTGATTACATCTAGTAATTCTCCACTGAATGAACGTCATTTACAATAGTAGGGGAGCTCTGCGCTCGCTGCTGCTTCACGCTCCATTTGTCCTCCATTCTCCCTTTAAAGTACTCGTGTAATATTAATAGTCATGAATATCAATTATTATGAGGCGGTGTAGGCAAGCGGAGGGAGGAAGGGGCGCCCGAGCAGTCTGAGCCCAGCTTCGGGTGGAAGAGGACTGCATCTGGAGCCCCGAAGAACGACAGAAGAAAAGAGGCCAAAAAGACAGCAAAGAGACAGATGAATAGTTCTGTCTGTGTGTGATAGGCATCGCCAATCTTGTTGGGGTGGGGGGGGGAGTGAATTTTTTTTTTTTTTTTTTTTTTTGATGGCTTGTCCTGGAAACACATCAAGCTCAGCTCCTGTGTCCAGCTCGCTTCTCTGCTGGACTCCTTGATTTTTTTTAAATCATTGTTTGATTTTGAGCAGTAACCAGGCTTTTTTTTCCAGATGTTAGTCCACACCTATTCATCCATGGTGAGTTTGGATTCACGTGTTACCAGAATTGCATGCTCCCTCCTCTCACTGTCTCTCTGTCTCTGCGTCTCTGTGTGTGTGTGTCTCACACTCTCTGTCTCTCTCTGTCTTCCTTTGAGCGCCTTTGGCTTGGTAATTTAGCACCATAATTGGACGAGGCTGCAGCTGCTTCTCTCTGCATTGTGTGTTCTCCGTCTGAGCTCCATGAGTCAGCTGGGAGGGGAGAGGTCAAAAAGAAAAACTTTTTATTTGCCATTGCAGTTTGGAAATTTAGGTGACTATTTCTGCAAAAAGAACCATGGGGAGTTCCATAGAAGAGAGGGAGAAACAAAGTCCACCCCCCCGTATACACACCTCCCCCTTCTTCTTTCACTTAGTTCACACTCCAGATAGGACCAGGAATAAGTTGTCTGGGCTTTTATTTCCCCCCACCCCAACTTTAGGTCCTTCATTTTCACAACCTGAGTATAACAGCATTAGATATAGAAAAACAGCCTTAGAAATAACTCCTGTGAACCACAACTCAACTTAATTCAACATGGGCTTAGGATATGATTTCGAATGAGATCCATTTCAATGAAATACTATTTAAGTTCTTTAATTTCTCCTGGGGAGGGAGGAGTGACGGGGAACTCAGACCAGGCTGATTCCTTGGAGCTCGCGGAATGATCGGGTTGTGTGGAAAGCACCTCTTGATCAGCCAGCTGCATTTCCAGCGAAGGCAGAAGTTGGTTTTTAATCAGGGGGAGTAGCACAGCAAATACTATGAAGTTTTATTTGTTGTGATTTGGACCTCTGGAAGAGTTAGAAAAAAGTAATTAAAAACACCTAGAGGAGCAAGCACCTTATGTAAGACTCCTACAATTTTAGTTAAGGCATTTAGAATCTCCCTCCATACAAACTGTTCCTGTACCCCTGCCTTTTGCCTGCTTTGCACTCCCCAAAAGGCGGCTAAAATGTTAAAGTGGGTGATTCCTTTCCCATTTTCTCCCCAAGCCTCGGGTTTGAAATTGCTGAAATCATGTGGCCCTCTGAGTCAACTTGGGGGGGGTCTAAGTTTCAGATCCTTGCTTCCCTTGTCCCGGGAAGAGCGTACAAAAGCCGGGCTCTTCCATTTGTCACTTGTATTTTTTTTTCTTCCTCTCTGTCACTCTCTGTCTCTCTCTGCCTCTGTCTCTTTCTCTTTCTCTGTCTCCTTCTCTCGCTCTCTGTCCCTTCCTCTCTCCGCTCCCAGGACCGGCACGATGGTGTCCCGAGCCACAGCTCGCGGCTCTCCCAGCTGGGCTCGGTGTCCCAGGGACCCTACTCGAGCGCCCCGCCGCTGTCCCACACCCCGTCGTCGGACTTCCAGCCGCCCTACTTTCCACCCCCCTACCAGCCGCTCCCCTACCACCAGAGCCAGGACCCCTACTCCCACGTCAACGACCCCTACTCCCTGAACCCACTGCACCAGCCCCAGCAGCATCCCTGGGGGCAACGACAGCGGCAAGAAGTGGGTTCGGAAGCCGGATCTCTCCTGCCCCAGCCTCGGGCCGCCTTGCCCCAGCTCTCGGGCCTTGACCCCCGGAGGGACTACCACTCGGTCCGCCGGCCGGACGTGCTGCTGCATTCGGCGCACCACGGCCTGGACGCGGGCATGGGTGACAGCCTCTCGCTGCACGGCCTCGGCCATCCCGGCATGGAAGACGTCCAGGTAACCACAAACAAACAAACAAACAAGACCACGAATAAGGAATGCTTCAGGAGGGGGGAGGGCAGGAGAGGGCAGCTCTGTCTCTTTTTGGGGAGTTTGTTCCCATGTTTAGAACAGGACTAGACAGTGATATAGAACTGTTTATGTATGTCTGTATGTATGGCTCTATAGTGGCGATTTCCAGAGGTCTAATTATGATAATCCAAACCACGAGAAATTAAATCTTGAAGAAGAGAAATATGTATTTGTTTTGGTACCTTAAGATTATTAGAATAAAGGCGAATGCTTTTGTCCTGCCTTCAGCTACCATCTCCTGCATATTCTCTAGTGCTTTGTGGAAGCAAGCTTGGTACCCCTTCTTTACCAACACACACACCCCATAGTGGGGCTGTCCTGCTGACTTGACAGGTGAAGACCTGGCTGCCTAGAGGCTAGAGCTTCAGCCTGAAGGTCCAGGGGCCTCTGTAAGCTCCAGAGGTTGCTGCTGGATGTGCAAAGATTTTGCTAAGCATGACAATGAGCTATGATCATCCAAGCCAGGTTTTGCCTTGGATGTCTCATAAGCCACAGAGCTTTTTTTCCAAGATAGAGTTGCAGTCGTCATCTGAGAAATAGAACATATGTGAAGGAGAAACTCAGAAAGCCATACTTTGGGAGTACATGACGGTAGATACCATTTTGGAAATTCTTTTCACTTTTTGGTTCATTAAGTGACTGTAGTGTAATATTCTCCACCTCCCTCTCCTGGCCTCCGCCTATATTAACACTCTTCTCTCCCCACTGCCATCATCCCAGTTGAGAGGCATCACGTGTTTATTTCTTAAAACAAAAGGCTCAAAACACTCCCCCTACCCACCCACTATCCCATCTGCAGTCTACACAATGGAGCCTGATTTGGTTGAGAATACTTGGTTAAACTAAACAAAGAAACATCAAAGAAATTATTCCTAAAAATTGTTTGGGTGATTCTGAGCAGGTCTGCTTTTTCACCCTAAGTTAAATAGTCTGCAGAAAAGATAAGTATAGTTTACAGGTATGTAATTGACACTTCAGTTTCATTGTCCTAGTTGTATTTATTATGCATCCTTTGACATACCTCTGAAGTAAAGGAAAATAAAATGGGAAAGAGAAAAGGGTGCATGAGTGATTCTTCTGTACCTTGCTGAAAAAAAAAATAGTTTTAAACAGTTAAAATGTGGTGACAGCATCAAATGCTGTCTGTGTGGTCTGTGATTGTTTATTATTTTAAAAGAAATTCAGTTATTTATTTTTTTTAGAAAAGATGGAATTACCTGATTTGTGGCTGGATTTACCGATAGTAATAAGAGTAATGATGGTTTTGTTGATTTAACTGAGCTTGACTGTCCCTGTCTAGAGATACTGCTCATTTCAGAATATCATATGAGAAAGGAAATATTTAATAGTTTTTTTTTTAATGCATGGGGTAATATGTGTCTCGGGGGGAAAAGTTTTTAAATTAACCTTTCTGAGCATGGTTCAAAGTGCTGGATAATGAAAGTAGATCAACTCATCACCATTACTGTTGGTGATGCTAATGCCGGTCCTGTCACCACCACCCTGCAGGCTGAGTGACTCTAGCGAAGAACTCAGGAATTTTTCCCCCAAAACAAGGAGCAGATTTCTTTAGTTAAATGTTTTTAAAGAAATAATTGAGTGAGTTTATTGTGTTTGGTGAAATGCAAAGTCTGAGAGAAAAACAGGGCCAGATCAGTATTTGGGAGAATAGTCTTGTCAAAGCATTGGAAAGGATTTAGAGTGTTTGTGTGAACAGAGTACCTCAGGGCCAAGTTGTTGCTGTTGGGAATACAGACCACAGAGGTGGAGAGCTGAAAGGAGAAAAGCAGCAGGCAGCAGACCAGGGGCACTTGCAGGCTCCCCACTCACCCCACCCCACCCTGTTCCTTCCCTGCTTAAACACATCCCATCACCTGCCGGGAGGTCCTCAGGATCTTCTTGGGACGACCCCTGTAGTGCAAGGGACACACCCTGTTCCTGTCCCTAGAGGGAAACAGCAAAGACAGGGACGCTCTGTGTCTCCCCAGTGATGACAGACCTCCTGAGGCCAGGGTGAAGTTGACTGATGCAGGGCAGGTGACAAAGACCAGGGGTTATGTTTCCATGACCAGAGCCTCGAATCCAGAGGCTTCCACTCATCTGCTTAATACAGAAGGATCCCTTTCTGAGTTAGGGATCTGGGGTACGGGGGCTAAAGTTACACAAGCAGGTCGGGATTTCAACACTCCCTGCAGCTATAGAATGGGTAGCCTGTGCTGGTCCAGTCTTTAAAAAGACCAGAGAGTGCCTAGGCCTGGATCTTAAAGTCACTTGTTCTGATCTCAAGGACCTCGTGTGTGTTCCAGATCCCCCTGAGCCAGGGAGCAGGCAGACCCTGAGGGTGCTGCCCTGCCTATGGGTTGAGGGTTTTGTTGTGTGACCCAGATGCACACACTCAGGGCCACAGCCCCCACCATGAGAGAAGAGAAGGAGGAGAGCTAATTAACCAAATGCTTCTAATATTTTTTTAAATGAAACTATAAAACCCTGTCAATTTCTATTTCAATTTACTCACAGGGGCTATTAAACTAGCAAATCGCTGTTTGGGTTCTGGGTATGCTACATTTCACCCATTGTGCATGCGCGCGCGTGCGTGCGTGTGTGTGTGTGTGTGTGTGTGTGTGGTGTTGGGGAGGGGGCTACAAGTGTTAAAAACTCAGGAAAACACCTACAGAGAGAGAGACAGAGGGAGTGAAATGACACCTAGTTTGGGATTTGTTTAGTTGCCATGTACACCTCTTTTCTTCTTCCCACCTTTGCTCTCTTACCTCCCATTACCTCTAGCACCCAAGAATATGAGCATATAAGGATGTTAAGTCAACTCCCCCCCAAACACATACACACACTCAAACACACCCGAGTGTCTTAAAGCAACCCCTGGTATCACTTTTAACTAAAGAAGTCTAGTAATTACGAGTCTGAGTTGTTTTTCTGCGCTTCCGCATGCAGTCCTAATTAAATCTTTACGATCCTCCCTGTGACGATTAAGCGCCAGCATGCTGCGTGAATATCCTGTACAAAAACCCAGCAGGCGGCCGTAATTAGATAGAAAATCAGACAAGAGCCTTCTCATTAACTACCACAACTACCCCACGTCGCTGATGAGGCGTTTATACATATTTACGTACAAGAGTGAGGGTAAGGTGTGGGGGTTCCCGGGTCCAGGTCAGTGTAAGTCAGGGTCTGGCTGCTCACGGCACAGGAGAATATTTCTGTCGTGCCTGGAAACATTGTCACTGTATACACATGATCATAGAAAGGTGTGAATCGTGTGTGTTTGTGTGTGGCAGGGTCCCCTGAGGATTTATGAACAACTTACATGAAATATTTTTAAAACACCTTTTTACTATTTCTTAAGATGTGCATGGCATGTTGCAGCAAGGAAAACAGTTCCTATAGAGAATAACAATTTTGCTCACCTTTCTGAGAACAAAAGAGTGACTATTAAAAATGAAAAGAAACAAATCAACATGCCCCCTCTACGATTAGATCATCTCATTTCTAAAGTGCTGCTTGTTTGGGGTAGACAGTCTTTTTCTTGTGATGAACTCACTCTCTGAGGATGCAGCATGAGTGGGTGTGAGTGCTGTGAAAACACCTCCTCACTCTCAAGCCCTTTGCTTTTTACTTCTCTATAAAGTGGGTAACAATTTGGTCCCAACTTAGGTTTTGAAGGATCAAGAAAGTAGTTGTAGATTTTAGAAAGACCTAGTATTTATTTTCTTGGTGGGAGAGAAAGGGAACTCACTGCTTTTGGACGCCCTGGGATGCACAGCCAGAACTGTTCATGTGTATTCTGACAGTAAGAAACTTGCTCCAACAGCTATTTCCTCTCAGAAGTGCTACCAGTGCTCAGAGTTAAAACTTTCCTTCTCTGGAATGAAACTGTGGCACGGAAGATGAACATTCCTTGCAATTACCTAGGCACTGACTGGGAGGATCTAGACCTTTGTGTGTGTCTGCTTGTCTGTAGTTACTGCCTTCATAGCAGGTGTGCTCCTTGCTGGGAAGCAGCATCAGCAGGGCTGGGAGGAAGGGTAAATTGTGAAGGTTCCTCCAAGAGATTGTCATTGTGCAGCAAGAAGCTCATAGTCTACAGGAACGTGTATGGACTGTAATGGGTGTGCAGTCCTAGAGGCTTGCAAACATGTTCCTATGTGTTGCTGTTTGCATTCCATTCCAAATTGCTCAGACTTTAATTAAAATCCCATAATGTAAACTATTATGTATTTGTAAAATGGCTCTGGGGTTAAGATGCACTGGGATAGAATGGAAAACACAAATTGCTCTTACTAATATTGGTGAAAATCTGTCAGCTGTTGCCAAATTTTTACGATTCATAAGAGCAAATAATATAAAGGTTTATCTGTCTAATATCTATGTTTTATATAATAACTAAACCAATGTTGCTCCCAGATGTCTCTCAAAGTTTTCTTTCTCCACTTCTTCCATTGGAAAAATTTATAATTTGAGTAAATTTCATTTCTATGTCGATTTGGAGGTAATAATAATAATAAAACAGCCCTTTGTGAATTAATATAAATGGAAATAACAGAAGTTCCAGTTTGGAATAACATGATTTATGTGTACAATTCTTTAATATCCAGTCAATTTGAATAGTGATATTTTTATATTCACAGTCAGTTGAAGATGCCAATAACAGCGGCATGAATCTATTGGACCAGTCTGTCATTAAAAAAGGTATGGATTATTCCCCCCAAAAGTAAGCAAAGTTTTCTCGTGCATTAATGTCTTTATGATGAGTTTTCACTTTGGGGGAATTCATTATTTGACAAGACATAAATGTTCACAATCATAGGACAATGGCTGTCAGACTAAGGGAAAGGGCATGTTGGGAAGACGGAAGTTGGGCAAGGGAGAATGAAAACCTCAGACACAAACTCAGATGAGTGAGACAGACTGTTGCAATTTTTCTTATGGCATATTTGATAGCCATTCTCGATACATCTTAAATAATTGAGCTATTATCATGTGTGGAATTGGCTGGTAAACACTGGTTTCAAGAAGGTGCTACAATTATTTCAATGATAACTGGAGTTTGCTGAGTTAAATCCTACATTATTGAGACAGCTCTTTCTTCGTTTTGTATTTGATTTTTTGGTGGTAATTTTGTTCCCAGTTCTCTATGTTTTATATGTTGTTTTTTATTTATTTATTTTTTCATTGTGCCAAATGTGTTGCTAAATATGCGCATCCTGAGAAGCTGAGACAGCCTATGCACATTTCTAAATCTTCCTACATATGCATTCATGATTTAGTGTGACTGTGGAATCACCCCATACTGTTAAAGGGCATGTGATATTAACAAATGTTTGCAGTCTCTTGTACAGCTGTAAGCAAAATAATTAACTAATTAAACTAATTAAATGTAATTACAATAACTCATTTTGGGCGTATTGCAGCTGCTTAATTTTTTTCTCCACTTCTCTGACAGTCACTGAGAGAATTTCTGGCGATTAGTGTAGCTGCTGAAAGGCCTGAATGTCACTCACATGCCACACATTTAGGAGCTTAAATGTGTAAACAGGGCAATCTTTAATTATCACAGGAACTGGCATTTGAAGATACAATTTTAATACTGTAACCCGTTCTTATGGATGCTGGAGAAATTCTGTCCCTATATTTAGTGTCAACAATCCCCAGCTTTCAATCATTTATGATTCACTTGAGCCACTTGACATTCAACAAAAACAATTAAAAGAAAAAATGCTTTGGGAAGTAATTCATCCAGACTCAAATGGGATAGTAGGAGGGTTGTGGAATAAGGATTCCAAACAGGGTGAGGTATTCTAAATTGTCTTCTTTTACAAAGGCAGGAAGAGTAGCTTTGAAAGGTAGGTGGGGGAAGCTGTACTAAAGATGCCATTGGGCCTTGGAATGAATATCCCGAAGTATAGTAAGGTTTGGGGCAAAACTATTTATTTCAATGGTTGCTTCAAACATCTCTCTCTCTGTCTTTAAATAATATTGTTTTGGCTTTTAATGCCAGCTTTTGGGTTTGCTAGGACACCTAGGCTCGGTGCTTAAATTCTCAACTGTGCTGACAGCTCACTTTTCCCATTTTATCTTGGGTCTCTTCTTTCTGTTAATTGCTGGTTGATTAGGGTGGGGTCGGGGAGGAGCCTCTCCACTGGCTTTTTTCGGTTTGTTTTAGTTCCTCCTCCCTTTTCATGGAAAGCTAGAACCACTTAGCTCAGTGTTCTGTATCCTAGCAACATCATTTGGGCTGGTAAGGGAACATGCCCAGCAGATGACCAATCAGAAATGTTATTCATAGCCGGTCCAATAAAAATATTTGTAACTTAGCTTGCCTAGCAAAACAGAGCTGGAGATATTCTTAGATGTGGGATGCTTTGGTTTCAGAGCTTGTATATGTTTGTCAGTGAAATGTGAATATCGATGTGCAAGGTTGTCTCCAGGAATAAGAAAAGGAGAATGACGACTAAAGTTGATGGTTCTGTTTTTGGAAACACAAGAGTACATTTTATGTCCTCCCAAATGTGCAGATTTTTAAAAAATGTGCAGCTTAAAATATTTAAGTAGCATCCCAGTTACTTTAATTGATTCGGGGGTGTGGTATGAATATGATGAAATGGTAGGTCAATTCCATTATTTAATATTTGACATATTTGGTTTATTACATTAAGAAAAGATCCTAACGTCATTTTTTTCTTTAGAGAGCCATAGGCAAAACAAGAATACAAGGTTGATTTACTTTTCTAACTCACTATAAGCCACTTAAAGTTGTGGTGGGTTCATTGGCCCCTTCCCTGCACCCTAGGCTCCTGTCTTTGCTCATCATCTCCCCAATTATGAGAGATGTTTCCAAGAGATTAATTCTGTAACAGAGGTGAGAAAGTCTTGTGAACTAAACATTCCACATTTCAGCACCTGGAAGAAGGCATAGTTTCTTAATATATTTTCTAATGGGCTTTTAGGCAGATAAAAAAAATGCTACCTCATTAATAAAAGATTGGCAAGTGGTCTAGGTTTGGGGGTCTCTGACCCTGTGTTTATGAAGCTGGAAGACTTAGGCATAAATGATACATGTTTCTATCTCTATATCTCTTTCTCCAATTATGGCAAGGCCCCTTCTAAAATTTAACCAGTCTAATTTTTCACCTGTGTTTATATCATCCCATAGATTATGGGCTCCCTCTCTTGTTATGTTTGCTATCTGGGCTTAGCTGACATTTCTGAAGTAATTTAGTTAAGAGGAAATGAGTTGTTCCCAGTAGAGAGAGCAAACGAGTGGAGTGAAGGTAGCCAGCGTGATAAATGGCTCTTTCATTTGAAGATCTCCAGAGCTCGTTTACGGCTAATTTTCTGTATTGGCCCCCTTTGAGCTATTAATGCAATCGGCAGGGACCGTGGCCCCTCTCCTCTTAGCTGCCCCATTAGAGCTCCCATTAAGCTGCCTAGTCTCAACTCCATGGCAGAAGTGGGCGGGGGGTGGGGGTGGGGGTGGGGGTGGGGGGGAGAGTAATGAAAGGTGCTTTTTAAACTCTCCTAATCTAAACCGGCAGAGGGTGGTTAATACGATTTGAAGGGGGCTGGTCAATGAGCAATCAATAAAGTAATAATGAGAAGGATTCGGTACATTAACAGTCTAAAAATCCAACGAGACATTAAAAAATCATTCTTAACTCTCAGTTCCATTAAGATTAGAAATCTGGGGGGAGGAAGAGGGTGTACCCAGCTAATAAAAATCATCACTGCCACCATCATATTGCTTAACTCAGAAAAAGGCTCACCTAAACTTTAAGAAAAAAGTTTTTGGTGCAATCAGAGGCCACTGTGCAATCTGTTTAACACCTTAGACAGCAGAAAATATGCTGGGATTTCTTGGAAAGGCTAGCGTGGCTGGAATCCAAGGTTCAAATGTTGTGACTGTGGGGCATTTTCATTGGTCTTAGGGATATCCTGTTTGGTTAGTTTCAGTTCAACCTCCATTCTCTTCCACTTTTTTTCCCGTTAGTTCTGGCCCCTTCCCCACATAAACACTTTGATTGGTGTGGATTTTCTTTCATGGGAAGTAAAGAAATTGCCAAATTTCTGTTACAATTGATTCTGTTGGGATTCTTCTGACCTAGAAGGTAAAATGCTCTGAGAGTCTGTCAGAGTTTCTGAATGGTATGAGTTTCCTCTCAAAAGGAAAAAGTTCACATTTCCAGGGTGGACTTGGATCCCAATAGCTATTTATCAACTAGAGACCCTGAGAAACACTGCAGCCACTCTTTCAAAGTCAGGCAGATTAGACATTCTTCTTCAACACTCCAAGTGCTGAAACTGAGAGAGACAATAAATGACTTTCTCATGGTCCTATACACCATGTAAGTGATGAGACCCAACTCAGTTTCCAGCCTCTTAGCCTTTTAGACTCTGTCCCTACAAGATGCCAATACTGGATGTTTGAGTTTTTTAATATCCCTGCTTTATTTGTGGAAATTATTTTTCTTTCCACAATTCCAGTCCGCACACTTACACACACGCTATAGCTGTGGAATAAAATTTTATGCTCAGGTACATGAGAAAGTGTTCAAATGTGAGGAAAGGGTGCTCTGCTGGAGAGAAAGAGTGCTAACTTTCAGGGGCCACTTTGAATTAATGCTAAGCCTCCTGGTTGTTTCCAGCATCATTTACATCTTTAGGTCAAGAGTGCCTTTCGGAGGGACTTACCCCATGAATCTAAATAGGGCCATTTCTTCCCTTCTCCTCACCAGCAGATCCAATCAAACACAAAAGTCTCAAAACTATAATTTCACGCTTAAGTTTAAAGAGTAGAGAATAAAAGCTAGCCTATTAACATTTTAGCTCTTCTAAAGAGCTATAGTCCACTAATGAATAAAATTTTCTCTAATCATTTTTCTTTCCTCTCTCTTAACTAAAACTCCAACCATGTTAATGAAATATTGATCTGCTTTTAGCCATTTTTTACTTCTCCCCAACATAATGCAGCAAAAAATGGGGGGAAATGAGTTTTGTGGGTGTTACATCCAGAACTTGGCCTTGACACCCAACTGGGAACTGAAGAGGAAAAAAAATACTTTTAATATATGCACAGAAAATTGTAAACATGTAAAGAACTGAAAGCTTCATGCTGAGTTTCGCCATGCCCCATTTCCTTACTATTTCCTGCTGTCGCTTTAAACTTATCTCAGTCATCTCTGGGTTCCATGAGCAGGAACAGTGTGCTCATAATTACTAACAAATCAACCGGGCCCTGTTGAGCGCTGGGTTTATTGATAAACTGGAAGAAAGCAGAAGGGAAAAGACAAAGAAAATAAAATATGGGGTTAATCAGGTGAGCTAAGCAGGTGTGAAAGTGGAAGGGAAAGTAGTTGATGATGGAGTTATGGACCTAAAGGAAAGCTGGGACAAGAAATGTGTCAGATCTAGTCTAGGGGACCAATACTAAGGAGAGAGGTTTAGAACATGAGGATAGGAGGCTAGGAACACAATTGTGATACTTAAATTAGAAAATGGAAATATAGTCCAAAGCACATCTTCTGACATTGTCCATGCTTTGACTGCAGGGAGCAAAAAAAAAAAAAAAAACCCTTCCCAGAGAGGGCAGTGCACTAACAGAAGCTGATTGGATTGGGGATATGCAGGTGATAATGTATATGCAGAAAGGTATTCAACCCATGGCAGGGAGCAATATACATTCCCCAAAGGAAATAGCTCTTGTCAGGTGAATCAGGCAATTAACAATAGTGAAATTACAGGGTGGTTTATAACATTTCTTTAAAAGGCCCAGCTTTTCCAGAGGTTTAGCTTCTGGGATGGGGAGAAGCAGGTAAGAGTCCAGTCCTCAGTGGGTATTTGGTTATCCACTGTAGGAAGCAGGAACTGAATTTAGTACTTTCAGCTTAGTGGAGTTGGTTGTTGTTATTTAAAAAAATATTCTAAATAGTATTTAGAGATAAATATGTTGCTGAGTATCGAGGTGAGATTTTTATATAATTTATTTCTATAATTCACACCATGTTAAAATTACAAAGGGTCATCTATATTTTGGAAAATGAACTTTTCCAAGTTTTCATAATGCTAATTCCCATGATTGTCAATTATTTGTTTATAATGCCTTCACTCTGAGTCTGAATTATGGAAATCAGCACTGTTGTGAAGAATAAGACAGATGCCCCCACCAATCACCTATTAGGGGACTTTAAGTTCACATTTTACTCAAATTTGATTACCATTCACACTTCAACTTTTCATTGATTCATTCTTAAATGGGAAGCAGATTCACTGATGAGAAAATGAGGGAAATCAAAAAGAAGAAACACCTCTCTATATCCCCTGTCCCCACCCCATGACAGTGCAGAATATTTACTCTGTTGCCAACATCATTCATCCATCTGGGACAAGGTCTTGGGCTCTGTGGACAGATCTATAGATCCTAAAATGCCTACCAGGGAAGGCTTTAGTCTCCTCATCCACTCCTGTAATAAAGCTTTTTTCCACAAGGTGTTTATAAAGGATCTAATGAAATTCATAGTAAATAAAAGATTTGGGACCAACCTGGCTTTTAGGAGTCTCTAAACAACTATGGAGGTTTGTATACTGGAATCTGTGGTAGAGAGAATAAACTGTTAGAGAAATACTCAGTATTGGTTAGTCTGTTCCATAGAAGGGAGGTTATGCATCTTGTTTGATATATAGGGTTCTAGGCTCCAGATGATAGAAACAGCATATCTTTCCCCCACACAATTACAGAGTGAGATAGACTTTATTAAATAGGTAGTGTTGGAAACCTCTTTTTTTCCACACTAGATGCATGTTTCCATAGATTTTTTGGACTGGTGATCAACAAATACCATGAAGATTTGGAAGCGTCATATCCCAGTGGAAGAAGCAAAGTTACAGGGAAAGTCAGGAGGTATAGTCACCTGTTCAGGGGCCTGTAAAACCTACATAAAGAAAATGGGCTTAAGCAGTGAAGTCCAAGGGGCAATAATGCCAGGGAACTGGGAGGTTGACTGTTCCTCATTCCCAGCCTTCTGGTTCCACTGAGCCTAGCCTCTTTCTGACATGCAGATGACACTGAAACACAATTAAGCAGAAATACAGGCTGGAGAGGCTGAATGCGCCAGGGTAGCAGTGGCAACCAGCTGTCAACTCTTATTAACTTCTGCATAAAACATACCTTGAGTGCGGTTTGTTATCAATTACTTGCTGAAATGAAACAACTGGGGCAAGGCAAGACCGCCGCTCATATGAATTAGAGTGATTGGTTGATTGATCAGGGCACCTGTTGTAAATCATAACTGCTCCAAACAATCACCAGCCGGTGCTTTAATTTGTAAACAAAATTCATGTCACTGCAGAATTGGTTTCACTGAAGATGAGCATTTGGGTTCCTTTCTAAATGAATCTGTTGTTATGATGTAGGGAAGAATGGGGCCCACTTTAAAGAGATGAGCAGCTCTTTTGGGCCCAACTCCCCAGCTCAATGGTATTATTTGTCTGTTCTTGGGCATAGTATCTGATGGGGTCCACCCTCATTATCCTTTCTAGTGATGACCATAGATCTGGGTCCAATAGGAAAGGAGGAAGGGGTTTCCATTGGAATTACCATTTTATATCACTGCATGGTGATAATCACCATCAGACTTCAGCACCAAATGAGATAGGCATTATTATCTTCAGGAGACAGATAAGGAAACTGAGGAGGTTCAGAGAGAGTCAATCAGGTGTCTAAGGTCACAGAGTTAGCACACGATGGAATAGGATTTGCCTGGTTCACAGCACAGTCCAAACTCTGGATTGTTTGATATCTTGATTTGTGTAGTGAGCAGGACTGTAGCAAATGACACTCATATGTCTACACACGACGTAAGTTTCCAGAGGAGGTATGGCTTTGCCGTCTCTTTTTGCCGTCTTACAGCCCTCTGAACACACTGCAGCCCCACTGGAACAAACACTTCCTCCCTCAGCTTTCCACTTGGTGTCTGTCCAGTGGCCTCACACAGAAACTTATTCTATCAACCTGTCACCAGGATCGAGACTTTGTCACCTTTATGGCAATTTTTCTCTCTTTCTAGTTCCGGTTCCTCCCAAATCGGTGACTTCTCTAATGATGAATAAAGATGGCTTCCTGGGAGGCATGTCTGTCAACACCGGCGAGGTGTTTTGCTCCGTTCCAGGCCGTTTGTCTCTGCTCAGTTCAACTTCGAAGTACAAAGTAACTGTGGGAGAAGTTCAGAGACGGCTGTCGCCCCCCGAATGCCTCAATGCATCTCTCCTCGGCGGAGTCCTCAGAAGGTAACCCCACCACCAAAAAAAAAAAAAAAAAAAACCAACAAAACAAAACAAAACAAAAACGAAAAACAAAAAAACACCAGTTTTTATTGGACAGGGAGGAGAAGGTTCCAGCAAAACCCAATCTGCCGGCTGACGCGGTTGCCTAGCAACCAGGTGGCCCGCCGCGCTTGCCGCCACGTGCTCGCCCACAAACTCTGGTGCCCTTGCACCCAGGCCTGCCCGCGCCGCCAAGTTCTACCGCAGATTTTGCCGCCCTGGGAATGTTTCACTTTCCTGGCCCTGCGCCTGGCGCCTCTCTCCCTCTCACCCCTAGGACATCTCAGGGGGCATTCTCTAGCCTGAGTACAACGCGGAACTAACATCTCCCCTTACCCCCCATAAAAAAACCCCATAAGTTTCATGAAGCAACTCTCTTCATACCTCCAGGGTACTCTTTCTCTTTTGCGTGTTTTAAATGCAGTTGGCGCCCAGTGAAATTGGTCTTTCAACCTGCTGATGCACCGTAACCCAGTTTAATAAACTCTTTTTCTAAATTTCTGATATCCCTCCTTCAATAACACCACCACCAGTAATAGCAATAATACCACTTTAGAAGTATTTATAGGTATTCCTTGGAGCCATTCAGGTGCTTCACAGTATTCCATAGCCCAGAGACTGACTCCTCCTCATGGAAATGGGAGAGAATGTGGCTTTTATGTTAAGATGTAATGCCTCCCTTAAAGTCCCCGCCAATGCCTGAACACTTTGGCAGTGTCCCTGATATGAAAGTGACTTTGTCTGAGGCAAAACTTTCTAAGATAACCCGTTTTGGGGGTTGACAGTCCTTTTCTTTCCTAAAAGTGACTGTATGTACAGCAAAAGAGATTATAGTAACTGAGGATTTTTACTTGTACTTTTGTCCATACTTTAGCACATACAAGGAGAATCTTGGGGGAAATTAAGAGTGTGACCCAGGAACTTTCTCATTTTGAATCCTCTTGCTCTGACCTCCTTTGATTCAGTTTTCAAGTGAGTGCGTTGAGCCTCAGAGTGTGGAAGTTTTCGATCACCCCTGAACATTAAGCCTGTGTATAAAAACTTGCTGAGATGAAGTAAAATAATCAATATAAAGTGCTTATCACATAACTACACTTCTAAAAATGTTAGCCTTACTGTTATTATGATCATCACCATTTCATATTTCAGTCTGCCCTCTCCTTTTAACATAACACCATATACAGCAACTCTTGACCCCTTCCTCACAAAGCCCACCTGTTGCAGTAAGCGTGCTCCCCTCTCTGAGCCACCTGGCTCTTTCCCTCTTTTCAGCAAGGTTATGCTTGCCCAGTTTCTGCTCACCTCACTGACTCCTTGACAAGGAAGCAACATGCACGTGCGTGCATGTGCAGCTTCTACTTTCTCTAGACCCATAACCTACACCTAATTATTCCCATCTGGTATCCTTTTTTTTTTTTTTATTTTCTTACAAGATAAAAAAAGAAAAGTCAGTTAAAAAAAAAACTCTCTGTATTGCAGAAATTAAGCAAACCTCAGCAAACTATCAGCAAATAACCAAAAGGAAGGGGGAAAAATGTGCTAACCTCAAGTTAAAACCTCTTCAAGCTCCACTGGGCTTTAGATTGCTAAGTCTAAACTTTGTTTCAGGAACACTCTAAGGTTAATCAGAATGTTAATTCTTGCAATTTCAGAGCCAAATCGAAAAATGGGGGGAGATCTTTGCGAGAAAGGCTAGAAAAAATCGGTTTGAATTTACCCGCGGGCAGGCGCAAAGCAGCAAATGTCACGTTACTCACCTCCCTGGTGGAAGGTAAGCAAGACGTGTGGCCATTTCACGAAGTGGCTGAGCTTAACTGTCGGCTGGAGGCTGACATTTTACACATTTCATGATTAACTGGAAATCATTGTGATTGTTGTGCTCTTATGAGCTGGATGTCAAGCGTCTGCTTGAGAGAGGTTCAAAGGTCCTTTTAGTTAGAGGAAGCCAGCAGCTGTAGAGAGGACAAGGGAAGTGCTCTGAAAAGTGCTCAGGTCCAGCCTCCAAACCAAAGCAGGGGTCACTCCTGCTGCCATGTGCAGGACATCCTCTATGTGAACTCTTGCAAGAGTAACTCTTTAAGCAATAATTCATTCTATACCCCTTCACCTTGCCAGATTTGAATTTGTCAGTAGTAGAAAACACATTGCATTCATGACCCCTAATGGTTATTTAAAAACTTTTGTCACTCCTAGGGCCAAATCTGCAGACTACCTGGGACATATTGTTATTGAAATATTGATAGCTTAGTAAGGTCAATGATAGCTAGGGCTTCCCCTAGCTATCATTGGGGAGGAGGGGTGAGGAAATATGTAGGGGAGTCCGGTGTTATCTTCAATGTAGATTCATCAGTTGTGAATTAAAGGGTGATAATTGCAATAAGCACCTTATAATTTGCTCATCAGTTTGGGTTTCAGGATGATATTGATGGTATGTAATAAACAAAATCATCTACACAGTCTAGAACAAGAGGATCTGCAGTTAAATTTGTGGAAAGTAATATGAAATATAGTCAGATGGTCCTAATGGAGGAAGATGCAGAATTTTCTCTAGCATCTAGCTTGTAGGTCTTGTGTTTTAATTCCATTTGTATGGGTGCAATATTATGACGCTTCTGTAAAGAGTTGGTATTTACAAGATGGAATATTAAAATATTTAAGTAGCAACCATTAATAATTATAGTTATAGGCCTTATACTTGGCCATTTTTAAGGCAAAGTTGCTTGGCCTGAACACCCTCCAGAGGGAGGAGTCACTGAATTTCCAGACCACACTTACTAGTGATTGACTCTCAGCCTGGAAGTTTCACATTTTACCCTTCAGAGAATTGCTAATATCATAGTCCTCATTTTGAAAAGCAATCAAGGTAACCTTAGCTCAAGATAGGGATTTTAGTGGAGAAGGGAGGAAACTGGAAATCCCACTAAAATTCCAACATTTGTTTGCCAGTTTTTAGTTTTGTGACTCCTTGTAAGCACCATGCTGGAAGTCTTTTGTTATTATGATAATAATGATTAAAAGTAAGTCATCCTCTTTAAAAATAATGTAGCTATGGGGTCTATGGTGTATTTCAACATATCTGTTTTTCATGTTTGGGATCTTTCCTTGAACCCCAACAGGCTGTGTTTTAAAGGGTAATAATGCTTTACTTGAAAGGGGCTTTCGCATAAGCTGAGTAATACCTTAGATACCCCAGTTTTCTGTAGCTGCTGTGTCATCTTTGTGCAGTGAAAAGTCCTGAAGTAGGAGGATGATGAAGGAACCTCTGAAGTGGGGAAACCTGAAACTTGACTAGCAGGAAAAGTGACAAGGAGAATTATTATTTCATTGCAGATAGAAATACTCTTTCCATATACATTTTACATATAGTCTTTAATATATGTGGACATCTATACACATAGGCTTGTTTTTATATATTTGTTGTAATACAATTGTAGCAAGATAATGGTGACTTTTAAGTTTTATTTAAAGCAAGTGTAACAGATACTTTAAAAAGAAAGAGGGATCTGGCTTAAATGTCCAGCCACATGTCCAGATTCAGTTGTAAGGTGGTTCTTGAATTTATCGGCACATTTCCCTTAAGACAAAAAAAGTGGGATATAGGAGACCCCTTAGCTATTCAGGGGATGTCTACCTAGGACTTGGCTCAGGGAGAGGCAGGAAAAAGGGGCAGGAGCAAAGTTGGTCCCACCAATTTTAATTACAGCTTCAGAATCATTTTTTTCCTTTAGGCATCTCTCACCTTTGCTTTTGGCTCCAACAGCTGGCCTTCTCTGGAAATACTAACAAAGTTGACAAGGGAATGTCTCCTGCCCTGGGATATTTAGGGCCTGGGCACTGAATGTTACTTTCACTGCTGTCTTTTTCAGGAGAAGCTGTTCACTTAGCTCGGGATTTTGGGTACATTTGCGAAACAGAGTTTCCCGCCAAAGCCGTCTCTGAGTATTTGAACCGGCAGCACACAGACCCGAGTGACCTGCACTCCCGAAAGAATATGCTGTTGGCCACCAAGTGAGTGATTAGACTCTGGGCCCTCATCTCACTCCCAGCTGGCTGGGCCACCCGACTTTGGAGTAGGTGGTGGGGAGGGGCAGAGAAAGAATCCAGAGGGTTGTCTAGAAGTAGCATTTGCAGCCTGTGGCAAGCAAGGTGGGCAGAGTTGATGGGCTACAGGTTTGTCTCAGGTCTCTTCTCTCTGGGGAAAATGGCTTTGTTAATCTGAATCCAGGCTTCTTACAATTCTCTTTTATCTCTCTGGGAATGTCAGGCAGATCTTTTCTGAGTAGTTCTCGTTCCAGCTCTTCCCTGGATCCGAAGGTGCATATTTCTGCCTGGGTTTCACATCTATCTCCCTGTCGTAGCCACATAGCCATGTGTGCTCGCTCAGGGTGTCTATAAAACCCACGTGTACCCATCTCTACACAGAGCTCTAATTACTCCGTTTCCAACGTTGCTGTTTGTCATCTTCCACAGACTTGTAAAATTTACTACAACTCCAGAGGGGAAAATAGTAAATCTCTGGCTAAATTTAGGTCTAGAGCTCATTTGAACTTTTACAGTGGGTTTTCTATTTATTTGATTTACTCCTGTCTTTGGCTTCGGTGTCATATTGTTGGTGTTTTATGGCCGGCTCAGGCCTGCAGTGGGCGGCACTGCGTGCGCCTGCACGTTTCTCTTGCAGCCGCGGCCCAAACAGCGGCGCTCATTTATTTAGTGCTCGAGGACGCGGTTTGTCCCGTTGACAGCGTAATTTAAAGAAATATATGGAAGGCTGAAAAATCATTTGCTCAAATTTGTCCAGATGTTTTTGAGACGTGATTGGAATTTGATTGCCCCTTTCCGCAGGGTCAAAAAATATTAATGTCCCAGAACTTTAATTGCTTACAGACTCTGGTTTGGGCTTTGAAGATTTAAAATGTTTGACTGTAAGCATTTGTTCTCCCCAGTTCAGAATATCTTTTTTGGCACTTTGGTAATGAGTACAAACTTAAGGAAAGACTTTACCCATCTCTCCCAATGATCAAAACCTGGCATCCACCCTCTTTTTAAAAGGTTTTCATCTGCTGTATCAACCAGCAATATAATAGATATTTGTCAGTAGATTGCCCTCCTACCCCTTGTGCTGGTGTCTGGTGTGTGTGTTGGGGGTGGGGGGTGGGGTGGGGGAATCAGTTGTGCTTTATAAAAGAGGAAGGGTATTTTAGGGAAAAAAATAAAACCAAACTGTATAAATCAGATAGGACCCACACATGACTCTCATTTCCCTAAGGTATGCATCTAACTGCCCCCTGTCCAAGCACTGTGGCTTCTCTTAGGCCAGCACTTTTGACCTTGGGGTATCGGAATTAGCTGGCGAGCTTTTTCAAGATATTTCTGTATGGGGCTATCCTCAAATCTTCTAAATTGGAATTACTGGAGGTGGGAGCCTGGGAGTGTGTGTTTGAACCCCACAGGTGTTTCTAAGGTGTACCTCTTAAGAGCTTAAAAACTGCCCCACTTTGGTTAGAACCCTTATCTATTTCTTCCTGGTTGTGAGGATGTATGTGTGTATTTCAAAGGGAGAATGGAGGGTGCCTGTTAGTGTTCTCTATCCACCTGCCTTAAAACCAGCAACTGTTTAGCTGCTGTGACTGGGTGGTATTCCTCATCAGATTTAGCCACTATCCCAAAGTGGCAGCACCCTAGGAAAGGATGCCTCAGGGTTCTTTGAGTCCAATCACCTGCCCTGTTTACCTGTTGGCTAGGCCAGGTGTGGCCAGGTATCTGTCAGGCCAACCCATTGGAGGTCTAGGACTGGAGTGCTGTGGGTTTGTTTTTTTCTAAACCCCACAGACCCATAGGCTGGGTAGAGGCAGGTGGACATGAGAAATCTGCCCATCTGTGAAAAGCTGTGGCCTTTGGGATGCTGTGTGTCTGCCTGCCAGCCATTTGACCTGCAGGGCTAAAACCATCCCATCCAGCTCCTATATTAAAATTTCTCAAATAAGCTCAATCCATTGATAGGAACGCAGACTTTCTAAGGCTGGGAGATTCCTCTAAATTGTAGGTGGCTTGAGGAAATAAAAACCTTCAACAAATAAAAATCTATTCTCCCTAGTGTCTTAACAGCCTACCTTTAAGTTTTATTTAAACTATATGGGAATCCTTTTATATTGACAAGTCCGGTTATACAAAGATTTTCAGTAGCCTACACTTAGAAGAAAGAAAAGGGGGAAGGCAGAAACTACCTCCCTCCCCCAATACTGCAGGTAAACAGGTTTTTGCTTTGAATGGAATCAGCATTCTCTAGAATAAACAGTTTCTTGCCCTGGGCCATGGAAGGCTCCAGCAATCTGCTTCAGTGTCAGGGACAGGCTTGTGGCCGAGGGGCCTAAACCTTTCAGGGCTTTTTGCGCCTGATCGCCAAGAGGTTGGAGAGGTGGGAGGGACGCGGGGGAAATAGCTCAAAAGAAATGCCAGGTAAGAGCTCAACATTATGAAGTATTCAAAATCAACCGCTAAAGCCTAGCGAATGTCCCAAAGCAGAGTCCACGCGGTCCTGGAATGGAAGGGAAAAAGGCTGAAGTCGGGGGAAGGCAAGGCTTTGGGGTGGAAGGGGTGCATTACCTCCCCACCCCCGCTTTCCTTTCAGTCCCAGCTGCTCGAGAAGAGAGAGCGCTGGGAAAGGAAACAGAGCGGAATCGCCCACATTAGCCTCGCTCTTCGGTGACCCGGCGCCTCTGGGCTTGTATGAGCGTCTCCTTTCTAATGCCAATGACAACGACACTGAGGGTGATTTTCTGTGCCTCGCCCACCCCTTTGCAGGCAACTTTGTAAAGAATTTACGGATCTGCTGGCGCAGGACCGGACACCGATCGGGAACAGCCGACCCAGCCCCATCCTGGAGCCGGGGATCCAGAGCTGCCTCACGCACTTCAGCCTCATCACGCACGGCTTCGGCGCCCCGGCCATTTGCGCCGCGCTCACGGCCCTGCAGAACTATCTCACCGAGGCGCTCAAAGGCATGGACAAGATGTTCTTGAACAACACCACCAGTAACAGGCACACGTCTGGGGAAGGCCCAGGTAGTAAAACTGGCGACAAGGAGGAGAAACACAGGAAATGAAAAATTTTTTAAAAAAAGAAGGAAAAATGTTTTAAATACAAAAGGAAAAACAGACAAAAATTTAATTTTAGCTTTAAAATGTTGGATTGGCTTTGGAAGAATTATATTAGGTAGAATACACATACAATCAAAATTTTAAAAAAGCTAAATAACTTTAAAAAAAAAAAAAACTGAGGCGTACAACGGAGCAACAATATCGGTTCTCAGTGTCTATTTCAAGATACACTTGGAGACAACCGTCCGGATTTTCCACTTCGGTTCTTTCGAGCTTAGTAATACTGATAATAAAAGAAAACTATGATTTCCCCTTCCCTTTGGAAAATAAACATAAGACTAAACATGAGAAAACGCTAACTTATTGGAAGAAAATCGGAGAAACGTTGGTGTCAATGCTTTGAGAGCTGGTTGACTGAGACGCACGAACTTTTTAATTTTAAATATATTTTTAGGAAACTCTCTCGCAGTGCCCGCCCTCCATCTCACTTCACCCCTCTTCCAGCCACCCTTATCCTCCCTTCCTCACGTTGTTACGGGAATCTTCTGGGATGAAAATGAGTGTGGTTGGCCCTTTTACGTTGTTTCAGTCCTCTCGGTACACCCCCCCTCCCCCGCCCTGCGATCTTAACTCACCGGGCCCGGCTCCCCTGCCGCTTGCATAATTAGGGAGGGCGAGGGCGGGGCGGGAGGCCTGCGGAGACCAGGCGGAGGCTGCAGTTTTTGGTGCAAGCCGGCCGAGCAGGTTCTGGCGGCTGAGGAAAATCCGGACCAATAAGTTGATTCAGACTCATCATCAGTTCCTTTCAGAAATGTTACTAGCTCCCAGCTTTGACAGCATCTGCATAGAGAGAATCTCACATTTGTTATATTTGTGTCATCTACTAATTTTATGAACTACAGTAAAACACACACACACACAATATGAATACGTTGATTAGTATGTAATTCCTTCGGAGGGGTATGTACCATTTCATTCTCTTCTGTTTTCCAAAGCTTTGCCCGCATGGTTTATGAGCTTCTTCAAAGAGGACTTGGGCTTCCTACACAATCTATAAGGTACAGAGAAAAAAAAAAAATCCGATCCCTTTTTAATCAAAGCCTGTGTGTCAGAATTCTGCAGGTGCACTTCTTTAAAGAAGCTCAAAGGGAATAATTTAGAAAGTGGCCAATGTGTTGGAAGCAGCTTTGAATCTACATGCTAACATTCCTCAACACTCCAGTTCCGATGGGGGTGGCGGGGGAGGGCGTCTGCAAAATGAATTTTAAGGGAAAAGAGTAAAGATTCTTAGAGCCCTATATTCTAATAGTATCGCCCTGCATTTAAAATTGATTTGATTTCCCTGGGTTCTTTGGTGATTGCTGTTTAAGCGAGGAAAGCAGCAGCTTTGCGAGTGGACGTGGGGAGGAGGGCGGCACAAGCGCCCACATTTCTGTAACAATTGCTTTCTTACAAGATGCTTTATGAATGAGGCATTTTTCCCTCCCAGACGTGCACTTGTTTCGGCATATAATGGCAAAATAATGCAAAGTGAAGGGAGATGTATTTCAGCTTTGATTTTTACCGTCTGGATATACTGGGACTATTCCCAGTGGATAAAGTTTCATGCATTTAATATTTCTCACTTCTGGCAGCCCAGCTCCTTTCTTGGGCTCCATCTTAGCATTATCATGAGATAAGATCTGGAATCCATTGTCTGCACCTCCCCAAAAGCAGTGAGAAATTATCCCGGAATAGGGGTGAATGAGAGACGTCTCTAAATACAGTGTAGATACACTCACCTATTTAACAAAGTAGACAGGATCTTTGCAATACTCCTTGAAGATAACGATATAGATGTTGTTCTGCAGGATTTATAGTTAGGACCCACTCAATTCTCCAGGACTCTCAGTTTTGCTCCCCTCCCGGTTTGCCTTGGTGGGGGTGGGGATTGGGTGGGTGGGGATTGGGTTGGGGGTTTAGGAACCTGCTGAGAGCTTTGCCCATTTTTATTAAAAGAGGAAGGGGAAGTTAGGAAACTGGTCTCAGGTCACCAAAAGGGCCCAAGCAACTGTTTGGGCCACACTGCAGCCCCTCTCCAACCCCTAGCTTCGCTTGGCACCTCTGATCTTCAGGGCCCAGCCCTAGAACTGTTGAGAGGAATACAATGGCCAAGAATCAGACGTTATGGAGAGTGTAGTCACTCTCTTTTCCCAGTCCAGAGGCCTGCGCCTTCGTCCTAGAGCCTGGCCGATCGCATTAGATGTGTTCTGATTGCACAAGGCCAGGAGAGACCACACTGAAAACGATCGTCTCCTTTCCTTGCAGGGCAACGCGCCCCACGCGTGTGACGTGCGAGAGACGCGATGGACGCGCCTTGCTCTTACTGTGCAGGTCCTGAGAGCCTGTGGGCCACAGGCGCCCAGTCGTGTTGAGGACATAGAATCAGCCGCTGGAGGGGCTGCCGACTGCGCGGGCCCTTCCCGCTCTCGGTCTCACCCTAAGGGCTAAGGCGACCGAGAAAGCCCCATTCACCAGTAGGTAATGGGGTGGCGCCCGGTGGGCTGCAGGTGGGGAGGGCTCCCAGCGCTGCCAGCGGCCTCCCCGGGCGCCTGCTCCTGGAGGGAGAGTGGCCTAGAAATATCCAAGGAATCCGAAGCTTCCCCTCCTCCACCTCAGCCAGTACGGAAACACCCCACCGTCACAATCCTAAAGCGGGGAGATGGGATGGGAATTGTTTTACTTGGCAAGGCAGGCTACCTTCATTGCCAGGCGCCCTCATTTGTATGTTCCTCCTTGCTCCAGCGAGATAGAACCTTTTGCGCCCCCGACCCCGTTTAGTGGAGTGAGCCCACTACCCCTTCTCCCTCCCTCACTTCTCCTTTCATGTAGGACCCCCGTCCCCTCGCTTTCCTTAGCCAGGCCCGCTACGTTTATCTGATAATTGAGTTATTAAAAGATTTGGTTTCCTTGGGCCTATAAATCAATAAACAGTAGGATTAACGCAAGAGTTTGCCTTTTAAGTCAAGGGAAACGTTTAAGGCAAGCCCCTTTGAACTTTGTTTTCAAACCAAACAGGTGAGTTGCAGCTCTCCCTCTGACCTCTTCACTCTTCAGACATTTGGTCCCTGTCGAGTGCCCACTCCTAAACGCTTGGTCCCAAAACAAAATAGCGAAAGACAGGAGGAGTCAGGATGTGGCAGTGCTGCCTTCACACTTTCCACTTCGCAAGTTCTTTTTAAGGTTCCAAATATCTCCAGACCATTCTCTGCCCAACCCTGCCGCCTCCTGCACGTATTGTGGGTCTCTGGGGAGCAAGAAATGTCCTGTTTGGGTGAGGATTCCGTCATCTAAAAAGATCTTTAACTTCTCCCCCAGAGTGAGAAGGTAACTTTCTCCCCCCTTTCTCCACCACCTTCACTCCTACACCCCCAATTACCTTGCATTTTCTTTCCTTCTTTCTGGCCTCCACATCCATAGCTTCCTCCACCCCCACTTAAAGAACCGAAAAGGCTTTCAAAGACCTGGCTGCTTTGTTTTCTTTGGCCAAGGAAGCCACTTTCTCTCAAGCAATTATTTCATATCCTATGAAAACTTTGGTCGAATGGAAAACTCGAAACCCCGACCTTATCTACACCCTGTTCCTCTGCTACAATGCGTTACTAGTTAAGAGTGTTTATAAAGAATTTGTCATCACATCTGATATCCTGTACTTGTAATACATTATGTGGAAAGGAAATAACCTTAAACCATCTGATGTTGCCTCAAGAGCCCAAACAGCGTTTCCCCACCTTTGACAATGTATGTGAAATTACTGGCTTAAAAAAAAAAGTATCGATTTTTTTTTTTTTTTACGGAATGAACACTATCCTTCTTTAAATGCCAAAATCGACTCCTCTTTTGAGTTGGTCTCTAATTCTCTAACATTGTTTTTGCCACACAATCAAGAAATATCAATCTATTGACTCTTCACGGGAAGAGCTCTAGAGGGTATTCATGTTAAGTTTGTATATATTTATTTATGCTTAATTTAATGGGAATGTGTAAATATGGCGAGCAAGTAGTTTGGGATTATTTATCTGTGAATCTATACCTCTGTGAATGGGTGGTTAAAAAACCGCTTGACCCTAGGTAGAATCCTATCTGAATTTTTCTGTTCTTTATAAACAAGCTGTTATGGTAATGGGTAGAAATTGGTTTATTGTCCAGTGTTAATCTGATTTACATAAATAAAAAGATTGTTGTGTTTTTGTTGTGTTTTCATCTTCAGTTTCTTAAATGTGGACAATGTTTTTAATTCTACAGACAGAGGAAAAGTATAACAAGAAGCTTTTTTCTTTTTGTCTCCTCTCATTGAAGCACCCACAGCGTTTTCATTACAACAGAAATACAATAAATTTTGCTTCTCAGAAAAATGAACACCCTTTTTTCACTAGGAACTGTTTTTTATTTTTTAAATTCCAAATTTACATTCTTCTCTCCTATTTCTAACCAGATTTGCAATAAAAGCTAATGTTAACTGAATCTTTTGGTTTATTTTGCCCTTTACAAATCGAGGAGTCAAATTTACTTCCCAGGTAACTGGAGGACTCTGGGTCGCTGTCAAAGATGATGCTCCCTTCCCACTGTTCATGGGTTGGCATTCTGGCATCGTGTTCTAAGGAGATGGTGCACGGTGCAGGAGAAGTCTTCACGGCTGGGTGTGGGCTCCTGCACCCCTCTACTTAGGATATGAAGGAGTTAACCCCCATTTCAAGACTGAACCCGACCCTGACCTCATTAGCAGTGCAAGACCCTCCGTAAACAAAGGAGGAAAAAGCTCCCTTAACTGAGAAAAGTAAAAAAAGTGTACATGTCTTAGGAAGTTGGGGGGCTCCTACCTTAGGCTCAGAGGCTCCCTAGAGAAGCCAGAGCTTTTCACACCTGGGTTAATAGGCTTCAGCCCGGCCCTAATGGGCTGCAGTGATCAAACATCATCTCAATCTGTATTTTATTCCAAGGCTTAGGTGTCTTCCTTGAGGCCAGGAAAGCAAAATCATTCACGATGTTATACAGTTTGGATGAGTCACTGTTCCTTTTTGTGCCTCAAGATCTTTATCTGTAAAAACAAATATGGACCTCCTAACATCCTTTACTTCATCAATATTGCCTATAGTTTAATTATAAAAAGCAGAAACAGCAACCTGTATATGAGTTCAAGGAGAATTGGAAACGTTAAATCGTGATGATCCCAGATTTATATATGAGTGCTTAGCATACAGTTTGTTTTCAGTTAATATTCCTCCCATACCAATTTTCTGTTTTTAAACGTGAATCTTTTTCAGTTGGACTTCCCTATAGGGAAAGGCAGAAAGAACAATGGAATCTGCTTTATGTGACATTTCCCCCTTTGTGTCCTATTAATTAAAAGCGGGGAGATCATGGCTAGAACTATAAATAGTGGAATGAAAGAAAAGAAAAAAAAGGAGGGGAATAAAAGGAAACAAGGAAGCAGAGAAAACCAAGGGATGTGTGCTTATGGGGACATACATTTATCTAGAAAAAAATAGATATGTCTTAGTCTCTGGTTGAATTGTTACATTGAGTGTCCTTTTCATTTGCTTTACAGAGGATGGGGGTTGATTACCACTGGGATTATATAAAGCAGGTGGTGTGTAATTTCCATATCCTATGGCAATTTTTCCTGCCCAAGGTTAGCTGGAGCCCTTGATAAACCGACCTGCAATCTATTATCCCGCAGGTAAGCTCCAGGCTACTCCTACCCACCACCACCACTTGGTAAAGAGAGGGTCTGAAACAATCACCTTTAGCAAGTAAAACCCAAGATTTTGAGGAGCCTGAAAATAACTGGAGTAAAGACCAGGCAAGATGAACCAAATAAGGAAAGAAAAGGGGTTAGAAGCTGGACAGCCCTGGGCTGCGTGTCACAGCCCCCCGGCTCCTTTGTTACGGTGTTAGGAGGCTGTAGAGGGAGTAAGGAAAGAGCAGTAGCTAGAACCTCTAGGTCGTTGACCGGCCCAGCGCGGGGACCCTGGGTGACTCTGGAAGAGGGCTGCTGTGGTCCCTGACTGCCAAGAGTCCGCAAGATCCGGTAGGCGGCTTACGGTGACCCAGAACGGGTGCGTATCCGCCGGCCAGTGTTAGCGGGTTAAGGGCTTGATTAAAAATAGTGCTGAAAGGAAGACCCCATTATTTTTTTATGAAGACACATTCCTTTTCTTCATTTGCAAATAACAGTTCCGTAGGGTCCCTCCCCAGGGACCCCGGGCGCTGAAGTTAGGGGCCAACTGAGAGTTGTTGGCCCGGTGGGAAGTGTCCCTTTCTTGAGGGCGCTCACGGCTTCCCGAGGCAAGCTGCTTTCCATGCTTGGACTTCGAGGGCGGTTGTCTGTCATGTTGAAGCCTCAGAAATTAAACGTGCAGCTCGCAAGTCCATTAATTTTAGCTTCCCATTAATCTATTTATAAGTGAGCCAGCGCTTGCTCTATAAATACAGTCCTATAAAATTGAACTCCTTCCCATAAATCTTCCAAGTTGTTTATTTACATGTATTCCCTGGCTCTCTAACGATCCTCGTGTAAACTTGGGGAAGACTCGGGCAGACCCTACCCACGACGGGGGAGTGCGCTCTCCTCCCGTTCCTCCCCGTCGGGGATCGCGGCCTCCTAGGGGAGGGAGCAACTGCGCGCGGTCGGAGGGAGTGGCTAGAAAAGAGAGGGCGAAAACTCATTTTTCCTTCTTGACTTTGTTTCCTTGTTTCTATCCTAAACTCGCAGTCTCCATATTTCCCATCACACGCTCCACGGTGATTTATATAGTCATAAACAGCATTCTTGCTACTGTAGCTCCTCTCATAGCTTGAGGTGAGCTCTTTTTCACTTTCCTGGCAGCCACTACTTTAAATCAGGCCTCATAAATAACCTCATGGGCTTCCTCAGGATGCGGTCAAACATCTCCCCGGATCTACTTTTCAGGCTTGGGTCTCGCCATGCCCCTCCCCTGGGTCACATGTTGGCGCACTCCCACTGCCTTTCCTTCAGGTTTCCAGAGCTCAATCGCCGACACCAGTTGGGAGACTGGGTAATAACACACGCTCTGGGCACAGGGACCGCGGGCCAACGAATCGCGCGTGCGCCGCGCCAGCCTGCGTCGAGCCGACGCACGCGGCGCCAGGGGCCCGCGTCTAGGCACGCTCTCCGGGTTGCCAAGCAGGGTGTCAACAAGCGCGCACGCGCAGATGCCCACGCAGGCGCACGCGCCGTGGCGCCTTCGGGCGTAAAGCCAGCCGCCGGGACTGGCCAGGGCTCGCAGCTCGCCTGCTAGAGTTTGTGGCGCGCCCTCGGGATCAGGGCACTGGGGTATTAAGGGGCTGCAGCGTGGGAAGGCTTTATTTATTTATTTATTTATTTATTTATTTATTTATTTATTTATGTAAGCTGCGTGTGCCCAGATTGAGGAAGCAGTTTTGTCACACAAGTTCAACACGTTCCACGCTGGTCACAAGCTAACAAGGTCAGGTAGTGATTTTTCGCCCACTTGCTCGTAAACCTATTAGTTCCTGCTCACCCTGCTCTTCGCTTTTCCTCCTCTCTCCGAAGGGCTGCAGCCTTCTGGAGCTGACTCGGGCGAGAGGCGTCCAGGGCCCAAATAGGGGTCACACCTGCTGTCCTCTGCATAAAAATGCTCTTAAAATTTTTTTTTAAATCAGCATAATGGCCAATGGAGTTAACAAAGCGTGACTTGCCCAGGCTGCACGGAGGGCAACTCTGGCAGTCATCTGTAACTCGACCAGTTAACGTCCCGAACGTGCCTGTTCGCAGAGATATTAGCAAACGTTTCAAGGATGTGGCTGTCAGATGTCATTAGCCAACGCTTGCTTACCCAACCATTTGCCTAACTGGGAGGAGGGCATGACCACGGCGTATAGGCGTAGAATTTGGGGTGGGCAGGAGTGTCACAGTTTGTTCCCTGTAATAGCCGCATGTTCCGAGCTGTGCAGACATTTATCAAATGACTGGAGAAAAGCTGGCACATGACTACTGGGCTACAGGGACGTGGAAAGGGAAGCTTCTCTGAGACTGGGACTGAACATGCAAGTCATGCAAGTCTTCTCTAGTGTGGAAACTCCCCAAACCAGACAGATCTACTGCCTAGAATAGGGTGGAGGATCGAGTCCAGTCACTGAGCCCTAGCACTTGCCATGTGAACCATAAGGCCCTGAACACTGGAAATTCAGCGTCAGGACTCTCAATCAGATGCCCTGCAGCTCGGAAGCACCTGATTGCGCGGAAGGCTGGTGGTGGTTACTTGGGCAAAGATAGTGCGACTCGAAACTCGAGTTTCTCGGATTTAGGAAATCCGATCTTTAGTTTCTACACAGCGTTGGATTTTACTTATAGTCAGCTGCTTGTTCTAAGTTTGAAAAGGGTCAGGTAGCTGTTGTACAAAATGACTGAGAAAGTGCTAGGCAATGCAACGAAAACAAGTATAAAACCAAATCAAGGCTCAGTGCTCCATTAGCTAGTCGTCGCCAAACAAATAAAATACATACAAAAAAAAAAAAAATGCCAGTACTAACTTTTGAGATTAAAGCATCAATCTTGGGAAGAATTTTTGGCAAATGTTATCCTCTCCGATACCTGATTTGCCAAGTGACTAGGTGAAAGGCCCTTTTGGGGGACTGTAGTTAGGGCTACTTACCACACTCATACACACAATATTGCAATATGGGAACTCCCCAATATCAGGACTAAATAAAACTCAACCACAACAAAGTAGTGTTTGCCGATGTGAATTTTCTTTGCCATGAGAGACCCATGTGTTAAGCAGAAGGAATTTTTGTTGTTGCTGTTTTTCTCATTGCTTAGGTTTAAAGACTCTTGCTTTTCTTGCTTTCAGTATAGAATTCTTTTGGCCAGGGATTCCTAAAGATGGGGAACTATCAAGATTGAGGCAAAAGCAAGGCTTTTAAAAAATAGGTTGTTTCATATGCTTTTCCTTTTGCTATGTTTGGAGGCAGAAGAGGGGGCCACAGGCATGAGCCCTCCCAGTGAAATGAGCCCCCGAATCATGTGTTCACTTTTATGTTCAATCGAAATATTCTTTTCTTCTTCAAAGATGAAGACCATTCAAGACAATGGGGCCAAATAATCTAAAGAAGGATCAAGCTGATCTTGGTCCCTGCGACCTTTTACCCTTCCTTTAATTCTCAGGAGTGAACATCTGTGTTTGGAGCCAATGTCTGAAAGTAATAAAGACAATTAGAGCATTTTATTTTTTCTTGGGGAGGGGGAGTTGGGTGCCAGTGTGCAGAGGTTAAATCTTTGTCTATGACACTGCTTTTCAGGATGAAACTAGTGGAATAACATCCACTAAGCCTTGCTGCTTCTCAGGCCCTGAGGAATGGAGTGTACTAATTATGTACTCTCAAGCTATAGGTAATTCATATGTTTCTTCCCCATCTTTATTAGTCTGTGGGCATTTAAAAAACGATCCTATCATATGTCACCTATACACCAGGAACAGAAGACAGTCTGCCTCTCTTCAACCTTGTTTGGGGTTTACTTTCAGGTGTGAGGACTATTAAATTAGGTTCCGGAATACGTTCTCACTCTCTCATCAGTTTTGTGAAGGCGCTTCCCTCTTTCATTGACCTAAAAACAAACTAAAGTCAAACCACACCCAAACCTTGACAAAACACTAATACTCACTACATGTTTGTCAATTTTTTGAAAAGTGTTTCAACCTTTAGTGTGTAAAACTGCAAAGTCCACTAATCTCAAGCCCATTCGAAAGGGTCAAAGATCTGAAAGAATAAGATATAGCAGAGATAACCAATTAGAGAAATTTATCTCCAAAACAAATGTCAACAGTGAAATAACACATTTTCTCAATACATGTTGTCCTTATGGCACTCTGTTGTGGGTTTTTGATGATCCAAAGCTTGTCTCTTGGAAAGGATATACCTGCGATCTTGAACGAGCAAACCTATTACATATGCATGCAGAAAACTCCGTAACAACTTAAAACTTTTGGGTGAAGTTAAGGTTGAAAAGTGACAAAATATCTCTCCATATCTCTATCCCTCTGTATGTATCTCCTGGAATCACAATTGCAGTGAAACTTTTTTCCTAATGGAGGTCATTTGGAAAAGCCATCCTATTTTTAATGTTTTAAAATTTGTAGAAGGGGATGTGTGTCTAGTAACCACAGTGTGAAACCTTAAAATGAGGGAAGAGTTTTCCTGTCAACTGGATACTGGATAGCTTCCCTGCATGTCATCACTCTAATGTCGACACAGAAACATGAGTTTGCGGTTGAATCATTCTACGTTTAATCACATATGTGCACACATAGAAGACTGTTATCACTCATCATTTCTCCTTGATGTTAAACATGTGTTGGGAATTTTGGAACTCTAACTTCTCCAGGTCATTCATATTTGTGACTTTGTTCTTACACATGCAGTTTAGAAACCTACAAGGTGATAACTAGGTTATTCTTCTGTTCCGTTTTTTTTTTTTTTTTTTTTTGCTGTTAATAACTCTGTCCTTCCTTTCCTTTCCCTCACTGACTCCCCCCACCCCAGCATTCTGTCAAGCAGTAGGCTGTAAAATAGTTATCCAGACCAGCAGCCAGGCAAGTGCCGTTTGAGAGTAATTTCTGCCCCAAGCGTTTAGCCCAGGGCAAAGCAAGCGTGCTCTCTAACTGATCAACCTGGATATTTCATTATTCATTAATTTACTGTTTAACCAAATCCCACTCATTATCAGAGGCAACGCTTGGCAGAGCCCAGCGAACAGTAGCAGTTGGTGTCAGGCGTGGAGAATTGGCCCATTTGATCCTGGGCTGTTTTATTATTCAACACCACTGACTGAGAAAAAGGTCCATGAATAATAAAGAGCCAAAGCGTGTTTGAACTGAGAAGCATGACACAGCCTTACAAAACAGCAGTTAGAAAATTAAAGGCAAGGTGGCCCAGACTTTGCATTTTTTATCTTGGCTGTGAGCACAGACATTTATATCCCTACATTGTTTTCAATGATTTTTTTTTCAAGTCTTTAAGACAGAGACATTTGTTTCAGTTGCACCCTTTCAAAACAGGCCATTGAAGAACTCAGGAGCAAACTTACACAGCAAGAAACAAACATGCCTCCAGATGGGAACTTGAAAATGTAATTTCTAACCTTATAATCAGTTAGGTCCTTTGTGGCCCTTCTCAGCTATAGGGAAGATTTGGGTGATTTTAATTCTCCTTTGGGCCTGCCATCATCCATACCCTGGGTTGTTTTAATAATATAATTCATCATGCCAATCAAACACATGTTATATTCCTTTTCTATCCAGCTGATTCCTTGACAAGTCTTTGGGTCCATAAGCACCTGGCCACACAGGGCATATAGCAAGGAGTTTATGGGCCTTATAGGTAATATTTAAGGTCTCATTAATACGAAAGAAGGGCTTATGAAATATATATGGATGGAGGCAGTAGAAGCACCTTTTCTGAATCTACACCGGCAACAGTGGTCGTGAGTTCTCAGGCTCTGGTTAGGTCTGTAAGTGTACAGTTGAATTGAATACACTTGTTGGATCTATTAGTGGCAGGCCTGAAAGTATGGTGTCTGTAGGACTGATCTATCCTGTCATTTGTTCTACTCATGCATCTTTTTAATCCATTGCTTTATAGTCCTTGAATAAGTATGATGGAACTTAAAACTGTAATGATAGCAGTACCTTTTTAATGTTTCCTTCTACTACCTAGTAACATTTATCCACACACAGCTTTACTTAGGCAGAAAAAACAAAGTGCAGGAGCTATGGCTCTTTTATTTAGATAAACAATAGCTGTGTAGGAAAAAGTTTCTGACTACCAACAAAGTCTACATGGGCTACCTATACCCATCAAAAGTAATATATAGCTGGGCATGGTGACACACACCTGTAATCCTAGCTACTCTGGAGGCTGAGACAGGAGAGTTGCTTGAGCCTAAGAGTGCAAGACCAGCCTGGGCAATGTGGTAATACTCCTGTCTCAAAAAAAAAAAAAAAAAAAAAAAAAAATGTAATATATATAACCTTCATAACTCGGCCAGGTAGAATGGCCTGGGCGCTAAATACTTAGAATGACATGTAAAAGCTCCTGTTCAAAGGTGGTAGTGGTGAAACCAAATTTCAAGTGATTTTTAATACTGGCATCTGTAAACCAATGCCGAAAGCACTAGAGGGATGTTAACATTTTTTACCTCAGGACATTTGCTTGCTTATATCGTTTGGCTGCGTCCCCACCCAAAGCTCACCTTGAATTGTAATAATCCACACTTGTCAAGGGCAGGGCCGGGTAGAGATAATTGAATCGTGGAGTCAGTTTTCCCCATACTGTTCTGGTGGTAGTGAATAAGTCTCACAAGATCTGATGGTTTTATAAATGGGAATCCCCCTGCACAAGCTCTCCTGCCTGTGCCATGTAAGACATGCCTTTGCTTCTCCTTTGCCTATTGCCATGATTATGAGGTCTCCCCAGCCATGCTGAACTGAATTCATTATACCTCTTTCCTTTATAAATTACCCAGTCTTGGGTATGTCTTTATTAGCAGTTTGAGAACAGACTAATACACTTGCCTTGGATGCATTTGGAAACTGTTGTTAATATGTTGAATATAAAATAGGATGCAACATTGGCTTGGAAAGGGTTCTTTTAACATCATAAGATGTTAAAGAATGGCTTGTCCAACATCATGCATGTAACTCTTGACAGAACTGCAAATACAACTTTGATTTCAAAGTGCTCTTTCCTCTACAATAGATGTTAGAGCTTAGGTTTCTATTTTAGATATTAGTGTCAATTATTTTCTACGTAACTTTCTATAGTTTTGAAGGAAGAGAGCTTAAAAAAATTCTGATCCCATTGGACTGGAGTACAGTATTTTTAAACTTATAACTTTTTACTTTCATTTTTTATTTTTAAAATTTCAACTTTTATTTTAGATTACGAGTTACGTGCACAGGTTTGTTACGTGGGTATATTGCAAGATGCTGAGGTTTCGGGTATGACTGAACCCATCATCCAGGTAGTAAGCATAGTTCCTAGTAGGTGGTATTTCAACCTTGACCTCCCCAATCCATTTTATTTATTTATTTATTTATTTATTTATTTATTTATTTAAGACAGAGTGTTGCTCTGTCACCCAGGCTGGAAGTGCAGTGATGTGATCTTGGCTCGCTGCAACCTCTGCCTCCTGGATTCAAATGATTCTACTGCTTGAGCCTCCCGAGTAGCAGAGATTATAGGCGCCCTCCTCCATGCCTGGCTAATTTTTGTATTTTTAGTAGAGGCCGGCATCCACATGTTGGCTAGGCTGGTCTCAAACTCCTGACCTGAAGTGATCCACCTTATACTCATGAAAAGTAACATATAGCCGGGAGCCACTGTGCCTGGCCTTCCCTCCATCCCCCGTCTTATTGTCCTCAGTGTTTATTGTTCTCATCTTTATGTAAATGTATACCTAATACTTAGCTCTCACTTGTGAGGATATGAAGTATATTTGGTTTTCTGTTTCGGTATTAATTAAGTTAGAATAATGGCCTGCAGGTGCATTCATGTTGCTGCAAAGGACATGATTTTGTTGCTTTTTATGGCAGCATAGTATTCCACCGTGTATATGTACCACATTTTCTTTATTCAATTCACTGTTGATGGGCATCTAGGTTGATTCCACGTCTTTGCTATTGTGATTAATGCTTCAATGAACATTCAGGGACATGTGTATTTTTCATAGAATGATTTATTTTTCTTTTGGGTACATATATCCAGTAATGAGATTGCTTAGCTAAATAGTAGTTCTACTTTTAGTTCCTTTTTGTTGTTGTCCCAGATTTATTGAAAATAATACAGCATTGCAGAAAAGATTTAAACAGGTCCCCAAGGCATTTTGAAATTCATCCCAACTGTAGGCTGAGTGACCTGCAGGTTGGACAGACTGCCGAAGTCCAAAAGCTTCAGCATTTCCTTAGTGTCAGGATCTACTTCAATGATCCCCTGATCCAGGGCTGAGACCTCAGGAACATAATTGTCTTTCCTTTCTCTCACCTCCTCCTGCAGCTTGATGGAGATACCTCTTACTGGGCCTCTCTGAATCTGCTTCATCTGATAGGTGACATAGCCTACTATCTTGTTGTGGAGCTTCTTGCTGGGGATAATGGTGATCTCCTTGCACATGCACTTGTTCGATTGGAAGTCATTGCTCAGGCTCATGTAGTACTTTTTCTGTGATGATGCAGGCAGCCTTCTTCACGGTTTTGGTGAAAACGTGGCCCATGTTGGTGGGTCCTTGGTAAAAGAGGTAGTTCTTTGAGAAATCTCCAAACTGCTTTCCACAGAGGTTGAACTAATTTAAATTCTCACCAACAGCGTATAAGTGTTTTCTTTTCTCCATAGCCTCACCAACATCTGTTATTTTTTGACTTTTTCATAACAGCCATTCTGACTGGTATGAGATGATATCTCATTTTGGTTTTGATTTGCATGTCCCTGATGATTAGTGGTTTTGAGCATTTTTTAAATATGTTCATTGGCTGCTTGTATGTCTTCTTTGAGAAGTGTCTGTTCATGTCCTTTGTTCACTTTTTAATGGGGTTATTTGCTTTTTGCTTATTAAATTGTTTAAGTTCCTCATCGATTCTGAATATTGGACCGTTGTTGGATATATATTTGTGAATATTTTCTCCCATTATGTAGATTGTCTGTTTGTTCCTGAGTATGTTATTTTTAAAAACAGATCCTTTATAATGGATACTCTTTTGGTACACAATTTTTGGCATTAGTTGCAAGAAGAGGGAAAAATTTTTCTTCCAACTTGGTTGGTATTGGAAAGTCAGGGTAATAAGATAAAGAACCCTGTTGTTTCCCTTCTCAATATGAGAGACCAAGTTGTTCGCCTACTATTATAAATAAAAGTTAGTATAAGTTATTATAACTAAGTATGAACATGATTGAAACTTATGACAGATAAAGATAATGCTTTGACTTCTCAAGTCATACTACTAGCCCTGATTAAATCCACATCCTTGCGTTTGCCCACATGTGAAGAACTCTTGAAGTGAAGAAAATTAGATAAATATCAAACATTCATCCACTTGAGAATCACAAGGTCCTTGTTCTCCGTTTTTTTTTTTCCTAACCTTGCTCTAGGTTGAATTGAATTTTTATCAATTCAGTATCTTGAATTGATCCAGATATTGAATCTTTTTCCAAAGTGAGATGTGATCTAGGACTTTTAAGATTCTTGGGTATCACTTTAAGTCTTTGGGATTTAGAACTTCAAAGGGTTGGGAAGAGCAGCGCATGAGAGGAACTCGTCTTCATAATCCGTTTAGAAGAGAAGGTCTGTTGAACATTTGGAAGGGGAAAAATTTGACATTTTTTCTGGACTTCGTGAATCATAAAGACAAAGAGGCTTAGTATAAGTATCACTTCACCTGAGAAAATGTCCTTTCCTAACTCCTCTACCTGTTATAATTACTCCTTTTTAACTTCTCTATCAACTATTCTATTGCTGGCTGCACATTAGAATCACCTAATTAAAAAATAAATACTAGTGCCCCAAGCCCCATCCTCTGCTTTATTTGATCTGGGACACTGATATTGCTTCAAAAAATCCCTAGATGATTCTAATGTGCAACCAGCATAGCAAAACAGTGCCGTATGTTCCCAGAGCACTTTATTTCATAACTGGACACTTACTCTGTTGTCCCACAGTTCTTTAAAATTCTGTCTCCCTGGTCGCTTCATATGATAAACTGAGTATAAAGACCACGTCTTAGTCAACTTACATAAGACATAACCTCTAGGAGTTGCTTGCTCATTGAGTTCTTCTTCTTCTCCTCCTCCTCCTCCTTCTCCTCCTCCTCCTCCTTCCTCCTCCTCCTCCTTCCTCCTCCTCCTCCTCCTCTTCTTCTTCTTCGCCTCCTCCTTCTTCTCCTCCTCCTCCTCCCCCTTTTCCTCCTCCTCCTCTTCCTCCTCCTTCTCCTCCTCTCCCCTTCTCCTTCTCCTTCTTCTGATGGAGTCGCACTCTGTTGTCCAGGCTGGAGTGCAGTGGCATGATCTCGGTTCACTGCAACCTCTACCTCGCAGGTTCAAGCAATCCTCCTGCCTCAGCCCCACTAGAGGCTGGGATTACAGGCATGTGCCACCATGCCCAGCTAATTTTTGTATTTTCAGTAGAGATGGGAGTTTTGCCATGTTATCCAGGCTGGCCTCGAACTCCTGACCTCAGGTAATCCACCCGCCTCAGCCTCCCAAAGTGCTGAGATTATAGGCATGAGTCACTGCGCCTGGCCTAATTGAGTTCTTCTTTTTAAAAATCCCCAACACATTCTACTGAACAATCACCAAGTTCTACAATCTGGGGCTACATCAGAAAATAAGACAGACCTAGTCCTTTACCTTATGAAATTTACAGTATTTTTTCCTTGAGGGCAAGTATATTGTCCTTGCATTTGCAAATCTATCTAGAGTTCGCTAATAGCTCACCAAGAAACATCACAGTAGAACAAATAATTATTAAATGCTTTCTGTTTGCTAGCCACTGTGCTAGGTCTTGGCTACAAGAGGGCAGATGAACCAAGCTACAGAGGTCTTGATTGGGACATACTGTTTTATCTGCCCTTAGGACTGACCCATTTTGTGTTTTCTAAAACTTGTATGTTTGTGAAATTTTCATTTAAACTCCACTTACTTGACACATTAAATCACAAAGATTTTTAAAATCTAGAAGATTTCTACAAATTACTAAAAAATCGTATGGTTTCAGTGCCTATCCCTGCACTCTAAATGGTAAATAGAATGAATAGATGTTTGTAGATTGCTTCAATTTCAGTTTTACCCCAAGTAGGACACAGTACACTTTTTGGGTAATAATGAACGTAAAATATATATCTGGTTATTTCAATACGGTATGTGTCATCTTCATTTCCTTCTAAATCAAAGATAAGTATCCATTTTGCAGAGAAAATAATTAGAACATATTTGCCTTTCACTTTATGAAGTACTTTCATTAGTTTAAATAACATCATCTGATTTGATCCTTGCACCAAGTCTGAGATGTAGGATGGTTACCAAAGCACTTCTCTTGATTTTACAGTGAGGAAACTTAGGCTCAAGTTGACACTCAAGCTCACCTTGCAAGATAGTGGCAGAGCTGATAAGTTCAATGCTCTTTCTGTCATCCCATGCTGCCATAAATGTAAGTATGCATCCATAGGCATCATATAAATATGCCAATACCAAGTTTTGCTAAAGTACTTGAAAAGCAAAAACAAAAAATCTAGTACATTAATGTGTTATAGCATAATATATGTTTTAACAGCTTATTAGTTTGCATTAGCTAGAGAAAGATGTGCTTCTCACATTTGTGCAAAATTGAACTATCGAATATTTTTAAAAGGATGAAGATTTACCTCTTTCAAGTATATAAAAGAAGTGGACCTGCAATAATTAAAGATTTCTTTTAGAGGTTCTTAGAGTGCCTACTTTGGTTAATACTTAAGAATGTTTTGTAATTATACTCTCAATTATCTTTGTGTAAATGGGTGTTCCTCAAGTACTTGAGGATGCTAACAACAGTGTATTCTCTTAAACAGTCTACATATGCTCCCTATAAACTTTATTTACACTACAGATTTGTTCAGCAAGTCTTTTGTTTGTTGATATGGTAACGGAAAACTTCTGCTTAGCCAGCCTTTCAGTAGATCAGAAATTCCGATTTAAGGTGAGTCTGAATTAATGAGGTTTTACTTTATTTGCAATTTAATAGGTGTTGCCCCATATATCTGTCTTTACATACATGTATAACTTTATTAATATATATGTTTTTATACATTTAACAGTACTTTGCAGAGCTACTGACTTGATTTATCAATGAACCTGAGAAATTTCAAATTATTTTATAGCTTCTTAGCATAGATTTGTCTTAGTCTGTCTGTAGCTGTGGAGGAAAAATTCTGTTTCCTTAAGTCCTTTTATGAGGGTGCCAAAAGGTATAAAAATATGAAGCCATTTAATAGCCAGGCTCTTTGAAACTACCAAGCACACACAGTGTGCGTGCTAAGTTTAATCACAGTGATGGATTTACACATAATGTCTCAATTCCAGACTCCCTCATTAGTGCAGTCAATCTTGAAATTCTCCCTGGTGAGAAGGGTGAAGGTGACTTCAATACCTGTGAGGACGGCTGGATATTGACAACACCCAGAAAAAGACAGTGGGAAAAATCTCTACCATATGAGGCTATAATCCTAGCTGTGGTCAATGTGTTGAAAGCTTTATATTTCCTGACC
Organism: Papio anubis; assembly: GCF_008728515.1. NCBI lineage: Eukaryota > Metazoa > Chordata > Mammalia > Primates > Cercopithecidae > Papio > Papio anubis. Next base: position 49,197,719 of record NC_044981.1, read on the forward strand.
ACAGGATCTTTCTATAAAATGAACAGGGAGGAGGGATATTCCTAGGATTAGCCAGCTGGCTATTCCTATATGCTTATTAAAATTTCTGGAAGAAATGGTGGGGCCTTTAAACCCTTTTACAATAAAATGACTATATCCGTTTGAGAAATTATAACTTTTCCCTCCTCCAACTATTTCATGCAAGAGGGCAGAATAAAATATTTTCAAACTTAAAATTTGATAGTTGCAGCAAAGAAATGGGAATATAGAAAATGGTGGTAAAAACAGCAGTAGCAGCAGAAGCAAGGAGAGAATCCAGATGTCACCTTTGCAGGAAGTCTTTTTCTCCTCTGAGGACCCGCAGGTCAGGCTTTTAAATTTTGGGCAAAACACAGTTTTATTCCATGCCATACAGAGTGTGGAGACAGCCTTGTCTTTTGGAGGCTGCATTTGGAACCTGCTGCCTCTTTTATTCAACACCCACATGTTATTCCTCTAGCTTGCTGAGTGAATCCCTGCACGATTGTGGCATTAAAGAAAGCAAAGCACTGGCAATGTATCTAGCCTCTTTGTTTAGGAGAAGAAAACCAAGTAACTTAACACTTAACATTCATCAGAAGACACTGGGTCATCAGGAACACTGTAGAAATAGCATTAGAATTGGGTCCCTTTTATACGAAATCCTCAGGGTGTTTAGTCAATAGTACCAGACGCCAGAATATTGTGTTTTATAGTCTTCTTTCTCCTCTTCCTTCTCCCCCTCCTCTTCTTCTTTTTGATAGAGATTTAGTAAGTAAAGCCAAGATGTGTGTGTGCGCGCGCGCACACACACACACACACACACACTCTCTCTCTCCCTCTCTGTGTGTGTGTGTGTCTCTGAATATATAAGTAGATCTCCATTTCCTTCTTCCTCTCCCTCTACTTTAAATAGATCACTAAGCCAACTAGCTCTTCATTTTCAGATGAGGGCCCTCAGGATATACATAGAGGATATCCAGTGAACCTTCAGTATCTTGACATTTTATCATTCCGTTTGAGACTGTGTATTTTGTTCTAATTGATATTTTCAGAACTTGATTGGGGCCTTGAATGAACTTGAAGGAAAATCTTTTGTTGAAAAGTATAATTAAAACAATAGTTTATATTTGTTTAGCTTTTGTACAGTTTATAGTGTGCCTTCATACATTTTATTTAATTCCCCATAACAATTTATCTGATATATTATGAACTACTTAGAATTAGTTAAGCAGAGGGCTGTTGAGGAAAGTTAATAGGCTTGTTCAGCAATAAGAAACTAAAGAGATTTAACCTGACTTTCTGGAAGTCTTCTAATTGCCATTGGACATCCTGCCACACCAGAGTCCTCTAAATCGTAATAGACAATCCACACTTATCAATTTGACTACAATAATTTAGGTGGATCATGAAAGAATGAATTAGCATATTTTAAAGGGGTGTGTATGTCTGAATTAGCATATTTTTAAAGGGATGTGTGTATAAGGGACCCAATTCTAATTCTACTCCTAGAGTGTTCCTGATGACCCAGTGTCTTCTGATGAATGTTAAGTGTGTTTCCAACCCTCTGGTTTCTGGGGGTGGGGTGTATATATGTAAGTCATGGGTGGTAGTGTAAGATGAAGAGAGGGCACTGAGTTTTAGAAAGATGTCTGCTTTCTGGCATTTAATCATCAGGATTTAAGAGCATGAAAAGACAAAGGATATGTTAAATGATTGTCCAAAGGGGAATGAGGAAAGGAATATAAGGATGGAAAAGAAAGCAAGATAGGACAGAATGGAGAAATAAAGGAAAAAATAGATTAACAATTGGGAAAGTAAGTGAAACAGCTGGTAATACCACTGTTCTTTCTGACTGAAGGCTAATTTTGGGACCCTCAAAGATGATGTTGAAATTGACTCAGCCAGATATTTAACATGAGTTCGAGACAAGAAAAGGCTTCCTTCACTCTAAATATCTCTTCTACCTGATTCTTGAATGCCAGAAATTCTCTTAATATGAGGCAAAGTTTTTCAGTTCTCTATTACAAATTAAAGATTTTTAAAGCACAAATCTATAGGTAAAAGAGTACATTAGTATAAATGATTTTCTGTCAAAATATAAAGGGTAATTTCAGCTTATTTTTTGTTTGGATATACGAGTTGTATTCACAGTAAAATATTCTTTGTGTTTTCAATAATGAGGTGGAGCTACCACTACACAAAAAATGAATGGAGTCACTGGAGACTCTAAAGAGATATTTTACAATTTGCACCTGGTTATATCCATGCACTTGCGTATGGGCAAACAGGTTATTCATAGCGATGTCTTAGTAAATGTGATATGTGTAATTAGACAGTTTACTTTGTAGTAGCCTTTCTGATCATCTCTCAAAGGTATACATCTCAGATATATAGTCAGATGACGGATTTAGAGAATGATGGTTTTTCTAAACCAAAGAGAAATTCCAAACCCTAGAGAAAGATTCAGAAAACTTTGTCTTGCAGGTAAATATTTTTATAAGTCTGAGCAAATGATTCAATTAATTTCAACATAGTAAACTTTACTATATAGAGTGCAATGCACTAGCTTCTGCAGAGGAAACAAGGTGAAGAGACACAGCTTTCTAGATCCAAAAGAACATAAAGTTGAGTTAAGGAGGCAATGCTATTTCTTAAGTTGGATAAGATGAAGAGAAATTTAAAAAAATGTATAATTTAAAGCTAAGTTGAATTTCCCTTCCCTTCTCTTTCCTTCTCTTCTCCCTACCTTCCATCCTTTCATCCGTCCTCTTTTTAAATTTCTTCTCACGTGTCTTTTTTCCTTGAGTGCCAGCTTTGTTTTTACTCAAAGCAAGTCAGCAAGTCTGGCATTCATCAGTTTAGCAGAGATAATCCTTAGTTCCTAGAAAGGCTGATTTTTTTGTTGTTGTTGTAATGAAATCAAGAAAACAAAGGCCTAGCATTCCAGGTTTATACATGCCAATGTATCCAAGTAAAAGAGAGGAAAGGCATGAATCTTCAAGTAAAAAGTACTAGATAATTAGAGATAGGTGACTTTACTCTAAATTCAATTACTAGCTACTTGTGGCTTTAAGGGACTGTATCTTAGTTTATTCATTTATAAAATGGAAATATCATTTTACACTTGCCTCCTAGAGTTGCTATGATGGTTAGTATAATTAATATATGAAAAAGTGTTCTGTTTCAGTGCTACAAATGTTAGTTTACAAGGAGTCTGGATTTTTTCATTAACTAATATAGCACTTCACGTGAAATGAAAAATAAAAAGGAACCCTATTCTGTATTTTGCATGTGAAAGAAGAGAGACATAAATTGCTTTCATTAAGGTTGCACATAAGGAAAGCAAAGACAGGAAAGCAAATCACCTTTATGTGTTTTATTGTCTTAGCTGGAGTGCGTTGAATTTTGTCCTTCAAAATATATGTTTAAGTCCTAAACCTTGGCATCTGTGAAGGTGACCTGATTTTTTTTTTTTTTTTTTTTAAGAGTTTTGCAGATATAATTAAGCTAAGGATCTTGAGATGAGACCATCTGGGATTAGGGTGGGCCCTAAACTCAATGGTGGGTATCCTTAAAAGAGACACAAAAGAAGATGCAAAGAGACACAGAAAGAGAAGCCATGAGAAGACAAAGGCAGAAATTAAACTGCTGTGTCTTCAAGTCAAGGAATGACGGAAATTAAGGAGAGTCACCAGAAGTTAGGAGAGAGGCATAGAATAGGTTCTCTCCCAGAATCTCCACCAACATCTTATTTTCAGACTTCTGGATTTCAGAATGGTGAGAGACTACATTTCTGTTGTTTTAAGCCACCCAGAAGATTCTAACGCGAACTAAGTTTCAGACCTACTGCTTGAGCATTGAGGGAAACAAATTACCAAACTAGAGCTCATTATTTCTACTTAATGTCTGGTAGGTTGTTTTATAGGAAACTCTCACCTTACTTGTAGGCATGATTGATACCAATTAGCTTCAGATAATGCTAAGAAAAATTTCATTTCAATGTCCTTTCAAGGAAATTAGCTCTAGAAATCAGATAATTTTATTGATAGGGTAATAAGTACATACTAGGGGAAGTTTCTGGTTTAATTTGAGAATGTCGTCTGACAGAATACATTAGATTTAGACCAAAATGTGTTACTTTTCATTTACTCTCTAAACCAGAACTTGTTGGAAGTAAGAACATTCTTTTCAGATTTAACTAATTTATCATTAATAAGCTGTGTTCTTCAGTACATGGTCCTGCCAAATGCTACATTAGAAAAAGTTTCCTTTGACTTGAAACCATTATCAGGATTTTCGTCTCTTACAGCTTTAAGATGCATGGTAAATGGTCTGAGAAATCTTGCAATAAAAAAACTATTTATCCCTGTTTAAGAATTACTGAAATTTATTTGAAAATAGAAGGTTATTTTCCTTCTCTCATATAATATCAATGGATAATACACAAAATAAGTGATCTCCAGAAAATTGTTTTTTAAAAATATATATTATTAGAATTTTGTCTGGTTGAGAAGAGACTGTTAAATGAGACAACTTTAGGGGTTCACATTTGACAAATCTGGGACAATTTGCCATCAAAATGAGTAAGGATAGTAATGGGTTATAACCCATGAAAAATACAAAAATTGATAATTCCATACTAATAATCAGTTGATTGATAATTAAGTAGAAGGAAAGGAGAAGAAAGCTCTTTCTGGTCGTAGGATGCCAAATAATAAATGTAGAGAGACACACACTCATCCTTTTCTATGGCTGCATAGTATTCCATGGTGTATATGTGCCACTTTTTCTTAATCCAATCTGTCACTGATGGACATTTGGGTTGATTCCAAGTCTTTGCTATTGTGAATAGTGCCGCAATAAACATACGTGTGCATCTGTCTTTATAGCAGCATGATTTATAATCCTTTGGGTATATACCCAGTAATGGGATGGCAGGGTCATATGGTACTTCTAGTTCTAGATCCTTGAGGGATCGCCATACTGTTTTCCATAATGGTTGAACTAGTTTACAATCCCACCAACAGTGTAAAAGTGTTCCTATTTCTCCACATCCTCTCCAGCACCTGTTGTTTCCTGACTTTTTAATGATTGCCATTCTAACTGGTGTGAGATGGTATCTCATTGTGGTTTTGATTTGCATTTCTCTGATGGCCGGTGATGATGAGCATTTTTTCATGTGTCTGTTGGCTGAGTTTGTGTCCTTTGTAGGGACATGGATGCAGCTGGAAAGCATCATTCTCAGCAAACTATCGCAAGAACAGAAAACCAAACACCGCATGTTCTCACTCATAGGTGGGAACTGAACAATGAGATCACTTGGACTTGGGAAGGGGAACATCACACACCGGGGCCTATCACGGGGAGGGGGGAGGAGGGAGGGATTGCATTGGGAGTTATACCTGATGTAAATGACGAGTTGATGGGTGCTGATGAGTTGATGGGTGCAGCACGCCAACATGGCACAGGTATACATATGTAACAAACCTGCACGTTATCCACATGTACCCTAGAACTTAAAGTATAATAAAAAAAAAAGAAAAAGAAAAGAAAAAGGTTTGCATGTTGTATAGATGCATACTGAAGTATGTGGGAGTGAAATGGAATGAGATCTGAGATTTGCTTTGAAATTCTTCAGTAAAGTAAAGGAAGGAAGAAAGGTCAGGAAGGAGGAGGGGAGAGAAGAAAAGAATGACAGAGGAAGCACAAATGGCAAAATCTTGCTAATTCGGGAATCTGGGTTATGGCTATAATGAAGTTCATATTGTACTTTGGTCTTTTGTGTATGCTTGAAATTGTCTAGTAAAAAATATTTTTTGCTGTAAAAAACAAAAAAACAAAAAAACAAAAAACAAAATAAATGTAGAGAGAGTGATAAGAGTTTTTAAAAATCACCATTTTGCAACCATCATTGTAAAAATTGATTTGGATGAGAGTCATCAATAGATCCTAAAATTAATGAGTACAATATGATGGATGTCAAGTTATTTATATAATTGCAAGGCATGCACCCAACTGATTACTTATTAATTGTAAGAGAAAAATTATTATCAGTAGAAAATGTTGACTACCACTGTTTCAACAAGTACCATGTGTCTCCTCATAAGAAGCCACTTAAACTTTGACACTGCTGTTTGAAACTTGGGGAAAAAAATGCATAAGTTGAATTTAATCACAAAGAAACATCAGGTAAACCCAAATTTAGGGACAGTGTACAAAATAAGTGACTTTCACTCTTCAGAAATATCAGTGCTGTGAAAGATAGAGACTGGCCAAGGAACTCTTTCTTTCAGATTTTAAAAGACTTGAAACTAAATGCAATTTATAATCCCAGAATAGAAGCTGGATCCAAGAAAAAATTGCTGTAAGGATTTATTGGAGAAACTGATATATATTAATCAATATAATCAATATATTAGAAATATAATCAATATATTAGAAAATAATGTTGCACAAATGTTTTCTAGTTTTGATATTTGTACCTTCATAAAGTGACATGATATGTGCAACTTATTCTTTTTAAAAATTATTATTTTTGAGACTGGATCTCATTCTGTTGCCCAGGCTGGAGTACAGTGGTATGATCATAGCTCACTGCAGTCTCAATCTCCAAGGCTCAACCATCCTCCCACCTTAGCCTGCCAAGTGGCTGGGACTTCAGGCCTGTACTACCACACCTGGCTAATTTTTCAAATTTTTAGTAGACATGAGATCTTGCTGTGTTGCCCAGGTTGGTCTTGAACTCCTGAGCTCGAGCAATTATTCTGCCTTGGCTTTTCAAAGTGCTGGGGTTACAGGTGTGAGCCACTGCACCTGGCAAAATTAATATTACTTTTGATTGACAAATCATAATCATATGTATTTATAGGGTAAAATGTAATGCATATATATATGTATATTATACACACACACTTACAGGGTAGAGCTTATTTTTAAATATTTTAGGAGAACATGAGAGAAGGAGAAAGGAAGGAAGGTAACAAAATGAGGTAAAATGGTGAATCTGTGTGAATATGGGAATGATTTCTTCTGAAATCACTTGTGTAAGTTTGATAATGTTTCTACATAAAACTGTTGTAAAAAGTGGAAAAAGCATTTTTTTTTTCCAGAAAGAATTTCCTGCTGCTAAAGAGAGGAAAATTGAATTATGCATTTGGACTGTGTTTCTACAACTAATAACTTTTCATCTCTCACTAGTGAATAAGAGTAACAGGCTTAGATGCTGTCATATTTATTTACATTAAATACAAAAAACTAGCAGTGTTGAAAGTTCACATTGGTCAAACAACATAGCTCACACATTTGTAATATGTAATATTATGTTTTCAGCATAAACATATAATGCAAGATACTCTACAATGGGTTAGGCCTAGGTCAGATATCATTTTGTTTAATATGCAAACACAAAAATCTTGATTGAAAACCTGATTTGTGACCATTTGGTAGAATTTTCTCTCTTTAAAAATGATCAAATGGAGTTATTTGAAATATATATAAAGACACTTTATAAAGATACAAAAATATTAAGAATAATTAAATGCTCATAATAGAATGAAATAGATGTACTTACTAAATCATTAAATTACACACAACTGTAGACAAAACGAACTTTTTTTTTTTGAGACGGAGTTTTGCTCTTGTTGCCCAGGCTGGAGTGCAATGGCGCGATCCCGGCTCTGCGCGATCTCACCGCAAACTCTGACTTCCCGGGTTCAAGCAATTCTCCTGCCTCAGCCTCCCGAGTAGCTGGGATTACAGGCACGCGTCACTACGCCAGGCTAATTTTGTATTTTTAGGAGAGACAGAGTTTCTCCATGTTGGTCAGGCTGGTATCGAATTCCCAACCTCAGGTGATCCGCCCGCCTCAGCCTCCCAAAGTGCTGGGATTACAGGCGTGAGCCACCGCGCCCGGCCCGACAAAACGAACTTTAAGTATTATTTGGGAATAGTGATATTATAGTTCTGTGTTATTTCTTCATTTCTTCCCACCAAAGCCAGCAGCAGATGTGGCTAGAAAAACATCTCTGTTGTGGTTCAGGTCCAGACACTCAATTTTTCTGTTACCGCCGGAGTCCACATCAGTCCATGCCCATGTACCCATGCTGATGTGTTGCATCTTACAGTGGTCCATAGAGGCCTTGTCATGCTTCTGTCATATTTATATATGAATTATGTAGAATTCTTTGTCTCTCTGCCTGCGACAACAAAGTTTAGCATTTGAAGTGCAAAATCCTTATCTACTGGTATCTGTTTACTGGTAAATAAAGCCTTATCTGCTGGCTTTAGCTATTTGCTTCCTATCTCCTACTACATGGATTCATGTTAATGCTGGAAATGTGATTAGCCTCCCATTTGGTACTTGTTTGGTTATTCTATAGCTGCCCAGAAACATTTTCTTTTTCTATTCTTTCTTTCTTTTTTTTTTTTTCTGTAGCTATGGGGAGACTTTGTAGATATTCCTGGATTTTAGGGGTGGGAAACAGAACAAATTTCAGGCTGAGCACTAGTTAAAAAGTGTCTCCCCCACTACTCAGAAGTAATTTACTTTATTGTTACTTCCTGTGTTTTGCTATCAATAACCCCCCATGACATCAGCAGCCCTTGGTTAAAAGCTGTTCACTGATTCCTTGACAGGCTTTTGCTGTTTAACTGTTTCAGGCTCACTTAAGTATGTCATACACACACGCCTCCCAGTGATTTCATTGGGTTTTCCCATGAAAAAGGTCCTAGATCTAAACTAAAATCTTCAAAGACACACCCTGTTTTAAAAAGTAGCAGGTTTAGAATTTAGCTAGAGGACAAAATGTGAAAATGCACAGAACCCATGGGGCTCTCTTGAAATTTTTTACTGTCAAGATTTCATCATAACATAGGACACAGCTGGGTAGTACAGTGGGAATAGGAAATTTAGGATTGAGAAGGGGGAACATGGTTTTTTTTTCTGCTTCTATATAAACATTCTGATCCCTGTCTTGTTTCCTGACAACTAAGGATTGTACAGTGGTCCAAGCCTCCACCAAAGAGTGATTTCTGCCGTATCTGAGTCAGCGCTGTAGCAGCATCAGTCAGAACATAGCCATTAGCAGGAACTGTCACAAATGTAGGGGCAGCAACATGGTAAGAGAGAGTCTCCCTTCAGCAGCAGTAGTTCCTTGGGGTCTCCATAAACATAGCCTCCTATCAGGTTGGCTTACAGATTGCCAGAGTGTTTACAGATTGTTCTGGAAATGAAATGTCCTGTGAGGGGGATCCTGGGGTGCCGCTCTTGAAATGAATTCAATATGAAAAATTAAAGTGATGTGAGATCTTAGTACAAATCAAAAACCTATGCAGAATTATAGATGAAAGGAAGTTAGTACTGTAAATTATGTTATCACAGATGGGGAACATTTATATCAATCATTAGGGCTAGAGGATGAATTTATATAGGGTTAATTGATGAGCCACATTAAAAAAAAAAAAGCTAATGTAGATAATAGATGAGTAGAGAATAGTACCCCTGGTGTTTGGGCCTGCAGCTGTCCTCTGGGTCATAGTAGGTAACAGTCAGGAAATTATTTTTAACTGTGTGTGTAAGAAAATGCTGAGTACCTTTTCCTCTAGACATCCCTGAACATCTTAAGTCATTACAGGTGCCACAGCCATGTACGGAGTTTAAAGCACTGCTTTACAGATTCCAGAGGAGAAGGCCTGTGTGGTCTATTTTACTGCAAGCACAGTAAAAATTAGTGGGCCCTATTTATTCATTATTAATCTGGTGGCAGAGATGTATCTTAATTCCTGATGGGTTTTACATGCTGCTGCTATTATTTGTTGGGAAATTTCCCTTTTTTTTTTTCCCCTATTAAATCTTCATTCCAGGAGTTGTGTTTATTTGGCACCAAGTTAAAAGGAGAGGATGTTGTTAAAAGAAGGGACCACTTTACTGTTTCTTTTAACACAGCATCTCAGTACTTACTACTACTAAAATTCAATTGATTCAGTCTCTGAAGTCTGTCATCAAAGGTTAATTCAGAAACTATTTAGAATTTGCAGATGTAATTTTTAAATCTAAAAATATTTATCAGAGTCAAATGGTAGGAGTTTTGTACAACAAATTTCCGTTCTCTAGGTTTTGGTAATAGGTAGTTGCCATATTGTATTTTGATTTCATTATTTTTCAATGTTTTTCATAGAGTACTTTAGACTTCCCATCCTAGAGGTATAAGGAATTTAGAAAAGAAACAAAACTTCTTCCAATAAAGAATTCTGTCTACACTAATATGTACAAAAAAGAGCATTTCAAATTGGTGCAACTGATGAGCAATGTCTGAAGTATCAGAAGACTGAAGTGTCCAGACATTGGCTGTAATGTATTTATCTGCTCTAAAATTGAAGTATGGTGCACAAATAGAAATTTAATAAAATTCAAAGAGATAATAAATAGTACATTCTCTTCCAGAAGAGTAATAATTTAATTCTTAAGATTTTCCCTTTTCCCCAAAGAACTCAAGGAACTAGTAATGTTAAGTTCATTTGAAGCATTTGTACACTTCATATTATATAGGCATAATTGAGTGAACACTCCCTAAGATAACCCCGTTTCCTTTTAAACCCAGAACCCAAATAGGTATTTCTTTCTCATATGTGCAAATATGTATTAGGATATGTTATCCTATGTGCCTGTACCTAACTCCCTGATCCTTTAAGGGACTCAGAAAGACCATTTGTGGTATTGACCTATTTTGATTTCAGTTGAAGATTCAGATGTCCTAAGAATACTGGAGTTTAGAGCTGGAACTTTATTGAGGGTACCTGGAGAGTCAGGTCGATATTATAGTGCTGGCTTTCCCCTCTTGTTACAGGTATTCTGGAGGTGGGGAGCAACGGCCATTCAATGTGCCCAGAACAACTCTGGACAGAGAACCATTTTATGACTCTCTAGAATGAAAAGCTAATTTTTACTTAAGTTTAGGTACACCCTACATTGATTTGACTTTCAGCCCTTTTACTATTATTATTATTATTGTTTTGCAAAGAATTTTGATGGTAGTGCAAAGCAGTATAGATTGTGTTAACTCATAGTTTTTCTTTCATTCAGCCATTTTCATTTTGATTTTGTTTCTGGTTTGCCTGAAATAGACTCCCTAAATTGGGCTGCTCTGAAGCTTGATGTAGGGGCTGCTGAACTCATGGGTACTCCAAAGACTTTTATGGTTCTGTTGTTTGCCCCTTCCTGTCTGTCTCGATATTTAAACCCTCAGGAATACTCAAATGTTTTTGAATATAAGGCTTTGTTTTTGTTTAGGTAAGTCTTGTATAAGAATTCAATTTATTCCAACTGAAAAAGAATGCCTGTTACAGGTCAAGGGCTATGCATTAAAGTGAGGATCTGATAAAAGCAGGAGGGGCATGCTGTAACTCAAGAGAAAAATCAGAGAAAAATAGAAAACAATGAAAACTAGATACTGGTACGGTCTGATGAGTAGTTCCATTTCCTTATTGTGAGAATTTTTGAGAGCGTATACACTAAGCCTTATGATTATCATATCAACTTTTCCTCCTCAGGAAAATGGGACCACCACATTTTATTTTATTTTTATTTATTTTGTAGAGACAGGGTCTTGCTATGTTGCCTAGGCTCATCTCAAACTCCTGGCCTCAAGCAATCATCCAGCCCTGGCCTCCCAAAGTGCTGAGATTACAGGCCACAACACATATATTTTGATGACATTACAGTTGTTTCAGTGGATATCTGAAAGAATAATGATATGGGATTAGTAGGTATAATTAAGCTCTTGAGAAAAATAAAGCACTACATTAGATTTCCAAGCTATGAAAACAATGGAATAGCATATTATAGATTATTTTTATCAATGTAAGAAGGACTCCAGATATGTGTTCATGATACGTGGGTTCCAGTGCTGGCTCTACCACTAAGTAGTCACATGACCTTGTAATTAGTTAATTCTCTTAACCTCCTTGGGAGTTGGTTTCTTTGCCTATAAAATGAGGGGGCTTTGGTAGACAGTTGAACTTTATAGACTTTGTCAGCTCTTTAACTCCATGCCTTTTGAAGGCATTTTGAGAAATAATCAATTAGCCTTCTTTGTTTTTTATTTTTTACAAAAATCTCCTGTTGGAGTATGTACCCACATGACAGCTGGGGGCTCTATTTAGTCAACTTATTAGTGAAAATATTCCTGAGTTTGTTCAGAAGATCTACAGATATGCTAATTGGCAGCTGCTCCATTCTTCTCAGGGAGCAATTCCAAGTGAAATATTTGGAATTGGGTTGGAAATACTTTTTCCTTATTTCTGCCTGGGGGATTCATGTAAAAGAATAAAAAATTTACCCTAAGTCAGAAGATTCTCTGGTCTGTTCCATCTCTTCTAGGACTTTATGAGCAGGAGGGAAGGTTATGGCAGTTTTTCATTTTCTATGAGAATGTCAGAGCTTGGAACAATAATGGAGTCTGGAATTGCTCTTCATAAAAGTGTAAGAAATTATCAGCAGAATGGGAGGGAAATGCAGCAGGTGAGATCAGAGATAGAAAAATAATTTTCCCATTACAAAGTAGTTTTCTTTCTCCAAATGGTATTCAGGGATAATCCTCCCTGATATCCATGATGGGTATTTATCTGGGTATTAATATATTTCACTGCAAATAACTTCATACTATACTATTATTGTGATAAACTCTCCTCTATCTGGAGCTTTCCCAAGTGGTGTAACACCCTAAGCAAAGCTGCTTCTGTCAACAATGTAGGTGACTGTGGAGTTCTTTAGAACTCCAGACCATGGATGAGGCATTCCATGAAACATGACATCCAAAGGCTAATAAAAATCATGAATTTTAAGTCTTGACTAAGTTTGCAAGAGAAATGGGGATAAGGCAACTCAAGTATCCCAGGACAAGCCAACTACAGTGCCTCTGAGGAACTGGCATTCGTATAACCCTAAGAATGTAAATTGAATAATAATTTTGTAGACTTTAAAGCCACAGCAGATGCCTGAGGTCAATATTAAATGCAGAAAAGAAGATACTGTGCTTAAAATTCAGCTATAGAAACTTGAATACTTTGTCAGATGTCCAAGGCTTTCTCTCAGTAGAAAAAAAACATATTCTGTTGAGCACATGCATGATACATTATACATGCAGACATTCTAGGGGTTTATGAGTGGTGGTAGAGAGAGTAATTATGGACTACTGTTCGCAGAAAAGGCAAGAGGAAAGACAGAATTGCATTTTAATGTCACAAATAGTTCAAAGACAAGCCTGAGACATTTTTAGAAAGGGAAGAATTTGAGCAGGAAGGAAGATACAGAGCCATCCCCAAAGAGACTTGCTCGGAGCAGAGAGCCCTCCAGATCATTCTCTGGAGAATGGTCTTAGAGTTAGAAGGAATCATTGAAGACCTGGAGCTTAAATTTCCTTTCTGCTGAATGTCTGTGTGGAAATACTGCTTCTTTTTTTTATGTATTTGCTTTTTCTCTTTTAAAAGAAAATTATGAGTCCTGGGTATTCATTCCTCATCAGATTTGTTTTAATATACAATGCCCACCAAAATTATTTGTATTCCACGGTTCTTAAACCTAGTTCAGTCAATTTCTATGTAATCAATTCCATACTAAAACAAGGTCTACATTTCTAAATGCAAGCATCAATATTGGAACAAAAAAAATTGCTCTTCTTGTTATTAAGCTAGTGAGATGCTTCTGTCAATTCTGGCATCCTTGTAGGGAAAACACATTACTTTTCCATTAATGAAAGCTGCGATGTAAATTAATAGCTTGGTAATTATTTGTCTTGATTCATACAAAAAGGATGATGAGCAGCCTAGTGTTGTAAAAAGAACAGCAGCTTTGTGGTCAGAAAGGTCTGTCTATCCCTACCACTTACTAATTTGTCTGGTCTTGGGAAAGTTGCTTAAAATCTAAGCTTCAGTTTTCTCATCTAAAAAGTACAGTTTTAATGTTTGCTTTATAGAAATATTCCAAATGTTAAAGTGAGTAGTGAGTAAGGAGTGTAAATCACTTAGCACAAAGCCTGGCAAATTACATAATTCAAATCAATATTAGTTTAGCAAATCCCCCCGCTCCAATTTCCCCCACCCCTACTAAGAAGTGCACTCACATGAATGGAAATGTATTCTAGGAGTTGTTTTCCTCAGCTATCCTTGACTCAGTGTACTGGCAATGCAGCTGTATTGAGCACTGAACTGTGGTGCTCCCATCTTAATGGGCAGGGCTCCTAACATCTCCAATCTTTTTTTTTTTTTTTTTTCCTGCACCTGCTTCTTCCATTTCTCTTGCCTCAAGACAATGGATCTCTATCTTGAGGAGTGGTAAACCTACTTCCACTCCTGTTGTGGCGTATGAAGAACCAGGAACCATTCTTTCCAGGTGGCCCTTAATTAGAGCTTCAGAAGGGTAACTTGGAACCCTTAGACTATACCCTTTCTCTATCTCTTTTTCTACTTTTTTTGCCCTTAAACTTTAATTTTATTGTTATATTCTCTATTGTCTAGATCATTTACTTAAATATTTCACTAGCTTTTTATATACTTTTGATATTAATTATAAAATATGAGACTATATAAAAACTTTAATTTCTATGGAATTACATTGATACCAATGTTTTTCATAGTTATGCATCCTGTTTCCTCCATTTAAACATAGCTCCTGGGTAGAGATTTGATTTAGTAATAGGTAGGAGATATACTATGTCACTGAGATTAGGGGTCTTCCAAACTAATGTCACTCATGATGAAACTTTTTTTTTTTTTAAAGCTTTGTTCAACAACCTAAAATAACTGAAGACTGGAGGCCTTTGATGTAAATTTGACTGATGTTACTGTATTGTAATATGATAATGCAATAGTTTGACCATAGCACCAATGCTGTGTTGGAAATATAAGTATGATGACTTTTTGCTATGTATTTTAAAGGGGTAGCGACACTTTGTGACCCTGGGCATCTCAGGCCTGCAAGGCCTGGCCACTTGTGATGAGAGTTAGGGCTTCATCCAGTTGACTAGAGGACCAGCTCTCTGGAACAACCTGAGACCACAACATGCTCTCAGGGTATGTTTGTTGTACTCTGTAACCTGCTAACATTTTCTTAGCCTAGGTCCCCCTAAAAAAGAGGCTGAGACAAGTGTTTGATGTGGTTACTTTGGGAAGAAAGTCCACAGAACAGGGGTAAAGGACTAAAAAATGTGAAATCAAGAACAATTTAAAAACAATCAAAATGTGCATTATGGAACTGATCAATACTTTGCGAAATTTAGACCAAGGAAAGAAATGTATACCCTTCAGCTTCCAAGCTCCAGAAATGGTTCAGAATTGCTCCTGGAACATTTTGCCTTATACTTCCAAGTGTGCTCATGCATCTGGCTGACTTTGTGCTTCTGCAGCACTCCTTGTAGGGACAGGGTGTGGAAAGCAAATGGAACTTGGTACAGTTGGAAAGAGCTCTTTCTGGATGCCTTGGAAACACCTGGAGAAAACAAAATGTCCCATAAGTGTAAGAAGTATTTAACACAGAAGTGCTCTTTTCCTTCAAGCCAGTCAAGGAAGGACCCAGTTTCCTTAGGGATCTGTCTGGAGTAGTGAAAAACCTGAACTTGAGACTTGACTCTGTAGTTAAAGTCCACAGTTGTAGACTTTCATGTGCTGCCTTAGTTGGATTCCCTTGAAAGCACAGCCTGCGACAAAAGTTTGGATGGAGGTAGTTTATTTGGGCATTTCCATCCTAGGGAGCCAAAATTCAGGAGGAGGGGTTGATATAAGGAATGAGGGAGAGAAAATTAAAAGATATAAGAGTGTGTATTATTGATTAGGCCACACTGGGGGGACTGGGGATTGATCTTGCCTGGACTTTTGAGGAGCAGTATGTAATGTGTCTCTTTCATTGTCCCCCAGGCTTAGGGAAGTTAAGTACATCTCCTTAGGTCACAGGGCTAACAAGTGGCAGAAGACAGATTTTTAATTCAGATCTGTGTGACTCTCAAAACCTTCTATTTAACTACCAAGCTGTAATGTTTGCCTATGTGGCACCTTTTTCTTATGATAATCTCATGTCTATTTAACTTCCGCCCTCAGTCTAGAAGATAGAAGTCGAGTTAGAACAAAATTATCACACATTCTTAGTGATCAGGCATAATCTGATTTTTAAAGATTATGTCATTATGTCATTTAATTCTACGTCCGTAAGACTATCACCAGAATTTGAAATGATAATAAATAGATTTGCCTACCACTATTCCCAGAATAGTAGACAGGAAATTTAACAGTTAAAATGTCTTGAAGGAAAGTATTCCATGTTACATACCCTAACATTGTTTTCCTTTGTTTGTTTATTTACATGTAAAATATCCAGGGAATCTAATACTTACGGTATAGTATGGAGGGGTATATGAGATATCATACAACTTGGACAATTTTTGTGATGACAGGGAATAGAGCTGTTAAAACAATAATTTTATTACTCATAATAATATTTTGATTCATCATAATATTGGCGATATTTTTGACACTGTCTAAGAGCATGTTTGTGGCTTCATTGTTTATGTTGTAGGCAAGCTTAATTGTCTGTGGATGATTTTTTGATGTTAAAGGGGCAGTTGTTTGTCTGTCTCTGCTTAGGACCCACCTAACCAAAATTACGAAGGTGCAATGTTTGCCTTTAATGTCTTGAGGCTTCGTCTTGGTCATGGTTTTCCCTTTCTCCACACTCTCAAATGGCAAGTACATCTATTCTAGCAGGGGAGGCTTTATGATCCATCATATATAATTAGCTATGGACTTAAATAGGTGTATTTGTATTTATTACCCCTTGCCACATTCCTTATGTTGCAACAACCCTAAATTATCTTCAGTAGCCTAAACACAGTGTGGCTCTGATGTTGGCTCTATTCATGCGTCCTCCTTTTTCTGTAAGGCCCTCATCCTTCCTCTTTACTTGGCTATCTCCTGCTTATCTTTTGAGACTCAGCTCAGGGATAACTACTTCAAAAAGTCGCCCTCGATACTCTTGTCCTTTCCAGAGGTAGGAGACCCTCTTTTCTAGTCCCATAATGTTCTGTGTAGATACCTATTATTATACTTATCACATTACTTCACAGCTATTGTTTTCATTACATAGTGATTTTCTTGAGGGCAACAACTATGTTCTCACATTTGTCAACTCAGGACCTAGTAAATAGAAGGCACTTTATATATGTCTGCTAAATTAAATTTGAACTAAATTTAATATTTTAGGGGCAAGAATTCTTTCTCTAGCTCCTAAAACAATATCATAAAAAGGCTGCTTCTTCTACTTGCCCAGTGGAACGTTAATATTTCCATTCTATAACTCTTACACTCAGGGTTTATAACTCGGTGAAGAGTTAAATTTGATCTACATAGTTTCATTTGATTAAAATAATTTTACATCATAGTGGGAGAGTTGAAATGAGTTGGAATGGAGTAGAAAATATGTTTCTGAATTTTTAACTGACACAAGAAACCAATTTTAAAACCGAAATAATATCCTTTGGTTTTAGTGACATTTTGTGCCAATTCTGAGTCGTTGCATAGCTAACTAGAAGCTTCAGAATATTTAAAAAATGTGCATGCTGTGTGGATAGTGAGATGTCCAGAAAGTTGTAACCTTGAACTTGTGTACTCACTGCTTCTTTCCCTGCTTTTTGCAATTCCTTCAAATATGGGAAGATTACCATATATATGTAATTGTTTATATTTGTAAGTTTGAATCTAGTGCTTAGGCAACCTACATAATTCTAAATTTTAAAGACTGCATAAATACATGCTCATGGATATTAAGGGAATTTTCAATTCCCATTTCATACATAATCATGTCATGCATTCTAAAAGCACAGTGTTGGGGGAAAATCACAAATCAAAGTCATTTATATCTAACGCCATTAGTGAAAAAACTTTAATATTAAAATGGTAAACATCAATTATTGCTATCACTGTGACAGCTTGGTAGAATGAACTTAAAAGATGGGGGAACCTAGACAGTTAAAATACATGTTTTGTTGCATTTTAATTATTGGAGCTCTATATGTTGAAAAAACTGTTCAAACAAATATGCAGGTATACATATGGTTTACTGTGTACTTGTACTGCCACTATTTTAGAAATATTTTTCTCTTTCTTCCTCCACTGTTATGTAGACTCTACTAATCTACATTCAAAACTTAAGACTTCATTTCAAACATTTTTCTTTTCAAAAGGTTTCCATGATTTATACTAACTTGCTCTAATAATTTCTTGTTTTCTATTTCTCAGCATTTATTTATCTAATTTATCTTGCATATTTTTCCAAACATACAAACTTTTTCACAGTTTTATCTTTTATTCAGTGATATTAACTGTGAGCATATCTCTGTGTGTGTGTGTGTGTTAGTGTGGTAGGAGTTTCAAAAAGAAAAAAATGGTTCTTTTCACTCACTGTGTATCTGCCAGGGTTCAGCCAGAGAACCTGTAGAATGGGTGTGTGTGTGTATGTGTGTGTGTGTGAAAAACAAGAATTGCCTTGCATTGTCAGAGCTGGGAAAACAAATCCAAAGTCTATAGGTCAAGCAGTCAGGAAAGGAAAATTATGAGCAGGATGAAACTCCACAGATGATATTACTTTCTCTCTGTTTCTCAAGCCTCAGCCCCACTTGTAAAGCCTCCAACAGGTAATTCAGGATATTTTCCTTTCCTTAAACTCAACTGATGATGAGAAGGCCCCCAAATACATCGGCAAAATCTCTTTACAGTAACATATAGGTTAGTATTTGATTGAATAACTAGACTGTGGTCTAGTTATTGTGGCATATCACAAATGCCATCAACTATATTTACACTCTGATGGAGAGTCAGGAGGGCTATAAGGTGTGCATTAATGAAGCCAGTGAGTAAAAGGATAATCTGAAAACTATGCGGTACTGTTAGAATTCAAGACATATACAAGGTTATTAAAGTACTGAGGTTAATCTAAGAAGGTTTTAAGCTGGGCCTTTGGCAAGAATTGAGTATGGCAGTTGAATCTGGAAAAGAGGTCATGGAAAATATTCCAGATTAAGAGAGAGGTATAAATATGGGCAGATGGGTAAGACAAAAAGGTAAAGGACAGGAATTAAATTAGGTTGATTGACAGGAGTTACAAACTTAACATTCCTTTATGGGCTAGACAGGCAATGTTAATTATCTAAGTGGGAAAACATCTAAGGCAACTAGGAGTGGTGGGAACTGGGCTGACCAGGAGAGCTTGTACCCACCTTAAAGGCATCACATTAAAACAAGCAGACAAAAAGCACTGGTTTCAGCCAAACAAAATAAACTGGGAGCTTCAACAAAGGATACCCACATAGAAAATGTTACTTAGTGGTTGTGTGACCTTGGGTGAATTATTTAATTATGCTCATTTTTAAACTAGTGGTAATAATAGTACCCCCTTGGTAGGGTAAAATACTAGTACATGAAAGTGCTTAAAAAGGGCATGGCACATAGTAAGCGTTAGTTGTTTAATTTTTTAGTAAGTGCTAGCTGTTTCTGGCCTCTCTTCCCATCCCCTAGCCCCTCCACCCTCAGGGTATACTATCTGTATCTATATATCTATCTATATCTATATCCATAGCCAACTAGTCTAGTAAACTATGTTAAATTGATAGGGGTACAAATGGAAAAAAAGTTTTTTTTTTTCCCCTTCTAACTGTTGTTTTCAAACATGCTTTGATAAATCTTCTTTCTTTACACCTTGTCTATAACTTGAACAGACCCATTTCTTTCCCAGTCACTCATAGGCATTAAAGCATCTAATTTTCACGTATTTAAAAGTTCATTCCAATCTAAAACTTAAGTTCTATTCAATTTCCCTCTCTACTCCCCTCCCTTTTTTTCCTTCTTTTGTTCCTCCCTTCCCTTCTTCTCCCCTCCTCTTCCCTTCCCTCCTCCCTTCCTGTCCCCTTTTCTCTCCTCCTTTCCCCTCCCCTCCCCTTCTTGTACAGGTATTTTTTGAGTGCTTAGTCTGTGCTAAGCTCGCAGGGGGTTTTTAGAGGAGGATAAGGGTGGGGCTTCAGTGCCGGGAACACTGAAATAATGATAAGTACTTGCTGTCTATCAGGATACATAGGAAGTGTATGTAGATCAATACTGAGGCATCAGGGATGTCTTTCTGGATGAAGTAATGTCTAATATAAAACCCGAATCATAAACAGGCATTAGCTAAGTGGGTGAGGAGGGACAATAAGGGTACAGAGAGAATTTCTGGCAATGGGAATAGTAGATGAAACAATAAAAATTAGAACATGCTGATTTCTGGGAACTACGAGTATTTCACTATGGCTAGAAGAAAAGTGCAGGCAGTTAAATAAGGGAAATGAAAAAAATGCGGCATTATACATACTTTTTTTTTTTTTTTTAAAAGGAGGCTTAAAGTGTTTTATGTCACTTTCCTGTGGCCGAGTAGGCAGTATAGCTAGAACCAGGTTCTCCTTTGTCTCCTTCTCGCTTTACTGAGCTCACACCATGCCATACCCCAGGACCATCCTGCCTCCTCTTTATTAACACTAATGAGACAGAGAGAGGCAAATGAAGAGTGATTCCACTCATCCCTTCACTTAGAGAATCCATAGGAAAAGAGCATTTTCCTAAGTCATAGCTTTCAGAGGGAATGTTCTGCAGACAAAGCCATTCAGAGGGGAATATTCTGACTTGTGTGGACACAACCCACTTTTTTTTTTTTTAAATGTGATTTAATTCTTTTGATCATTAGATTCTTTTGTTTCTTTAAACTTTTAGGAGCTTCACTTTTTAGGCCTCCATTATTGTGAAACTGGCCTATCTGGGGCAGGGGGGCAAAATTCTTTTTCCTCACTACTTCCTTACTGGTAGCCTGTCAGGCATTTTTCAGGAGCCATTCTCATCCCTGACCTGGACTGTGTTTTATGGAGATTTTGCTGCATTTTAGCATTTTAATTTCCATTTCTGCAGTATAATACTATTGATTCATTCAAAAACTTGTTCTCTATATAATATTTTATATGTTGGTTATATACTTTTTAGAAGTTTAAAATATATGGTAACAACCTAGTAATATAAATAATGACATGCTCAATTTGGTCCAAATTGCCTTTATATACTAAATTAAAAAAAAGTTCTATTCACACACACAAATATATAGTTTGTTTGCTTGTTTTGAGACGAGGGCTTCCTCCATCGCCCAGGCTGGAGTGCAGTGGTGCGATCTCGGCTCACTGCAGCCTCTGCCTCCCAGGTTCAAGCAATTCTCCTGCCTCAGCCTCCTGAGTAGTTGGGATTACAGGCATGTGCCACCATGCCCCGCTAATTTTTGTATTTTTACTGGAGATGGGGTTTTACCATATTGGCCAGGCTGGTCTCGAACTCCTAATCTCAAGTGATCCACCCATCTTGGCCTCCCAAAGTGCTGGGATTACAGGTGTGAGCTTAAAAATAAGCCAGTTTCTTGTAATATAGGTGTGGTTTCAGCTGTAGAGTTTGCATATTGCAGAAAAGTTGGCTTTAGCAGTTTTTGGAGAGCTGTCATATTTGCAGAAGTATTTTAAATCAGAATATCCTATTATCTGCCTTGTATTTCCTATTTTACTCATAGGTAAAATCTAGAGACAACATCAGGGAAACTAGAGAAAAGATCAGGAAAAATGGAGTTTTATATAATTTATTTAGTTATTATAATTAAAAAAATCACCACAACTCTTCCATTAATGATCATAAATACATTGGTACACAAGCTCTGCACTCAGAATTATACTATCTGTATCTATATATCTATCTATCTATATCCTGGCCAATAGTCTAGTAAACTATGTTAAGAATTGATAGAGATTTACCAAATGGAAAAAAAGTTTTTTTTCCCCTTCCTAACTGTTGTTTTCAAACATGCTTTGATAAATCTTCTTTCTTTACACCTTGTCTATAACTTGAACAGACCATTTCTTTCCCAGTCCTCTCACATAGGCATTAAAGCATCTAATTTTCCACGTATTTAAAGTTCATTGTTCAATCTAAAACTTAAGTTCTATTCAATTTCCTCCCTCTCCCCTCCCTTTTTCCTTTGCACCCCGACCTCCTTCCCTTCTTCTCCCCTCCTCTTTTGCCCTCCTCCCTTCCTGTCCCCTTGCACCTCCTTTCCCCTCCCTCCTTTAACATGCAGAGTGTACCGTGCTTAGTCTGTGCTAAAAGCTCCTTGGGGGAGTTTTAGAGGATAAAGGTCAGGAGCTTCAGTGCAGGAACACTGGAAATAATAATCTGATACTTGCTGTCTATCAGGATACATAGGAGATGTATGTAGATCAATGCTGAGGCATCAGGATGTCTTTCTGGATGAAATGTGTGTCTAATATAAAACCCAGCGATCATAACAGGCGACCCAGCTGATGGGTGAGGAGGGACAATGGGGTTTGGGGAGTTTTGGCAATGGAGATAGTAGATGAAACAATAAAATTAGAACATGCTTTGATTTCTGGGAACTACGAGTATTTCACTATGGCTGAAGGTGGGCAGGTTAAATAAGGGAAATGAAAAAAATGTGGCATTATACATACTTTTTTTTTTTTTAAAGGCTTAAAGTGTTTTATGTCACTTTCCTGTGGCCAGTAGGCGGTGCTCTTCAGAACCAGGTTCTCCTTTGTCTCCTTCCGCTTTACTGAGCTCACACCATGCCACTTACTAGGACCATCCTGCCTCCTCTTTATTAACACTAATAGCAAAGGACAGAGAGGCCAAATAGAAAGTGATTCCCACTCATCCCTTCCTTAGAATCCATAGGAAAAACATTTTCCTAAGTCTGCTGCTTCAGAGAATGTTCTGCCCAGATAAAAGCCATTCAGAGGGAATATTCTGACTTGTGTGGACACAACCCACTTTTTTTTTAAATGTGATTTAATTCTTTTGATCCATTAGATTCTTTGTTTCTTTAAACTTTTTAAGACTTCCTTTTTGGCCTCCATTAGCCCAGCTTGAAACTGGCCTATCTAGGGCAGGGGGGCAAAATTCTTTCCTCACTACTTCCTTACTGGTAGCCTGTCAGGCATTTTTAGGAGCCATTCTCAAACCTGACCTGGTTTGTGTTTTATGGAATTTTGGCAGCATTTTAATTTCCATTTCTTGCGATATAATACTATTGATTCATTCAAAAACTTGTTATATACAATATTTTATATGTTGGTTATATGCTTTTTAGAGTTTAAAAATGCATTTTAACAACTAGTAATACAAATAATGACATGCTCCAATTTGGTCCAAATTGCCTTTATATACTAAATAAAAAAAAAGTTCTATTCACACACACAAATATATAGTTTGTTTGCTTGTTTTTGAGACAGGCTTCCTCCATACAGCCTGGGCTCAGGAGTGCAGTGGTGTGATCCGGCTCACTGCAGCCTCTGCCTCCTGGGTTCCTTAATTGCCCTCTGCCTCCCAGCCTCCTGAGTAGGACTTTGGGGATTACAGGCATGTGCCACCTGCTTTTAACTAATTTTGTATTTTTACTGGAGATGGGGTTTTTACCATATTGGCCAGGCTGGTCTCGAACTCCTAATCTCAAGTGATCCACCCATCTTGGCCTCCCCAAAGTGCTGGGATTACAGGTGTAGACTTAAAAATAAGCCAGTTTCTTGTAATATAGGGTGTGGTTTCAGCTGTAGAGTTTGCATGTGCAGAAAAGTTGGCTTTAGCAGTTTTGGAGAGCTGTCATATTTGCAAAAGTATTTTAAATCAGAATATCCTATTATCTGCGCGTTTCTTTTGCTCACAGAGTAAAATCTAGAGATCTTTATCAGGAAATAGAGAAAAGATCAGGGGAAAAATGGAGTTTTATATAATTTATTTAGTTATTATAATTAAAAAATCACCACAACTCTTCCATTCAATGATCCGTACGTGCAATTCTGTGATGAGTGAAGTACAGATATCTTTTCAAGATACTTGTTTCATTTCCTTTTGATATATACATCTAGAAGTGGATGACTGGATTATATGATAGTTCTGTTCTGATTTTTCTTCAACAGCATTCTTTTTTATTATTATTATTATACTTTGGTTCTAGGGTACATGTGCATAATGTGCAGGTTGTTACATATGTATACTTATTGCCATGTTGGTGTGCTGCAGCCATCAACTCCGCATCAGCACCCATCAGCTCATCATTTTACATCAGGTATAACTCCCAATGCGAGTCCTCCCACCCCCTCCCCATGATAGGCCCGGTGTGTGATGTTCCTTCTAAGTCAGAGTAGTCTCATTGTTCCAGTTTCCCACCTAGGTGAGAACATGTAGTTGTTTGCAGTTTTTCTGTTCTTGTGATAGTTTGCTAGAATGATGGTTTCCAGCTGCATCCCATGTCCCTACAAAGGACACAAACTCATCCTTTTTGCCAAGCTGCTTCGTATTCCTTAATTTGTATAGCTGTTGCTTTGACTTGTTGTCCAGTCTGTCTGATGGACATTTGGGTTGATTCAAGTCTTTGCTATTGTGAATAGTGCATAATAAACCTCGTGCATGTGTCTTTATAGCAGCATGATTTATAATCCTTTGGAGTATATACCCAGTAATGGGATGGCTAGGTCATATGGTACATCTAGTTCTAGATCCTTGAGGAATCGCCATGCTGTTTTCCATAATGGTTGAACTAGTTTATTCCCACCAACAGTGTAAGTGTTCCTGTTTCTCCATCCTGCTAAAACTTTCTTGTTTCCCCTGACGCTTTAATGATCGCCATTCTAACTGGTGTGAGATGAATTTATCTCATTATTGGTTTTGATTTGCATTTCTCTGATGGCCAGTGATGATGAGCATTTTTTCATGTGTCTGTTGGCTGTGTGAATGTCTTCTTTTGAGAAATGTGCGAACACAATATCCTTTGCTTACTTGCAGTGGGGTTGTTTGTTTTTCTTGTAAGAATTTGTTTGAGTTCTTTGTAGGTTCCTGGATATTAGCCCTTTGTCAGATAGCATTAGATTGCAGAAATTTTCTCCCACATTCAAGTAAGTTTGCCTATTCCTCAGTGGTGGATTTCTTTTAACACTGTGCAGAGAGCTCTTTGGATTTAATTAGATCCCTTTGTCAATTTTGGCTTTTGTTGCCGTTACTTTTGGTGTTTAGACCTTAGAAATCTTTGCCCATGCCTATGTCCTGAATGTTTCCCCAGGTTTCCTCTAGGATTTTTAGCAAATTAGGTCTAACATTTTAAGTCCTGAAATCCATCTTGAATTAATTTTCGGCGTATAAGGAGTAAAGGAAAGAATCAGTTTCAGCTTTCTACTTATGGCTGTGAATTTTCCCAGCACCATTTATTAAATAGGAATCCTCTTTCCCCATTTCTTGTTTCTCTCAGGTTTGTCAAAGATCAGATGGTAGCAGATGTGTGGTATTATTTCTGAGGACTCTGTTCTGTTCATTGGTCTATATCTCTGTTTTGGTACCAGTACCATGCTGTTTTGGTTACTGTAGCCTTGTGAAGTATAGTTTGAAGTCAGGTAGCATGATGCCTCCAGCTTTGTTCTTTTGACTTAGTTGTCTTTGGAGATCGCGGGCTCTTTTGGTTCCATATAGCACAAAGCAGTTTTCCAATTCTGTGGAAACTCCATTGGTAGCTTGATGGGATGGCATTGAATCTATAAATAACCTTGAGCTTAGTATGGCCATTTTCCGATATTGATTCTTCCTATCCATAGAGCATGAGTATGTTCTTCCATTTGTTGTGTCCTCTTTATTTCACTGAGCAGTGGTTTGTAGTTCTCCTTGAAAGAGGTCCTTTACATCCCTTGCCCAAAGGTTGGATTCCTAGGTATTTTATTCTTTGAAGCAATTGTGAATGGAAGTTCATTCTGATTTGGCTCTCTGTTTGTCTGTTACTGGTGTCTAAGAATGCTTTGTGATTTTTGCACATTAATTTTTGTATCCTGAGACTTTGCTGAAGTTGCTTATCAACAGGAGATTTTGGGCTGAGACAATGGGGTTTCCTAAATATACAATCTATGTCTGTCTGCAAAGGGGACAATTGACTCCTTCTTTTTCCTAACTGAATACCCTTGATTTCTTTCTCTTGCCTGATTTACTGTGAACTGCCTGTGTTGAATAAGGTGGTGAGAGAGGAGGCATCCCTGTCTTATTAGCAGTTTTCAAGGGAATTTTTCGGTTTTGCCCATTCGGTATGATATTGGCTGTGGGTTTTGTCATAAATGGCTCTTATTATTTTGAAGTGCGTTCCATCAATACCGAATTTATTGAGCGTTTTTAGCATGAAGGGCTGTTGAATTTTGTCCAAAGCCTTTTCTGCATCCTATTGAGATAATCATGTGGTTCTTGTCTTTGGTTCTGTTTATATGCTGGATTGTGTTTATTGATTTGCGAATGTTGAACCAGCCTTGCATCCCAGGGATGAAGCCCACTTGATCATGGTGGATAAGCTTTTTGATGTGTTGTTCAACAGCATTCTTAATGTATTAATGTTTATAGGATCCCACGCCAGACAGCAAGTAAAGGTATATATTGTGCCAGTCACAATGACTACTTGAATCTCCACATTCACTTGCAAATTGACCAACTCTTTTATCTGTAGAAATCTTTTAGTCCTATGGAGTTTAAATCTATAGAATGAGAATTTCTAGGGCTGAGCATAATTATTCATTAAATATTGGCTTAATTGAATTTACTTGAATTCAGAAGTGGTGTCAGGAACCAATATTTTCATTTTTGGAGAGAAGCAGCAGTAAAATGGTTATGAAACAGAGAACAAAAAGTAGGTTGATGAAAACTATGCCTGAATTGTTTTAATTTTATAAGTCTACGTTAACTATAAATAGTGAAAAATTCTTTAGAGAATGAAGTATGTTCATAGGGTAAATAAAAGAAGATAAATATACTTAAACATTCTAGAAATTTATAAACTGGGACAAGACTCATTCTCTTTGAGCCTTAGAACCTCTTCTGTAG
This sequence comes from Papio anubis, assembly GCF_008728515.1. NCBI lineage: Eukaryota > Metazoa > Chordata > Mammalia > Primates > Cercopithecidae > Papio > Papio anubis. The sequence continues at coordinate 49,224,671 of NC_044981.1, forward strand.
GACTGATAATTTTTTAAAATTCTAGATAATTTTACGGGACCCTTTCTGCCTAAAAATCTTGGATTTTGTGATTTAAATTTTCTCTTCATCAAATAGACAACCAAAGATCATTTATTCGTGTGTGTGTGTGTGTGTGTGTGTGTGTGTGTGTGGTGTCTTCCTGTTAAGATCTTCTTATCCTAAAGTGAAATTGTACAGCCAAAGTATAACCCTCTAAGGAATCTGTGGAAATACTGACAGATTTAGCAGCAGGAATAAATTCTAGGGGTTCATCTTGGAGTTCAGATGAAGACATTGAAAACCCTGGGGCAACTCTGAGAGAGATTATATTATTAAAGGAATTTGGATAGAATATAAAGTATTGCAAAGCAGCATCTCCTGTGCAGAGGAGCTGTTAGGAAGATATAGTGAAGAGTGCTCAGTGTCACAGGGGAGTGCTCTTTGAGATCTCTGCTAGGGACTTTGGAGGAGGGCAGTGTAGAACCATGAATCAGGCAGCACACGTGTGCAATGGTTGTTAATTATGTACCCTCTTGAATAGTTAGGAGAAACTTAATCTAAGTTCTATATTCCAACCAGAATAAATGCTTTTGTTTGAGGCATAGTTGTAGTACACTCCCACGGTACTTAGCACGCAGCACATACTAGGTGCCCAATAGCTACTTGTGGAGTGATGATGTGAATGACTACTGGAAATCAATCAAGGGGGCCATATGTCTTGACCTGCAGCAGTGAGAATTAAGAGGGAAGTGGAAAGACAGTGAGGAGAAGGGCTGAGTTGTTAATGTTAGGCTCTGTGAACAGACGCAGTGGCTATGAACCAAACAAGTATGTTAGTGAAGAGCCAACCTGAGAAGAATTAAAGTGTGTCTTTGTGCCATACAGGTAGCTGATACAGGCAGTAGCTGCCTCCCACCTGATGGGCGAGTCAGAAAGCTAGAAGAAACCGTTAAAGTTTGAGGTCATTTGCTCTACTCTTCTTTTGGAGCTGAAAATTCATTAATATTTGTACCAGAGACTCAAGTAACAAACCTGGATAATTTTTTAAAAGAAGATACATGTTCTTGGATTTCTAGCAAAATAGACCAAACTTGAAAGGCACTGTCTTAATACCAATGATCCAATTAGACATTGATCATTGCAAAAGGGCTTGGATGTTGTAGATCACTAGGAACAGGCTTCCTCGAAATGACCAGAAATGGAATGGTATTGGTCTTCATGTAGCTTGTTGTTTCTGAATGCTTTGCGGTTGCTCCCTAAGACCAAGCGTCATATGCCTTTTCAAATGTGTGGTTATTCAGAAATGATTTTCCTACCAAGTCAAGTAATAGACAAAGTAATCACAGAATATTCTGTTCTTGTTGAACTAAATAGTGTGGTTTTTCAAAGGAACAACAATCAAAAGTGGTGGAAATCACTCATTTGCACATTTGCTTCTAATGAAATTAGAAACATTGAAACAAGTATCTGTGGGACTTTTCAGCCTTCTGGAATTCTAGTCTGTTGTGTTTGAAATAATAGTGCCTGGAACATAATAAGCACTTGAAAAATATTTGTTAAATGATTGAGTCAAAGTGTTTTCTCCAGCTGCATTTTTGAAAGCTTAATAATTCCCCCTCTATATTTAAAAACTGGAAAACCCTTATTTCTGCAGCAAGAGGAAAGGATTTGGGTATCTATGGAGGGCTTGTCTATGCCAGGAACTTTGCTAAGAACTCTATATTATTTCAATTAGTTCCTACAACAACCCTGTGAGGCAGGTATTTTCACCATATTTTACAAAAGAAAATTAAAACTGCATGGCCAAATAGCACAGAGTCCCAGAATGGTGGACTTAGGATTTCCTTTTGAGTTAAAGGATTTGTATCTCCAATGGCCTGGTTCTCTGGGAATCAAACCCAGGCAGTTCCTTATTTTTCTTTATTGCATCTATGTGAATTAAGATGAAAACAATAGGAATATCTCCTCCATTTTCTCTTTCTAGAACTTCCATCATTATTCTCATTTCCAAAAATCAGTCTGGTAAAAGTTGTACAAATATTTATCATAGATTTAGAGAAGCCTATGAAAATTATTTTTGAGAAACAATAGCACTTTTCTCAGAATGCTCTGTAAATATTTGAAAAAGTCATGAGAAAGCATGATTCCAGGACTGAGATCAGGTTCAGGAAATTAGGTGATGCTTCTAGTTTTCATTGGAAATGAAATGTTTTCCACTTTTCATATTATCTTATTGACATTTAAATCATCTTGTTGAGATGTGAGAATATAGACGCTAGAGTCATGTTGCTGGGATTTGCATCGCAACTCCTCCACTTATTGGCTGGTGACCTTCAGAGAGTTACTTAACCTCTGTTTCTTACTCTCCTTCCCTGTAAGATGGGGATAATCGTAGAAACACATGGGACTGTTATGAGTATTAAATAAGTTAAATTTCGTAAAGCACTTAGAATACCATCTGGCACACAGTAAGTTCTATATAATATTGGTTAAATAATTACATAAAATGATCTGTCCCTAAAAATATATTGAAAAATCTCCTTCATACAAACTAATCTCAAAATTTCATTTATTTTCTGTTCTTAGAGTGAAAGTAAGATAGAACCAGACTTCAAATGAAGACCCTGTATGCTTTCAACATAAAATAATTAAAATATTTGATTATCAGTATGTCTTACTGTTTCATTTGCCTGAGAAAAATTGGGGCAGAGAGTTTATTGTTTAGGTTTGTTTATCACCTGTCTACTTGTAGACAAGCATCACAGTGATGAGTACCAATCTTTAATTTTACTGAGTAAGGATTAGGAGGTAGGGATTTGGCAAGAGCAAAAGTACTGGACAACATTGAATCACAAAAGATAAAATAGTCTCTGAAGTTTGAACTATATACAAAATGGTTACATTGACATAATTGACATGATATCTCCACTGAAATATATGTTTTAAAAAACTTGAATTTCTATGTGTTAGGCAGTCACATTTTCTAGATGACTGAATTTCAACTCGGGAAAGAAGTGACTGAAAGGACTGAGTTAATACCTGGGCAAGATACCAAGAAATATATTATTTCCAACCTTCTTCTCGCACACACAGTCTAGCAATAGCATTTATTCAGAATCTCTTCCTGGTGCAGATTTAGATTGTATACATTTTAGAAAATGTGCAGAAGATAGACAAGATGGGGGCAAAGGACCTGGACATTGTCTGGGCTGAATTACCTATGTTACCTCTTTGGAATCCAGGCTCCTGTATTCTGTGGTCATCGTGTCATATCGTTTAAAATAGCCTGAGTTTTTTTTTCAGTGCATTGAGGGCTAGAGACACTCCAAGTTAAGAAGTACACATATTCACTTTTAGGAGATATGCTCTTAGTTTGCTAACCAGTCCAGGGAGACTTCCAGATATACAGATCAAATGGTAATGTCAGGATATTTAGCATTCAGAGGGGAAGAGAAGGAAGCTAATATTGAGATACTTCTGACCTAGATTTCCTGCCTGCCAGTGGTGACTATCACTATCAAATATAGAGACATTGGAGCATTAATCTGTGCTTTCTCTGTGGTCCATTTGGTGCTCCAATGAACACCTGATTCCTTTAAGTATGAATTTTGGCAATTTAAACTACTTTATCTGTCAGACAGCCAAATATATTTAATGTTTTACCAATTCATACTGGGGGTCAGATTATTAACTGAATCAGACACAATTATTAAAAATTGTCTCACAAGGTCAGGAAATCGAGACCATCCTGGCTAACATTGTGAAACCCCGTCGCTACTAAAAATACAAAAAACTAGCCGGGCGTGGTGGCGGGCGCCTATAGTCCCAGCTACTGGGGAGGCTGAGGCAGGAGAATGATGTGAACCTGGGAGGCGGAGCTTGCAGTGAGCCGAGATCATGCCACTGCACTGCAGCCTGGGTGACAGAGTGAGACTCTGTCTAGGGGAAAAAAAAAAAAATTGTCTTTTTCCTATGGAATATTTTGTGTTTTTTATGTAAATTTTGAAAAGATAGGGATTGGGTTCCATATTCCTCTGCTAAGCCACTGCATGCTATTGGAAAAATCTCTAAATCTCTCTTGGCTTCAGAATTTTTATTTCAGAATCGTGGAGAGTATGCCATTTCTTAGCCACTTGCGTATGTTAGAATGATGTAGGAAGTCTTATCTAAAAATGTTCTTTAAAGACTGGGTAGGTTAAAGGTTTGAACATTAAAATAACAAAAAATTTATCTAATTTATTTTAAAATTCACTTTTAGAATATTGGAGTTGACATTGATGTTAGGGATCTTGTAGTCTCTGCCTCTTTCAATTAAAGATGAGGAAACTCATGATTTGCCTTCTATATTTAACAGAAGCAAAGCTAGAACCCAGGGCTCCTGACAGAGCCACATACAGCCTCAGAAAGGGTGCTGCTTAAAATTCTGACTCAGAAAGGGCACTGCTTAAAATATTTGATTTGGGCTTTAAAAATGTCATGGTGGAATCTGGAAGCAAGCCAGTTGCTTTATGCTTTTTATCCTTTTTGGTTTGAATTATTAGCTCTAATTCTGCACAGGTCACCGTGTTATGGAAGGGGGCTATTGGAAGACAGCAAGATTCATGGATTTTAGACTTTATACTGCAATAAAGCAACGTAAGAAGAGGAGGGGCTTTGGGGGCACATGACGACAAATGTAATACATCACAACACAAACTTCTTTCAGCCCCAGAAGCAGTATGTGAGATGACCAAAGTCTGTAAAATTAAGCACAAGGGGAAGAATGTCTGATATGAAGTTTCCTCCAGAGTGATCTAGCTTTCACTAACTCCCAATTTATTTGCAATATTAACCCTCAGTGAATAAGAAAGGAGTAAACCATAATATATTATTATTGGTAAAACAATAATAAGGGCAACCTTCATGTGAACTGGACAATAAAACAATTTGCATGTTTGATAACAAGTTTAAAAGCTCTTCTAAGAAAATAATTTAATTATATATATATATATATTTTTGCATGCTCTACTTTACTCTCCTATAGAATCTCAGTTTATCATAGCATAATCACAGTGCATTGCAAATTGCTAGTTACTTGTCTATCTCCAGCATGGGGCTTTAAGTTCAGTGGCCCCTAATTTCATCTGGTGCCTGCTAAATATTTGCTGAAATAATAAATGAATGAATGACACTTCCTTCTCCCCAGTCTGTAGTTTAAAAATAGCCCGAAAGGTAAGATTAAGATAGAAAATACTGACATGATGATATATAAGATGAAGAATTATCTGTTTCAATTAATTAGTCAAACAACCAGTATTTTTGAGCATCTGATAAACTAATGTTAAGCAATTTTTATGTTACTTTTTCTGGTAGAATGTTTTGGAGGCTCCCACTCCATTAACTCCTTTTGCCAAGATTTACAGGTGCTTATAATACTACGGAGCAGATAGAAGCTGCTCTATAATCCTAACAGGGAATTGACATCTCCTAAGTCTGAGACACTGAATCATGCCCTCAAATGAAATTTCATCAAGGTGAGTTTGGTTAATCTCAGAAACTAAAATGATTACACACTATGAGGGCCTCCTTGTTGGGTGATGACAGAAAAGACTGAAATTATGGGAAAAAAAATGAAGGATGCCCAGCTTGCCAAAACATATAATCATGGGACTCTAGTACATCAGGAAGGTGAAGTGGGGGGAGGGTAGTGAAGAGTAGGGTAGGGTAAGGTCTTTGATCTACACAACTCAGGCTATGATCCCAAAGAAATAAAATTAAACACCCAAAACTTAATTTTCATGACAGTGTGTAACCCTCCATAATAGCTAATCATTCAAAGAATGAAGTCCTTTGAAGTATCCAAACAGGGCAATCCTTACCACCCTCCTACCCCATCCAAGGAATAGGCCAATAAACTGAAATCAATGGTTTGGAGCTTTCTTTCATTCTGAAACATTACAGCATCTTCACAGTAATTTGAATAGGAATTAAACACTAAGACAGTAGAAGAAAAGATAAGCTATATCCTATCAATTCTGTATTATTTTCAGCATTGCACAGGCTCTTTCATATCATGCTGTGATAAAACTTACAAGTTTTCAATTTTATTTTATTTTTACTGCCCTCCCCCTTTGGATTACATAAATATCAAAATGAATACATATTTTCTAGCCCTACTCTGTTTTTTCCACTTTAATACTGCAGCTAATGAGGCAAAAGGCAATCCTACTGATTCAAACACAGCAATTTGGCAACTTTTATTTCCCTAGTTCAGCCGATTTTGTTATTCTCATACATTTTTATAATTGCTATTTTTCAACTATCAAGTTAATATAGGTAGAAGGAAAGCTAGTTTGAATCTGAACCTGGTGCTAGAGGTCACAGGAAGATTATGTAACAGGACTGAGAACCTCTGCAAAGTATTTAATAGCAGAGCATTTCCAGGAGAGTTCAAAAACATAAAAGTGAAACCACAAGCCTAAAACATTTTGCAATTACTGACAAAACTGTGCCTTGTCAGATAATGCTGAGGAATAGCTCAAGCAGAGGAGAGAGTTGCTAAAATGGCAATAAAGAGTGTACATCTTGATTCTGAAACAACTGATTTCTCGTGTTTAATTTCTTGCCGTAATGGTTTTCCTTGAAAATATGTGAATAGGTAGGTAAGACAAAGAAGAAAAAAATTTCAACGCTTTGTGCAAAGGACATGATAGAGATTATGGGTTCTTTTCGAAGCAAACTCCAAAAATCTTAGTTCAGAAGCTTAAATGTGGACCGAGGGACTGTGTCCTGTTTCTCCCTGCTGGGTTCATTTAGGCTGAATCCCAGGCTGTCCTGCGTTTTAGTTGGAGACTCTCACAGTGGGGGTGATTGGACTTTCTCTGCCCTAGGCACAACATATGCTACTTCCCATCCCTTTTATAGGCATTAGTTCTGCAGACAGCACTGGTCAAATGTACATTATTCACAATCACTTTAATGCAAATATGCAAGGCTGAGGGAGAAAATATGTCACAAAGAGGCAGTCATCCATTTCTCTTCTTTTCTGATTTCTTTCTTTATAGGTTCCCTTCTATATGTTTGATTTTATAATTAATACATGATAAAAATAAATAAATATGTAACATCCACTGTGAGAACCATAAAAGAGCTCCCTAAAATTCCCTCAAATGCCTTTTGTTAAATGCTAGTAACTAGAACCCTATAAATTGTTTTGTTTTTATTGTTGTTCCTTTTTTTCTTCATGACTGTGCTTTTTTTAATTAAGTGGAATCCCTGTATATACTCGGACACTGTCACATTTGTAAGAAACAGAAGAGGAATCAAAGCAAAGGGTAGGACTATATTTAATCTGTTAAATGAAAATAAAACACACAATTAGTTTTGTACTGCAAAAATTAGCTTTTGCCGCATTTTCAACCTCTATTTAAAGAACTGTTTGATTTCTCAATAACAAAGCATCTGATCTGTGGCAGAACATTTCTAGGACAGATTTGCAAATGTATATTACACAGGCATGCATTTTAAATTTGAGCAGAGATTATGTGGTATTTGTCTGTCGAAACCATGAAGATATAACTTACTTTGCCAGTAGTGAACCCGAGTCTTACAAAATCATCTGCCAAATATAGAAAGACTCCTGGATTTCTGTTACCCTGTTTCGGAGAAGTTAAACAGTTCTGTTTTGTTTTAAAGTGTATCCAGTGAATTTATTTATATGGAACTATTTGTCACACAAGACAACCTGACATGCTAGGCCTGGCTTTACATTAAGCACATGAAAGTTCTTCTATGTGCAGAATGAAAAACTAAAATGTAAGCATCTGCACATGATATTTAGAGGTACATAAAATTGTGCCAGGGACTCTGAGAAGCCCATATGCATGAACAGCAATATAGAATTAAAAAAAATATGCAGATTAATAGAACATTTGGAAGACACTGTGCTACTTGAAATAATGCAATTAAAATGTTAAGCAAATCCTATGTTAGTCTAAGGTACAAGTGTAGCAAACATTTGTCATAAAGGAAACAACATGCTTTTATTGTGACTCAATTCTGTTAATTTAATGATCTATGTCAATGTGCTTAGATATCATGTAATGCACTCTTCTGTCTTTTCAAAAGCAGTCACTCTTATTCACCTTTATGTTTACTTTGTTATTGTTATGCTTATGATTAACTTAGGAAGTAGGGAAAATAAAAGTCAAATAAAGTGTCAGGTCACCCATTTTTTCTTACCACGTTGTTTTAATGTAGCCTTAACCTCAGACAATTATATTAATAATGTTACTTTTTCCCCTTGTCCCAAAATTATCTTTTAACTAAAATAGCCAATTACCCAATAGATGGAGGAGTTCTCTTCCTCTATTGGTGCCTAGTGATTTACATGCACCCTTATTAATGCTAATGGAAGATACATCCGTAAATCTCTTCACTCCAAAAGGATAATGGCCTTCTATTAGTCTCCCATAAAAGGAGAATAAGCAAACTCTGTCTTTATAAGTGATACAGGTAGTGAATTACTTAAGGGAGATTTACAGCACCTGTAATTAAGTAGTTTAAACTATTTTGTTAGCATTCTGTGTACATCGTTGTAAATTTTAAAAATGTCAGATATGTCTTCGACTCTACATAAACTGTCAAAATTAATCCAGAGGACTAGTATTATTAATTAAATACTTGTGTTTTCAGAGGCAAACACATTTGGTAGGGAAAATATATGTCTTGTTGTTTCTAAGAAAAAGAACACATAAAACCTTTTAAATTTAATTTAATTAATATTTTGTTTCAAAACATTATCATGTGCCTAATTTTGAAAAAAGAAGAAAAAGGGTTATTTTATTTCATTTTTAAAGAGAAGTGACATACACATTTATTAATGTGAATGAGGGGCTGGGGTGGGGAAAATCATAGAGTAATTATTTCACCTACATGATAGGGGTACAGATAGTAATATACCAACAAAGTTATTGTGGATTGGGTGTATCAATTTTCATTAAAATTAAAAAAGAATTTTTAAAAACCTAGATTTTGACATAAGAATGAAATGACTTAATTTAAGTAAATAACATGGCCAGCATTGGTATTGGGATTCTGCATTATTGAATTGTAAAAGAGGAGTAGGTGTGTGTGAAGTGTTATCCTAAAGAGTTACCTAATAGTCCCTTAATTCCTGGGCCCTAGGGAAGGTCATGGTGTTAGAGTAGTTTGCCAGACACCTACACAATGGTAACACTAACCTTTGTCAAACTGAAGTAAATTAAATTTGTTTCGGCATCAACTTCCCATGTATATACTGGATTCTCCTTTATTTGCTGTCCTTTTGCTTCTTCAGACATTTATATCTCACCCTTCCCAAAAGTTTGTTTGAAAAATGATACTTCAAATTCGTCATTTAAATCTTATCGAAACTTTATTAATGTATATACTACCACTAGGTCTATTTGCATTTTAAATCTCTTCTCTAGAAGTTCTCTTAGACTCCATAGTAAAGGACTCAGATACATAGGCAGATTTCTTGAAATTATATTAACATGGTACTGCCAGGATTGGCTTTGGTTTACAGCCTGGTCTGAACTTTGCTTGAGAGCGTAGGGAATAGGAAGGTTGGAGAGAATTTGGGAATCCTAGAAAAAGGTTGAATGGTTTGCTATTTGTGGATTTACAGGTCTACGTTTACATAGATGTGGTTGTATTAGCCTGAATCTAAATGTCCATGATTGCTTCCTTTTCAATTCACATAAACCCTTGTTGTCAATATTCAGAATTAGTGCTAGTTTCTTGATTTGGGGCCTAAAATTAAAATACATGAGATCAGATTAAGAGGTTCTGTTTACTATATACAATCTTTTACTCTTTCTCAAAAATAGGGCTATTCCCATTACCGATTTCTTCTTGAGTACATTTTGGTACTTTGTATTTTTCATTTAATTTGAATTGTTCATAGTTTGGCCTAAAATTATTCATAGTGATCATTTATTGTTATTTTAATGTCTATAGAACATTTAGTGGTATTTTATTTTTGATATTGATAATTTATTTTTCTTCTAGAAATATTATGAATCTGGCTAAAATTTTATAAAATTTATTTATTTTTTTGAAGAAACTGATTTTTGGTATATCAATTTTTTTCCTATTATTATCTTTTCTTTTTTTGTTTTCTCCTCTTATTTTTATCATTTTCTTTTTTCAATTATTTTAGATTAAATTTTCTCTTTTTAAAAAATTTCTAAAGATTGCTTTTGATAATGAATTTAGATATTAACTTGAGAACCCCTTTTTCTAATATAATCATTTTAAAGCTCTCAATTTCTCTCTAAGCTCTTCTTTGGCTGCATATAACAAAATTTTAAATGATGTTTTTATTTTCCTTGTCTTTAAAACATTTTCTAGTTCTTATTGTGTTTTCTTCTTTGATATAATTTCTTCTTGGAAATAATGTGGTTTTTTTTCTCTGATTGCTCTTAAGTTTTCTATTTGTCACTGATGTTCAGCAAATTGAACACAAAAGTCTTGGTGTGGTTTCCTTTTTGTTTATTCTACTTGGGGTTTGTTGAAATTCTTAGATTTATAGGTTTATAGATTTGGAAAATTTGGAAAATTATATGTATTTTTGTCTCTTCTCTGTCTTCTTTTTTGGAACCCTAATTACTTGTATGTTAGAAAACTTGTTGTCATGCGATAGGTCACTCATACTCTGTTCAGGTTGTCCAATTCTTCCAGTGTTTCATTTATTGTTTTTCACTCTTTATTTTTTGTCTTTGAAATTTCTAGTTCCATATTTTCAAGTTCATTGATTTATACTTCTGCAGTGTTTAATCAGCTGATGATTTCTTCCAGTGTATTTTTCCCTTCGGAGATTATATTTTTCAGTTCTGTAAGTGCCATTGGGTTTTTAAAAAACATTTTGCATTACTCTTTATACTTAATACTTAATACTTTTTAGAACATACATATTTTTAAAACATATATTTTAGAATATATATATACACGTATAACTTAATTATATATTTTTTATATATATATATTCACTGTAACATCTTTTCCTGATAATTCTACTATCTCTGTAATCTCTAAGTCTATTTCTCTTAATTGATTATTCTCTAATTTATGTTTCATCTTTTCCTGTTCCTTTGTTTGGTAACTTTTCATTGGATATTGTGTATTGTGCATTTCATATTTTGGTGTACTGTAATTTTTTGTATTCCTTTAAATAAAGTTGGACTTTTTTTCTGGCATGTGGCTATATTACTTGGAAATAGTTCATTCTGTTTGATGTTGGCCTTTACATTTTATTTTTATTTTTTATTTTTTTGAGACAGAGTTTCACTCTTGTCGCCTAGGCTGGAGTGCAGTGGTGCCAGCTCAGCTCACTGCAACCTTTGCTTTCTGGGTTCAAGCTATTCTCCTGCCTCAGCCTCCTGAGTAGCTTGGATTACAGGTGCGTGCCACCACACCTGGCTAATTTTTGCATTTTTAGTAGAGACAGGGTTTCGCCATGTTGACCCAGGTGGTCTAAAATGCCTGACCTCAGGTGAGCCACCTGCCTCGGCCTCCCAAAGTGTTGGAATTACAGGCATTGAGCCACCATGCCCAGCCGGCTTTCACATTTTATTAAGGTGAGTCTAGAAGAGCTTTTACTATAAGGTTAATATAGTTCTACTACTAAGATGATACCACTCTGAGGATTCTAATCAATGATGCATGATTTAGGAAATTTTATCTGGTGGAAAAATCAACATTTTTCAGTCCTACATTGGCTCCAAGGATATGCACAGCATTCTATTTTCTAGTGATTTGATTCCTGGTTTCTCATACATGCATAGATTGGTACACAGCCAAAGACTGGAATAGACCTCTGTAGATTTCCAGATTTGGGCTTCTGGCCTACAGACTTGTAAGAGAAAAAATTTGTGTTGGTATAAACTATCCAATTTGTGATAGTTTGTTACAGCAGTCGTAGGAAACTAATATAAATTTATAATTACAGTTCTTATACTTAGGCCTATCATCTGTTTTGAGTTCATTTTTTATATTGTGTATGAAACGGGTACAATTTTAATCTTTTGTCCATGAATATTAACTGTTCCAGTACCAATTGCTGAGAAGACATTTCTTTCCTCATTAAATTGGGGAAATCAACCTTGTTGAAAATTGATTAGCTATAAATGTTAAGAGTGTGTTTCTGAGCTCTCAATTCTATTACATTGATCAATATAGTTACTGTTAGGCCAATACTACATTGATTTGATTACTGTAGCAGTGTACTAAATTTTGAAATTGGAAAGTGTGAATTTTCCAACTTTGTTTTTCAAGACTATTTTTTTTCACATTTAGTTTTCTTTTTTTTAAAGTTTCCTTCCCTCCCTCAGTTCACTGCAACCTTTGCCTCCTGGGATCAAGCAATTCTCCTGCCTCAGCCTCCCAAGTAGCTGGGATCACAGGTGCATGACACCATGCCCACCTAATTTTTGTATTTTTAGTAGACATGGGGTTTCACCATGTTGGCCAGGCTGGTCTCGAACTCCTGACCTCAAGTGATCCACCTGCTTTGGCCTCCCAAAGTGCTTAGATTACAGGCATGAGCCTCTGTGCCAGGCCCTTTTAAAAAAAGTTTCTTAAAATTATTTTTCCTTTTAGAAACAACTTTACCAGGAAAACAGCTCTCCTCCTGCCACACTGGGCAGGCTGCAGTCATCTTTTTTTCAAACTGCCCTGATTTTCCCTCACACCCCCAAACAGGATCTCCTCAGGATGGCCTCAGAAAGCTGGAGTCTCTCTGTGACTGGTTGTACATCCTGCTGGTGGTGAAGCCCTCTCTGTCACATTGGAGGTTTCTGATTGTGGGACACAGTCTGGTTTTTTGTTTTCTTCCTGTCTTCTAATTTAAAAGACAGGAACAGTGCAGGAGTGTGAGCTGTTGAAACAACCTGGTGAAGTCTTGCAAGGTCCAGCAAATTGCTTACATTCCTTTGCACTAGTGACTTGCTCATGGAAGTCTGTAAGTTGTTTGTGTGTCATGGTGCTGGGATCCCATGGTTGTCTCCTTTGGGAATCCTTTCAAGGAATTATCTAACCATTGACAAAAATATTGGACTTTCAACCTGCATGACCTCCTAGAGCACTTTGGCCACATCTGGTAGGGTACGTTGGGGAGGAGACAAAAGCAGCATGTGTGGAGCAACTGGCTGACAAGTTACTGTCTAAGCTGGTTCATCACCTGCCCAATCAGATCTTGTGTAAATCAAAGTCTTTGCCATGATCATTGGTTACCCCTGTATGGATGGTGGGAAACTCATGACACTACAGTTGACATCTCAGTGGTCCAGGGTAGTAGAGGCAATGGCCCACTGTGAGATAAGGGTGATTACTTGGCTCTTCAGCAAGGTAACAGGGCTATACTAAATAAACCTGGTGGCTATCCAGGCTAAACATGTCATCTACAGTGTCAGGGTGATTCTGGAGACCATTCTGCTGTTCTAGGAGCTGAAAGGAGGGGATGCATATTGCCTGGACATGTCTAGTAGTCCGTGTGTTTTGGCTACTTTGGACCCCTACATTTCCACATGAATTTTATGATTAGACTGTCAATTGATGAAAAAGGTAACACATGATGTCGAACATCATTTTATGGGTTCATCTGCCACGTGTATATCTTTCATAAGTTGTCCGCTTCAGAAATTTGCCCATTTTAAAATTGGCTTGTTTCCATATTGGGATTTAAATTTTTTAAAAAATATGTTTTAGATACAACTCTTTTATCAGATACATGTTTTGCATTTAGGTCCTCTCAGTCTGTAGCCTCTGTTTCCATTTACTTTTTACTTAACTTTTCAGGGCCTTAGTTTTCTCGTTGGAAAAAAAAAAAGGTATAATAATATAATCCACAGGATTATATTGAAGTTTATGTCAATTAACATTCAATTCTTTAAAACCACTTCAGGTATTTTAAACAGTAAGATATTTAATACAGGTTAATTATGTGCTCATGAAATTGTTGGAAGAGCTAAAAAGCAAGCACCAGGCTGGACCGCGAGGCTATCCTCTGAAAACAAAACTATTCAATTGGCTTCCCAAGAGAGTTACTGCCTCTGCCACATATGAGAATGTGGGAGTCAAAAGGCTGCCACTGGAACCATGTGTTAATAGCTCACTAAAATTTAGGATTTGGGAGCTTGTCATAACCTCTGTTACCACCACTCCCACTGCTACATCTATAACTGCCTGAGGATTGGGAAACTGAGCCCAGGTGCTATTTCTCCAATTCCTTATCAATATCTATAAAGCTGCGGGCATTGACTTCTTCATAGCCTTGCTTGTCATCAGAAAATATGCTGAAAGCCATAGGTATGTGATCTCCATTTACTTCTGCTTTCCAGATTTCAGGGGAGTGCTTTTAATTGGTGAAATCTACTTTGTAAACCTAATGTGTTTTGTTAGTTGCAAAGAAATTCTGGGAATATACTTTTAAACTTTCCAGTGTCTGTAATAAAATGAGAAACCATAGAAGAAGGTGGGAAAAAGTACTGAGTGCCAATATATACATACCATATCTAACTCAACAATTAAATGAGGTAGGTTATCCTCATTTAATTGAAAATTGAAAATCAATCAATTTTCATGATTACTAATTTTAGCTCATTTTGTAGGCCATGAATTAAGTCATGAATTTTCCTACTACCATAAATTAAAAATCTAAAATTATTGATGTCAGATGCCGCGACTACACCTTTAAATGTTCCACAATTCCTTCAAGAAGGTGTATAATGTCTCTTTCATAATGTCCCCAATAGAGTAAGATTTGGTTTGGTGCTGTTGTAGAATAGCTATTTCCTCCTCATGTCATTTTTCGCTAACTTGTTCACCTTTGGAATTGTCTAAATTTGGTTCCTATTACTCCATTTTCTTGATTTTGAATTCTGAAATCCTTTTCACTCAGTTCTTTTTTTTTTTTTTTTTTAAATCCTGACCTTAATTCTAGACCTTCACTTTGCTTCTTTCCTCTTTCTTACAGGCCAGAATCTGACTTTTTCCACTGCTTTTCTGGTATTGATTTGTGATCTGATCCTGGTTTGGGTATTCCTATTGCATATCTGTGACCCACCTTTACCACCACAGTATGGCAGTGCCTTAATCCTTTTGTGTTTCTTTATGTAGACAAGTTTCTATTTCTAGATGCAACATATTAGAAATTTTGAGGCCAATTTTTCTTTTCTTTTCTTTTGAATTGTGTCTTGCTCTGTCACCCAGGCTGGAGTGCAGTGGCATGGTCTCAGCTCACTGCAGCCTCCACCTGCCGGGTTCAGGTGATTCTTGGGTCTCAGCCCCTTGAGTAGCTGGGATTCACAGGCACGCCACCATGCCCAGCTAATTTTTGTATTTTTAGTAGGTATGTGGTTTCATCATGTTGGCCAAGCTGGTCTCGAACTCCTGGCCTCAAGTGATCCACCTGCCTCGGCCTCCCAAAGTGTTGGGATTACAGGCATGAGCCACTGTGCCTGGATGAAGCCTATTTTAAGGTATCAAATAGTTTATATTTTGTCTACAAGTCAAAATCTTTTATCTTCCTAGGCAATTCTAAATCAATGTATATTTTATAAGATATTTAATTGATAACCCTTTGACTTACATATTTGAACCATTAGTATGCTTGGAAATGGCCATTTAGGAGTCTATAAACCTCCAGCATGTTATTTTTCTTAGAAGAAGTTTGCCCTAAGTGAATTAATTTATCTTTCCATGTTCAAAGCTTGGTTTCAAACTTGACACTTTGAATATAGAAAAGGTTTTGTTTGATTTTGGGAATTTTGCCACCTCTCATATCTAATTTAAGAAAAAGCATTTTTTTTTTTTTAGCTACCCATACTTACAAGTTTCCAAACAAATGATGGTTGTGGGAAAGCAACAGTCAGTAAGCATTTGAATAACGCATTTTTAAAATTTTTGTCCTCTTTTCCTGATCTTTAGAATGTTTGCTTCTGTATTTTGGATTAATATTTACTTTGTTTTAATTTATTTATTTTAATAGGAACCTTTTTACTGAAACAGAAGCTCCATAGGATTTCTGAATTTGGAAACTGAGAAATACATAACAGTGTTAGCCACTTGCTACAGGTGATTTCATTTTAGCTGTTGAAGGAAGGAAGGAAGGAAGGAAAGGAGGGAGGGAGGGAGGGAGGGAAGGAGGGAGGAAGAGAGGGAGGGAAGGAGGAAGGAAGAAAGTAAGGAAAGAAGGGAGGGAGGGAGGAAGAAATAGAGGAAGGAAGGAAGGAAGGAAAGAAGGGAGGGAGGAAGGAAGGAAGGGAGGAAGGAAGGAAGGAAAGAAAGAAGGGAGGAAGGAAGAGAGGAAGGGAGGAAGGAAGGAAAGAAGGGAGGGAGGAAGGAAGAGAGGAAGGAAGGAAGGGAGGGAGGAAGGAAGAGAGGAAGGAAGGAAGGAAGGACGGGAGGGAAGAAGGAAGAGAGGAAGGAAGGAAGGGAGGGAGGGAGGAAGGAAGGAAGGAACTTCAAAAATCCCATATAAGACATGATGAAACTTGATTATTTTTGGTTATATCTGATGTAAGCAATAAACTTACATTCTTTTAGAAATGGCAGATACTTTTGATAAACCTAGGGCTCCTCCAATTGTGTTCAAGCATTGCAGTACAACTTTTAGTGGGGAAAAATACTGAGTACTTTCTTTTCCATTGCTTTTCCAGTATTGCTTTGGGCTTTGAAGAGGGAAAGTATTTTGTATGCTGTTTTCAGCAAGAAAAGCTTTTGGAGACCTATAAGGGAGAGCATAGTGTGCTTCCCTATAAATTTGTCACCCTATTTTTAAGATTGAACAGAAAGAGTAAAAGATAGGAACAATTAAGCAATAGATTATTTATTCAAGTATAAGACTATTCCTGTTTATCTCTTGTATCTTGTGGTGTTGAATACGTCTTTTACTTCTAAGGCTTCTAAGTTTCTTAAATTTAAGACATAGGGATAATGCTAAGTCTTTAACTGTGGTATATATGTATGCGAAGTACATTTTGTCACTTTCATTCGTTAATTTTTGAAACATATGGAGGACCTATTGTGTATCTTTAGCATCAACAGGAACTAGGAATACACAGTTGGAGCCAGAGGAGACAGAGAAACTAGCCAGAATTGTTCTGTGTGATAGGTGCACTGATAAAGGTGTACCCCAGGAGCTTTGGAGGATGGAGAGAGAAGGTTTTCTAGAGCAGGTAACTACCGTTTCAGAGGACAAGAGGACCTAACCAAGAGGAACAATTGGAGAGAGGTGGGGGAAGGGAAAGGCAATGTCTCTTCAGGTAAAGGGAAGAGTATGGCAGATACTGCTAGAGGAAGTTCCACTTCCTTTTCCTTCTGATACGTGAGAGGAAACTACATTTCCTGCCAGGTTGCAGTTATATGGGGCCATGTGACTGTTCCGGCCAATGGAATGTGAGCAGAGTGATTTATACCATTTCCATGCTGAATCCACATGAAGACCTCCCGGATGATTTTCCATGCATTCTTTTTTACCCTCTTTCTCTTCCTTGTTTGGGATGCAGGCAGTTGATTTAACTAAAAATGCTGAGCTCTCAGATTAGTGGCTCTTAGCTTTAGCTTCTGGGTAATTCTAATATGCAGCCAGTGTTGAAGACCATGCCCTGGAGCAGCCTTCCTCAAAGGGTTCATAGAGAAATAAGCTCTATGGAAAATGATTTAATGACTATTTTCTCAATTCATGCAAGGCTAGTACTTAGCTAGCATCATTACAGATGTGTAGGAGATGGCTAATTCCTCACATGCAGTAAATTTCTATGGAAATTACAGGTTAAAAATCTTTCGTGGAATTCTGATTGAGGACTGTCCTAGAGGATACTGGAGATACTGAGTGGAAGGGGCTTGGATTCTTTTGATGACTGAGTAGAGGAGAGAGAACCACTGCTTACTTGAATTGGATAGTGACTTGAGTGAGAAATAAGCCTTAATGCATTAAGTGACAAAATGTTGAGGTTATTTGTTATGTCAGTTAGCCTATCATTACCAATACAAATGGCATGTGCAAATGTATTATGGCTACAGAAGGCACGGGGAATCAAAGAGGTCATATAATTTTTTCCAGATAGAATAATGATTATGTATTTATTTGAGGTTGGGATGAGTTTAGGGAGAAGAAGGTATGGTTAATGTTGAGGCTGAACAACTATTCAGTGGCCACAGTATTAAGAGCCTTGTATGACTTTTTTGGCAATTTCTCTTACTCTGAAAGTAATGAAATTCCATTTATTTCAAGACTTCTCGCTGGATAGGTAGCTTGACAAGTTCTACACTTTTGAATACTGCTTCAACTAAATCTTCCACAGTCAAAGTGAAGCCAATACTCTGATGGGAACTGAAGCCTGAAAAGGATGACAGCATTCCAGGGTTTACTCTGTAGTGATGAAAGCAGGATAAATGAAACTGGGAGAAGGCACCCCTCACCTTGCTGGAAATCAAATGATGTTTGCTACTTATTCCAACTGACTGCTAGCCTTGGTGATATTTAAAGAAGGCAGCCAGGATGCCACTGCTTAAACAAACATGTTTTTTATATTTTATTCTCTATGCCATTACACAATTAACGCATGAGCTAACTGAACCAAGCAGAACAGCAAAACAATACAATTAGAAATGGTAAGCCTAGGGCAATAACCACTACTCATGCTTTATGTGGATACCTCAGTGCAAAAATCTGAAGTGAAATCCTGAGTAAGCACCATTCTTTGGATGTTCATTCAGTTAGGGGTATTAGTATAAAGACGAGCAATCAGGAAGGACTGCTAAGCTTCACCTTCACCTCAGGGTGCAGTGGTATTTGAATGGAATCTTATGTGCTCCATTCTGGTTGGCTTTTGTTTTTAGTGGGTTTTTGATGTCTGAAAAGTAGGGGATCACTACACAAATCTGCAGGCATGCACACACAACATGGTTTCTCAAGCTTATATTGTTCTCTTGGGTAGAAAGAGAAAAAGGAAACCACATTGGGAAATGCTAGAGTATTTTCTTGTAGGAAGTTTAAAAATTATCCATTCAAAAACCTGACAAATTAGGAACCAAGCCTTCCTGGGTGTTTGTCTGAGTCATATTTTCCAATCTATTATGAAAAACTTGAATAGGGCAGTCATTTTGAAGATGACTTTGACCTTTATCAAGAAGAAGGAGCCAATTACATTCAGCACTATCTAGTCTACAATCAGTCATTGTGCTGTCTGGGCCTGCTTTCTTTAAGAAAGCTTATTTTTCTTCTTTCTTGTTGCTCATGGGCCTTGTCGTTTATGATTCCTCTACTGCAGGAAGTCTCGTTTGTGAAGAGTCATAGACTGTACCAGGTTTCCTTTTTCTGTAATAGGATAGATGAGGAGAAGACTTCACAGCTGCCACATAAGGTTATTCTGTGCTTATAGTACCTTGTGAAGGATCTGTCTCTAAAGAATCTGTGTGCCATGGAGTAGTCCCTGAATGGCTCCATGCCTCTGTTTTCACCTGAAAAGCAAGCATACCACCTGCCTCCCAGAAATGTTTATAAAATCGATGAGCTCACATACTTGTTTATCACCTCTCTCCCTCCTAAAGGGAGGTGTCCCCTTGAGCAGTCATTCTGAAGTGATTAGTAATTTTAAAAAAGACCCTTTTTTTTTTTTTTTTTTTTTTTTTTTTTTTGACATAGTCTCACTCTGTTGCCCAGGCTGGAGTGCAGTGGCATGATCTTGGCTCACTGTAACCTCCATCTACCAGGCTCAAGCAATTCTCCTGTCTCGGCCTCCAGAGTAGCAGGGATTACAGGCATGCACCACCATGCTAGGCTAATTTTTGTATTTTTAGTAGACATGGGGTTTCACCATGTTGGCTAGGCTGGTCTCAAACTCCTGACCTCAGGTGATCTGCCCGCCTTGGCCTCCTCAGGTGCTGGGATTATAGGTGTGAGCCACCACATCTGGCCTAAAAAGGCATTTTAAACTAGTTGCTAGGGAAATTTTCCCATAGGAATATTGATTTTGCATGTAGAATAGTCTCTACCGTATGAATAAAATTTCTTTTGGGGTTCTGTAGAACAGGCAGAAGTGTTCAAAGATTAAACTTTATTTCCAATCAGAAGCTCTTCTAAAGAAAAATAAGCAACAATGAAGTGATTACAAATACGGATTTTGCAGACAAATGGTCTGGGTTCAAAACTCAGTTCTGCCATTTAATAGCCATGTGAGCTTGGACAAGTTTTTTTTTTTTTTTTTTTCCCCAACCATTCTGTATCTTGGTTTTCTCATCTGTTAATTGGAGATAATAATGGAAACTTCATTTTAAGGTTGTCCAAAAGATTCATTTAAATGATAGTACTTGTAAAATGATTGTATGTGTTTCTGGTACAAATTAAATGCTATGTGTTGTTTAATAAAATACCGTTCTGGTTATCTCACCTCTTCTGTTTGGAATATACGTATTTATAAAAAGTGGAATGAAACCTGTATCTCTCTTACTTTTCAAGTCTTTACTGAAATAGATCCTGCGTTAAAGGGGTTATAGGAATTTTCTTCGCCCCACTAAATTTTTCAAGCTCTCAGCTTATCTGCCAATATGGAAAGTCCCAGAGGCATTTCTTAAACTTCCTGGATAGGATAAAAATCTGCATCTCTATCTCATCTATCTGTATAGGTGTTCCATGTTGGAAAAAAGAATGTCATTGGAAGCAAGGCCTTTGCTTATGTTTAGAACCCCATTCCTTGTTTTCTTGTGGAATATTCTAGGTTTTTAAAACCTAACCATGATAATCAGTTTGCTAGTTTATTAATGTACTTTCTTTTTACATGTTTGCCGGGCTCTCAATAACTCTAAATTTTCAAGCATTTTATCTACATCTATAAAATCTGTCATATTTAAGATCGAATGCTTCTGTTCATGAATTAAAAAGAATTTATGTCATTCATTGTTCTTATAAGAAAAAATTTGCTTGAGCAAGAACTACTGGTCTCTGGATGGGCACTCTTAGCATATTTGATCAACAATGTTTCCAGAGATCATATAGACTGGGGATAGAAATGCAAGGGTGGAACTGGGAGAGAAAAATTAAGGAAAATTAATATGGTTATGATAACTCCTAGTTTTGCAAACATGTAAATCTTAAACAGTATACCACTGCCTTACTAGTCATATAGTTAGTCTTAGAGCAAATAAATCTTGTTACTTTTTCTGATCTACTCAATCTCTTTCCCTTCAGGCTGGATTATACTTCATCATACCAGACACGTGAATGTCTATTCAGGTTTTTGTTGCGGCCATTCTTAACTTATGTTTAATTGTCAATGACACAACCGTTTTGAGAGTTATGGTGATCTTCTTTGCCTGAGACTCTTGTAAATGAAATCACAGTGTAGTATGCAGCAAGTTGCAAATGAGCTTTTATTTGTTTGTTGGTAGGTTTTATTCAAGGAATTTTTGTTTATTCTATTATTGGCCTAAAAATGTGATGCTGGAAAAGATGATCCTTTTAAGAAACATGATTCTATGAAACTTAAAGAAAAAGAATTATTTAGAATTATGCAGTTGTAAATTATGGTGAGATTATTATATATATTTTTTATAGCCAAAGACACACTAATAGAGGAAGAGATCCATAAGGTCTGTTTTATCTTTTCAACCCAAATGAGAAGGATTGAATTCTCAAGCATGAAATTGCCATCTGTGCTTCCCCTTCCCACCCCTCACATTAATACTTTTTTTTTCTTTTAGCAGACCAGGTGAAGTCAGAACTTTGTTTTAGAAAGAATGATGTCATTGTATAATTGAATGTATGCATTCATGAAGCTACTAGGGATAACAACTTGTCACTTTAAAAATATGCCCGAGATAAGTTTCTCTCTTCCTTTTTCTCCCTTGGATTCTAACCTCATGCTAATAATAACTGCTACTGGTTTTGTAAGCATTTGGTCTGTGCACAATGCTAAGTGGTTTAGGTTCATCACTTCTTCTTTAGGCCTTTTAAGAAACTCTTTAGGTAGATGTAATAGTGTAAATATTCCCACTTCATAGTTAAAGGCACTGGAAACTAAAGAGGTTAAATAATCCCCAAATGCCATGAGGCTAGTGCTAGTGTTGGGTGTCTATCTCATCTGATTAAACTATTCTTTAGCCTAAGAACATATGCTGACCTTTCTCACATTCATTTCTTTGTTTATGATGTTCTCTCTGCTCAGACTGTTCCTTCATCTCTGCCCATTGAAAATCTGCAGAACCTTCAAAACTCAATGGAAAGTTCTCTCTTCTCTGTAAACTAAGTTTCATAGAATCATGTTTCTCTGCACATTCCAGTACTCCCTCCTATAAAATTTGTACACATTTACATATTAAATGTATTACTATCTTCATGGTATTAACAAATCAAAACTTGCAGCATAATTATTAGTGTACATGTCTACTCTCTCCACTAGGATGCAAAGTACCTGAAGAGAAAGCCAGACTGTTCTTTGCTGCAGATTTATCAAGGACAAATCTCATGTTTTAGCCATTTGAATAATTACTTATATTTACTTATATCTCATCTTGTTTCAGAAATAATTCAAAGAGAATCCAAGAATATAGAAAATATAATCATATAGCAT
This sequence comes from Papio anubis, assembly GCF_008728515.1. NCBI lineage: Eukaryota > Metazoa > Chordata > Mammalia > Primates > Cercopithecidae > Papio > Papio anubis. The sequence continues at coordinate 49,247,263 of NC_044981.1, forward strand.
AAGAAAGAAACAAGGACAGAGGCATAAAGTGGAACCAGAAAAGGGATTTAGCAGTGCTTACCATTTTATCTACATATAAACTTATTTTTTTAAAATAGGCTTTCCAAAAGCTCACTTATTTTTCTTTGTATTCTTAATGCCAATTGCAGGATCTGGAACATAGTAGGGTCAATAAATACTCATTTAATTGAATACTTGCATGTCAGATGTGGGAGGACAGTGGAGAAAAGATTGGTATTTGAAGTCTGATTACTTTAAAAAAAAAGGTTTGTTGAGATATAACTGATACACAGTAAGCTGCATATATTTAAGTTATAAAATTTGATAGATTTTCAAACTTATAGACACTTGTAAAAACATCGCCATATGCAAAATAATGAAGATTATATAATCAAAAGTTGCCTTGTGTTCTTTTGTATTCTCCTCCTATCTAAGCAACCAGTCATTTACTCTTTCTCACTCTATATTAGTTTGCTTTTTTAGAAAGTTATGTAAATGGAATCATCCATATAGAGTGTGTACCAATATTGTTCATTCCATTTTATTGCTAAATAGTATTCCATTATATGGATGTGCCTTATCTTGTTTATCAATTTGTTGATGGGCATTTGGTCATTTAAAGTTTTGACTATTACAAATAAAGATGCTAGGAACCTTTATGTACAAGTATTTATGTGGACTTATGCTTTCATTTTTCTTGGATAAATACCTAGGAGAGGAATGGCTGGATTATATGATGGGTATGTGTTTAATTTTAAAGATATTGCTAATCTGTTTTCCAAAGTTTGTGGCATTTTCTATTTTCCTCAGTAGTGTATGAAAGTTCCAGATTTTTCACTACTTTTCCCTGTCTGGCATGGTCAATTAAAAAAAAATCAGTCACTCTAACAGATGTGTAATAGTACCTCATTGTGGTACATTTCTACAATGACTAATGAGATTCAACCTCTTTTTATGTGCTTATTTGCCATCATTTATCTTCTTTGGGGAAATGTCTGTTTAGGTCTTTTGTCTGTAATTTCATACTTCTGTTGGATTTTTTTTTCTTATTACTGAGTTTTGAGAGTTCTTTATATGTTCTGGGTATAAGTCTTTTAACAGATATGTGACTTGCAAATACTTTATCACAGCCTGTGGTTTTCCTTTTCGTTCCATTAACTATCTTCTGAAGGCACTGTGACAGAAAATTTTAATTTCAATGAAGTTCAGTTTATCAATTTTCTCTGTCATGGATTGTACTTAGGTATTGCAGCCAGTAAGTTTGTGCCGATACCTATTTTTCCTGGAAGTTTTGTAATTTTAGGTTTTGCATTTAGATCTATGATCTATTTTGGGGTAAATTTTGTATATAATGTTGAGGTATGGATTGATATTGGCTTTTTTTTTGCATATGGATATCTAATTATTTTCTGATTTTTTGAAAAGATTATTCTATTTCCACAGAAATGCCTTTGCAATTTTGTCAAAAACCAGTTTCCTATATATATATACACATACACACACACACACACATATACGTGTGTGTGTGTGTGTGTGTGCGCGTATTTTGGGGATCTATATTCTGTACCAATGATGAATTCATCTTTATGCCAACACCACACACGCAGATTCATAATGAGCTTTAACATCAAGTAATGTTAACTCTCTAAATTTGCTCTTTTTCAAAGGTGTTTTTGGCTATTCTAGGTCTTTTTATTTTTCTATAAATTAAGAATCAGTTTGTCATTTTCTACCAAAAAACCTTGCTGGGATTATAAATGAAAATTCATAATATTTGTAAATCGCTTTTTAGACTTGATATCTTAGCAATATTTAGTCATTTGACTCAAGAAGATGGTGTATCTATTTATTTAGGGCTTCTTTCAGTGACATTTTGACGTTTTCAGTGTACAGAACTTCCATGTTTTGTCAAATTTATCTCTCCTCACTTTATTGTTTCTGATGCTACTGCAAATAATGTTATTTTGAAGTTTTAAATCCTGATTGTTTATCAATAATATAGAGAAATACAATTGATTTTTGTATTTTGATTTTGTATCCTGAGACATTCCTAAATTCAGTGATAAATTCTGTAATTTTTTTCTCTTGGTAGATATTATCTGATTTCTAGTTATTCCTTTGGGAACCATGTTTTTTGCAAATACAGTTTTACTTGTTTCTTATGCCTTTTTCTGTCTTTCTCTCTCTCTGGATAGAAATTCCAGTTCAATGTTGAATAAAAGTGGTAGTAGCAGATATCTATCTCTGTCTTGTTTCCGATGTTTGGAGGAAAGTTTTCAGTCTTTCACTAATAAATATTATAAATATAATGTTTGTTGTAGGTTCTTTGTAAATGCCCTTTATCAAGTTGAAGTTTGTTGATACTTTATCAGAAATGGATATGGGATTTTGTCAAGTGCTTTGTTTGTATGTCTATTGAAATGATCATATGGTTTTTCTTTTTCTTTTTTTTTTTTTGATTGTTAGTATAGTGAATTACATCAATTATTTGAAAATGTTAAACCAATCTGACGTTCTTTGTATAAATGTCACTTTGTCATGATGCCTCATCTTTTTTATACATTATTGGATTTGATTTGCTAAAATATTGTTTAGAATTTTTACATCCGTGTTAATGAAGGATGTTGGCCAGTAGTTTCCTATTCTGATAATAACTTTGTCTGGATTTGGTAATAGCATGATAACGGCCTCCAATAATGAGATGGAACATTTTCCTCCGTTTTAAATTTTCTGGAAGAATTTGCATAGAATGGTATTTTTTTTCCTTAGATGTTTAGTAGAATTCATCAGTGAATCCATCTAGTTCCAAATTTTCTGAGAAAAATTTTAAGTAAATATCCAATCTAGCATAAAAGGTTAGTATCTTCACTCTTTTTTTCTTGATCAATCTGAACAAAGACTTTCAATTTTATTCATTTATTCAAATAATAACTTTTTTTTGTTGTTTTCTTTTCTACTTTGTTTTCATTGATTTCTGCTCTTTAAAAATTATATCATTTATTTTAGTGGCTTTGGATTTTATTTGCTCTTCTTTTTCTAGTTTCTTAAGTCTGAAGCTGAGATAACTGATTTAAGAAATTTCTTTTCCATTATAGGCATTTAGTGCTATAAATTTCTTCATCGATGCTACTTTAGTGGCATCACATACATTTAACTTGTTCTTTAAAAAATTTCATTCAGTTCCAAATGCTTTTCAGTAACTCTTCTTTATTTTCAGAAGTATGTTATTTAGTTTCCTATTATTTGGAGGAATTTTTCAGATATCTTTATGTTGTTGATTTATTTTTTAATAGAACTGTCAGATTTACTTATTTTTATTTTAAAAACTTGACAGATAAAATTGTATGTATGTGGAACCTAAAAATATTGATTTCTTAGAAGTAGAGAGTAGAATGGTAGTTATCAGATTTATTTTTTAAAATTTTTAGTTGATCTCTAATTTAATTCTTTTTATTCAGAGAATATACTTTGTGTGATCTGAATGCTTTCAAATTTGTTGATACTTACTTGTGATCCAGAGTATGTTCCATCTTGGTAAATGTTCAGTGTGCACTTCACAGGAAGCTGTTTTTCGGTGAAGGGTCTGGGTCAAACTGATTGATACTGTTCAAATTTTCTATACCCTTACTGATTCCTATCTAATTAGTCTGTCATTTATTGAGAAAGAGGATTGAAATCTCTGACTATAATTGGAGATCTGTTTATTTCTCCTTCCAGTTTTTGCTGCATTTATTTTGAACTGTGTAATTAGGTTTAGGATTATGTCTTTTTCATGAATTGACCCCTTTATCACTATGAAATAATCATCTTTATCACTGGTAATATTCTGTACTCTGAAATTTACTTTGTCTGATATGAATATAGCCACTATAGCTTATTTTTATTTGTATTCACATGTGCTATCTTTTGTCATTCTTTTACTTTTACCATATCTGTGACTTTATATTCTAAGTGTGTTTTTTGTAGTTAGGTCTTGAATTTTTTCATTATCTATTTGACAGTCTCTCCTTTTTAATGGGGGTATTTGGACCATTTACATTTAATATGATTATTGTGTGATTAGGTTTAAGTCTCTCAGCTTAGTGTTTGTTTTATAATTGTTTCATCTGTTCATTCTGTTTTACTATTATCCTGTCTTTTTGGAATTATTTGTATATTTCTTAAAATTACATTTTATCTCCTTTGTTGTCCTTTTTTAATTTTGCTATATTAATGGTTGCTTTAGTGTTTATAGTATATAGCTTTAAATTATTGCAGACTATCTTCAACTGATAATATACTAGTTTGTATGTTGTTTAAGAATCTTAAAATAATAAATTTAATTTCCTTCAAATTTTATGTTATTTTGTCAAATATTTAATTTCTACATATATTATAAGTCTGATACTACATTGGTTTATTTTTATTTTTGAGACAGATTCTTACTCTGTTGCCTAGGCTGGAGTGCAGTGGAGTAATTTCAGCTCACTGCAGCCTCTCCCTCCTGGATTCAAGTGATTCTCTTTCCTCAGCCTTGAGAGTAGCTGGGATTACAGGCACCTGCCACCACACCTGGCTAATTTTTGTATTTTTGAATAGAGACAAGGATTACCATGTTGGCCAGGCTGGTCTTGAACTCCTGACCTCAAGTGATCCACCCACCTCAGCCTCCCAAAGTGCTGGGATTATAGGTGTGAGCCACTGCACGCAGCCTACATTGATATTTTTATTTAAACAGTCAATTCTCTTTTAAAGCATTTAAATAACAAGAAAAAAGCAATATATTTACTGATGTAGTTACCTTTTCTTATGTTCTTTATTCTTTTGTGTAGATATATATTTCCATCTGGTATAATTTTCCTTCTGCCTGAAAGACTGCCTTCTATAGTTCTTTTAGTATGAGTCTGCTGGAGATGAATTTGTTCAGCTTTAATATTTCTAAAAAGTCTTGATTTTACTTTGATTTTTAAAAGCTGTTTTCAATGAGAATAGTTCTAGTTTGACCCTTTGCCCCCATTACTTTAAAGAGATTGCTTTTCTATCTTGCTTGCATTGTTTGATTGTTTATGATGTGCAATCTGCTGTCATCTTATTTTTGATTCTCTGCACATAAGGTGTTTTTCATTGTTGCTGCTTTTGAAACTTTTTTTCATGACTGGTTTAAAGTGTTTGGTTACAATGCACTTTAGTTTTCCTCAGATTTTTTAATGTTTTGTTCTCATTGGACTTCTTAAGTTTTTGGATTTATAATTTTCATCAAATAGGAATAATTTTAGCTCAATATTTCTTCAACTTTTCTGACTTACCTCATTCCCAGTTCAAGAACTCCAGTCACATGTATATTAGACTGCTAATGTCTCCCAGCTCACCATTGCTTTTTTCTTTTAAAATAAATTGTATTGTGTATATTTAAGGCATACAACATGGTATAATGGGATATGTGTAGATAGTAAAATGGTTACTATAGTAAAGCCAATTAACATATATTTCAGCTTGCATAACCATTTTCTTTATGTAGCAAGAGCAGCTAAAATTTACTCAATTAACAAAAATCCTGAATATTATATTATCAACTATAGTCCTTATATTATACATTAGATCTCTAGACCCTCATCTTACATATCTGCTACTTTGTATCCTTTGACCTACATCTCTCAATTTCTTCTCTAACCTGTGCCCCGATAACAGCTTTTTTATTCCCTATTTTTGTATATTTGACTTTTCTTTTTCTCTTCTTTTCTTAGATTCCACATGTAATGAGATCAAGCAATATTTATCTTTCTCTGTCTGCCTTATTTCACTTAGCACATGTCCTCCAGATTCAACCATGGTGAGGCAAATGGCAATATCTTCTTTTTAAAGGTTGAATAACATTCCATTTTACACACACGCGCGCACACACACACACACACACGCCCCACAGTTTCTTTACCCATTTTTCCATTGATGGACATGTAGATTGTTTGGCTATTTTGAATAGGTAATGAACATGGGAATACAGATATCTTCACAAGGTGATGATTTCATTTCCTTTGGATATGTACCCAGAAGAGGGATTGCTGGGTCATATCATGGTTCTATTTGTAATTTATGTAGGAACCTCTATACTGTTTCCAGTAATGGCTGAACCAATCTCCACTTCCACCAACAGTGTACAAGGATTCCATTTTTCTCTATACCCTCATCAACACTTGTTATTTCTTGTCTTTTTTAAATGGTAGTTTTATGCTATTGAGTTCTATGAGTTCTTTATACCTTCTGGATATTAACCCCTTTTCAGATATATGGCTTGCAAGTGTTTCTTTTTTTCTAATCCATAGGTTGCTTTTCATTTTACTGATTGCTTCCTTTGCACAGAGCACCACACCCAGCTTTCTTTCTCTTTCTTTTTTTTTTTTTTGGTAGATACAGGATTTTGCCATGTTGCCCAGGCTCATCTTGAACTCCTGAGCTCAAGCAATTTGCCTGGCTCCACCTCCCAAAGTTCTGGGATTACAGGCATCAGTGACTTCACCTGGCCAGGATAGCCTGAGCTTTTGATGTGTTATCCAAAAAAATCATTGCCAAGGTCAATGTCAAAGAGTTTTCTCCTGTGTTTTCTTCTAGGAGTCTTATGGTGTCAGGTCTTACATTTAGGCCTTTTGTCTATTTTGAGTTGAATTTGTGTATGATGTAAGATATGGGTCCAATTTTATTTTTTGCATGTGGGAATTCAGTTTTCCTATTGCCACTTATCAAAAAGACACTTTTTCTTATTGTGTCCTGTTGGTGACCATATATATTTGGATTTATTTTTGGGTTCTCTATTTCTATTCCACTGATTTATGTCTGCTTTAATGCCAGAACCATGCTGTTTTGATTCCTATAGCTTTGTAATATAATTTAAAATAAGGAAGTGTGATGCCTCCAATTTTTTTTGTTGTCGTTAGGGAGGGGGTGGATTGTTGTTTTGCCACCCAGGCTGGAGTACAGTGGGGTGATCTGGGCTCACTGCAACCTCCACCTCCTGGGTTCAAGCGATTCTCCTGCCTCAGCCTCTCAAGTAACTGGGATTACAAGCACTCACCACCACACCCTCCTAATTTTTATATTTTTAATATAGATGGGGTTTCATCATGTTGGCCAAAATGGTCCTGACCTCAAGCGATCCACCCACCTCAGACTCACAAAGTACTGGGATTATAGGTGTGAGCCACTGCACCTGGCTCAATGTTGTTTTTTCTTTCTTAGAACTGCTTTGGCTATTTGGGGTCTTTTGGGGTACCATTTGAATTTTAAGATTTTTTCCCCTATTTTTGTGAAGAATGCCATTGGGATTTTGATAAGGATTGCATGGAATCTGTAAATTTCTTTGGGTAGTATGGATATTTTAACAATATTAATTCTTTGCTTTTTTCTTGCTTTCTTTTTCTTTTCTTTATTTTCATTCTCTGCTTCCTCTGTGACTCATTTTGGATAGTTTCTATTGTTATGTCTTTAAGTTCACTTATCTTTCCTTCTGCAATGCCTAATCTGTCATTAATCTCAACTGGTATATTTTTCTTCTTGAATGTTGTAGTTTTTATCTCTGAAAGTTCAATTTGGGCCTTTAAAAAAAATCTTCCATGTCTCTACTTCATTTTTTGAACCTGTTTAATTTAGTTATCAACCATTTCAATGTGCTTGCCTACTAAATCTAAAAAATGTATCAGCTCTGGGTCAGTTTTGAATGATTGATCTTTCTTCTTCTTTTTCTTATTGTGAGTCCTGTTTTCCTGCTTAGTAATCTTTTATTGTTATGTCAGACAGTGAATTGTACCTTGTTGGTTACTGGAGAATTTTCTATTTCTATGGATATTCTTGAGCTTTGTTCTTGGGATGCAGTTAAGTTACGTGACATTATTTTGATCTTTTCAGGTCTTGCTTTAAAGATTTAATGAGTAGGAATGGATTCCCCATTACTGAGGCAAGAGCATCCTACGTACTCTACCTATGCCCCTTGAATTCTGAGGTTTGCTAGGTACTATAGCTGACCCTATGTGAGTGTCAGGCACTGATATTGCTAGATACTGCCTGTGATTCTTTCCCTGTCATTTCCTCACATACATGTGTTACTTGTACTCAGCTGAACACTGAAGGGCATCTTCTGTAGATCTTTAAGGAGTTCTCTCCATGTGCAGTTCTCTCCTCTTTAGGAATTTGTCCTGCAAATTCTGGCTGCCTTGATCCCTTCAGACTCTCAGCACTGTCTCCTCAACTTAGGGGGTCTTCTGGGCTTCACCTGGGTTCCATATTCTTGTGCGGGAGCTGGAAAACCCTCTCAATGACTGAATTGGGGGAAATTGCAGCGCTCACTTGTTTGTTTCCTGCTTCTCAGGAAACATTTTTTCTCGCTGTTCCTCATTGTATAATGTTAAGTGTTTTGAATATTTTGTTTTATATATTTTGAAAACCTATTTTACATATTTTATATTTTGGCTGTTTCAAGCAGGAGAGTAAAATTTTCTCCTGTTACTCCATAGAGGTATAAACGAAAGTTTAGGCACAATTGGTTTGAATGGCTCAGTCATTTAGTTGCTGTCAGACCTTAGATATATTTCTTTAGTACTTTGAACTTTAAATTTTTTATCATTAAAACTAGGAAAATACCAGAGCTTTCTTAATAGAAATAAAAGATAACATTTAAGTTGTGTCCAGCGTGGTGTTGAGTATATAGTTGGTATTTAATGTATCTATATTTTTGTGTCTCTTCTCGCTTCTCTTTGCTTATGATAGTGTGGAGAAAATACTCATTGAGTTTGTTAAATTAGTTCTGTGATTCCAAATTCAATTCACTCTGTTCTCAAAACATGAAGATTAAACAATGCCACACTGTTGAAAACTGCCCAAACATCTTTTTCTTCTGAGTGTCCAAGGGCAAATAAATCATCTGCTTCTATTGCTAAGATTTGTCTAATTGCTAAGAATTGCTTAATCTTATGCTGTTAATGTGAATAGTAGAGAAATACAAGTGAGGCTCATTGAATAGTACAGTTTTTGACCCCTAACATCTGCCTTCCTTTTCTCTTGTGCTAAATGATAGTTTGCAAGTGTTTAAAAATTATTTTATTATTCATGGCTTTAATATCATGTGGCGGGATTGGGATTATCCAGAAATTACAGGTTCTAATCTGTAAGATTTCACTTGATTCACACCATATTTATCTTTAAGGAGAGATATGTAGACAGAGCAATCATATTTAAATATATTATTTGCATGTACCATGTGGTACTTAATCTAAATACCTATGTGCATATACATACGCACACCTATATGTATTTAATTTTTAATTATGTCAAATGATTTACTAAATTCCTTACATACTACCTATGGTTAAAATTTGAATTTTAGCTGTAGACTAATAAAACTTGTTCTGAGGCAGCTATTGCAACCATTGCATTTTTTTTTCTCTGAGCATTAATAGTCAATTTTAGAAAGAGTAATTGGATCTGTTATCTATGTTCCTCCAATTCTCCTACATAACTTTATCAAATTAATCTTCCTTAATCACTGCTTTCACGCTGTCATTCCCCTTTCTCAGAAAAAGTTTAGGAAGTCTGAGTTTTTATCAGCTTACAAGGGAATCCGTTTACTTTCTTTCAAATCTCTACCCACATAGTTCTCATCCTTCATATAAAAGCCCACTTCCTTTTACTTTCTTATGTGAAGGCTTCAGATAGGTCAGAACATTGTCTTGTTGGTTCCCCTAGTCTGTCCCACCCCTTCTCAGTGTCTTCTCATACGTTTGTTTCTGACCCTGACCCCGCAAATTTATTTCTCACTTTTCCCTTAGGTAGATCACCTTAACTTCCTTAATGAAAACTTCCATGACTCCAGCCCTCACTGATACCCCCTATCTCTATTTATCTAATAATGTGTAATTATAGAATGATAGCCAGTGCCATAATATTGTGTTGAAACCATCTGGGCGAAATAAACCTTTATGTTTAGGTAGGGGAAATTAAAGTCCGGGAAGTTGATTACTAGCTCAGGCTCACACAAGGTGCTAGTCGTAGAGTCTGAATTAGAATTCGAATCCAGGCATGGTGTCTGGAGCCTGTAATCCCAGCTACTCATTTAGGGCTACAGTGAGCTATGATGGTGCCATGGCACGCCAGCCTGGGTATCAGGAACAGACCTTGTCTCAAAAAAAAAAAAAAAAAAAAGGATTCTTATATTTTGGACCACTGTACTTTATAACTGTGTGTAAAATTTTATTCATTTGTTCATGCAATTAAAAAATATAGACAGTGTACCTTCTTTGATCCAATCTTTTAATCTACACAACAAGAGATAGATACTGTTGTCATGTTGATTTGACAGACAGGGACTGATCTAAGGCATCAGAAGTAAATGTCAGAGTTGGGATTCAAACCCCAGTCATTGGGCACTAGGACCTGTGTGTTTAATCACCATGTGACGCTGCCTGTCTTTGCTGCAGATCTAGCTCCCTGGCTACTTTTTATGTACATGAAGGATGAGGTCATGCCACATACTTCTGGTTCCCTGTTGTCTTCCAGATAGGGAATAAGCATACAGTGTGCCTCAATATTTGTTGATTGACTGGTGTCTGATTCCACAAATTGCTCATTAAGACAGTCCCCAAATCTGAATCAACATTGCCCACAGTCATATTTTTTAAAGAAATTACTTGAATCTAGATAAAGGATTCTGTGTGTATATACGGAAATTAAAATATGAGGTAATCATGAAGATAATTGAGGCAATACCTCACTTTTTACTTCAATAATTTTCCTTTTTTTCTTTGTTTGACTTTGTCAGTGCAGCACTGTAGCTCAAACCACTTGACCTGCACCAGTCATTTAGTTTTTGTCACAAAGCCAGGCAACTATGTAGAGAATTTGGATGGCAGAGCCAAAGTCAGTTCTTTCAGCTGTTTGACTGAGTTTGATTCATCCTCACCACACAGTCCAGGGTTATCAGTGGATTTCTTTACACTCTGGTCTGTGTAGAATTTGTCTAGTGATCTCCATATTTCGTTGCTTCACATGAAATATGTATATTCCAGAAAGTAGACTATATCTATATCTTTATATTAATATCTGTATTTCCAGAAATATTTTCCCGGATAAATTACACAGCCAGCCACCATGCCTGGAATTAAGTGAAGGAAACAGGCCCACTAGAAAAAAAAATCCTTTTTGCACTCAGGTCATTCCAGGCCAAAAAACTCAAATCCTTATTGTCAGTAAGTATAATATATCATAACAAGATAGTGATTTGTGATGCAAGGCACCAATATAAAATATAGAAGATTATTATTATTCTTATATTTAACTCAAGAGCAATATAAGGTTGATCTGCTTTTACTCTTTAAGTAAATGCTGGTGAGCTTACTAGGTTTATATGATCAACTGCTAGGACTTACTGAAATGATAATCAATAGTATAAATTCTAGTTTTACTTGATATTGGTATAGATATATAGTGGTGAGAAGTTCTATAAGTTCACTGATTGTTATCTTTTTCTCTCACAGATAGATGAGTAATAAAGTTCTTCTTGAAATAGAAACAAACGACTGTGTTAGGAACAGGGTTGTTGATTTGAACCTGTAGTAGAGTCTGGAGAACCAGTCCAATTGTTGTTTTGATCTGAACCTGAATTTATTTTAAAAGATATAAAGTTTCATAACTCTTTTCTGTTCTAGGAAACAAAATGAAGAAGAGGGCTTTTTATATCTTCCTCCATTTATTTATTTTAGGATAATTATTTAGATGTCATGTTTACTATTAGCATTGCCATTTGGAGCTATTTCCAGTTTTAGTTCAATTTCCATCTATTAGAAGTAAAGACAGAACAGTTTTTACCCCCTGATGGAAATGAAAAATGGTGACTGTTAATGTCTTTTAGCACAATAACCATGCTTGTTATGATGATTTAGTTGAATTCACTGGAACAGATATAATGGCTAACTTTAGCTGTGTCTACAGAATGGCAGATGCAGATCATTTGCTGAAAAAAACTGTAATAGTGCTCTGTACATCTCTGTTGATTTTTATTGTAAACAATAAAATATTTCATTAAAGGAGGCTACTACTTGATTTTTATGAACATCATCTGATCAACTGGACCTGGGATTATAGAATGCAGATGTACACTTGGGTTTCAACAAATGAGTGCTCTCTCTCTCTTTTTTTTTTTCTAGTTGAATATTTCCATTTATGTTACTTGGGAAAAGATTGCCACCATAATATGAAGCATCATTACTAAATCTAAACGATGCCCAATTAGGAAGGAGCCATGAAAGGTAAAGGAGAATATTAACAAGAGAAACTCAGCAAGAAGCTTGGCAGGCAGTTTAGGAAGAGACTCTAATCAGTGCATTAGATCTATTTCATCATAATCAGAGATAGTAATTTACTTGAATGAGGCCTACTAAGTACTTGGCACAGATTTGGATAACATAATGTAAAACAAAGACATACTGAAAGTGGCTTCGAGGGCCCTAGACGAGGGATCACATTTCTCCCGTGAAAAAATAACACAAAAACCTGATACCTTTTTTCTTAGGCTACCTGGACACACTTCTCTCATTGTGAAAATGAATGCATGTGGATAGCTGTGGCATCCATTAGTGATTATTTTTGTGCTATGTAGATAGGTAGAAAAGGGTGGTTGCATAGTAGTTTAGTGATTAATACTATACAATATCACTGGATTCAAAATTCATCAATGGAGGCCACCCTGCTAACAAGTCAAAGTGCTAAAATTGGCTGTGCTGTGGCTGGGTTAGTTCAACCTTCTGACAAAGGAATGAGTTAGCAAATACGTTTTGGGTTCTGAGGTTGTGGTGGTCGGTGCCATACTGTGGCTTATTTCTAAACTGCTACTTCTGAGCTCGAGCAGAGAAGCTATGATGATGACACCATTTGAAGACACTTTTGGACCTTTTTTTCAAGTGTCCTTTGGTCTGTTTTGTGTGCTTTCATCTCTAAAGTGTCTGCTCCAGCCCTGCTGTCATTGCTGTTGCTACACATTTTTGAGACTTTATCAGAGGGGTTGGCAGCTGTTCCTATAATCACACGTTTCACTACCAGGCCAAGCATGATTCAGTTTTTCAGTCCACTAGAATCTACAATGTTTTGGGAATTCCACAGCTATGTATTTTAATGTAAGGCTTTATCTACTCTATTGCCAAGGTGACATAAGACAGATTTAGTAGTGTTTGAGCCCCTTTAACTCGTTTTTGTACGTTCTCTCATTGGTAGAACTTTGCCCCATTTGTATGTTCTCTTCCAGCTATTGGGTTAGGCCAAGGAACTTCCCGAGACTTCTTGAGTGATTGATAACTCCGTTGTGATTGGGAGAGTGGTGACTGAGCATTGATGCTGTCAAAACCCTTCTATCTGCTCTGTGGGCATCAGCATTTTGATGGTGCTGTTATGGATTTACTCCCACAGGGAGTTGAGAACCCAGTACTTGTTTCAGTTAACCTACTAATCTAAACTCAGTACTATAGCTTTTCTGCTCTAGAAAATCAGTTTTTCAGAAAAGTGGCTTTGACCCCTTCATTTAAAGATGTAGTTTCTGTGTGCATCAAACATTTAGGGAAAAAAATCATTGATATGAGATGTCTTATAATTATGGGGTTATTTGTTTAGCATCAGTCATGTGTCAGATACTGTTCTATCTCTGAAGATAAAAGAGTGAAAAACACAGGCAAAAATACATACCTTGAAAGAGCTTGCATTCTATTGGGATAGGATGGGACAAATAATAAAATAAAAGTAAAAAATAAATAAAATACATAGAAAAAGAACTATGTGATAAATTTAAGCAGCCAAGTTGGTAACAAGTTGTTATGGTGCCAATAGAAAACTACTACAATTGTGCGTATCCAACATTTCTTCATTTGTATTGCTCAGCAGTGTTCCAGGGGTCAGTGTCTTAGTGGACTTACCAGCTCTCCCATTTTTGAGCCTCTAAGTTGATTTTAGTTGTTTAGTTATTATAAATAAAGCTGTGGAACAAGAAAAAATGAAGTGTGTGGTATGTTGGATGGTAGTAAGTGTTATTGAGAAAAATAAAGAACAGAAGGCTTTCGTTGAGATGGTGGTATTTGAGCAGAGGCCAGAAGGAAGTATGGAGTGAAAAGTCTCCCTGGCACACAGACCCATTAAGAAACAGGTCCTGATTCCAGGAGTTTGCCTGGCAAAGTGAGAGCAAGGAGTGGAGTGGACAAGAGAGAGACCAGTAGGAGGTGAGGTCTGAGGGAGAATCGGGGAGGGCAGAGGTTGGAGACGGCTTCCTTGTTGTTTTTGTGGACTTAGTTTATGGATTTAAGTCTATTCACCCAGTTGTAATAATGTGGCAACTGTGAAGGATTGGTTGCCCAGGGAAATTCATAAGTGAAATTTTTCATATCTGTAAAATCAATCCACATACCAGTATCCCTGTAAAGGGCTATGCTGACAGATGTTTGGAAGGGAACAGAGAGCACGTGGATAGCAAGTGTCTTTATGGGGAGGCATGAAGGCAAGCCAGCCTGCGCCTCTCATTATGATGATTTGGTAGATAGTATTTTACTTTGTCTTCAAAAGACAGCGACTTGGCAACTGAGCAAGGACAGCTACTTTTGAATTTATCAATACAAAAATGTTTAATAAGGTTTTCTTTTAAACAGTTTCTGTTTTTTACCTTCATGCTTTGAGACATATCTAACAGTTGTTCTTTCAAATCTTGAAACAAGAAATAAAGCAAAACAAATAATTTTGGGTGACAATCTCAAAATAAATTGAGAAGAACAGTTTTTGGAACAAGGTGTTACATTTTTAGTGATAACATTGTGTGTATACATATAGTCAAATTGCTTTTTTCTGTGTTCCTGTTTGTTGTTCAGCACAATATCCAAATTTCATGGTAACAGACTGCATCCTTATAGTTTTATTGCAAGAAAACTCAGTGTTCCAGAAATTTCCTTTTTTAGTTTTCAAATGTGCTTATTTATCTGGACCCCTAGCACTGAATAATCAGTGTTACCACAGTAATTAAATGCTTTTTCCAACTTCCAGAAAAGTTGACTTTATTTGCCTATTTAAATAAATTTTTATATAGAAAATATATTACAATATTTTAACTTTAAAACATTCAAACAGAGTTATAAGACTAAAAAGTGAAATTTCTTTATTGTCTTTCCTTGTAATAACTACTTGACTCTCCAGGAGCACTAATCACGATTTGGTATGCATCTTTTTAGATCTCTGTTATTTTATAACCTACATATATCTGTACACTTACACATATAAAGTGACAGATCATACTGTGAGTCATGTCCTACAACTTGCCATTTTTTTTTTTTTTTTTTTTTTGAGACGGAGTCTCGCTCTGTAGCCCAGGCTGGAGTGCAGTGGCCGGATCTCAGCTCACTGCAAGCTCCGCCTCCCGGGTTCACGCCATTCTCCGGCCTCAGCCTCCCGAGTAGCTGGGACTACAGGCGCCCGCCATCTCGCCCGGCTATTTTTTTTATTTCTTAGTAGAGACGGGGTTTCACTGTGTTCGCCAGGATGGTCTCGATCTCCTGACCTCGTGATCCGCCCATCTCGGCCTCCCAAAGTGCTGGGATTTTTTTTGAGATGGAGTCTCACTGTCACCAGACTGGAGTGCAGTGGCGTGATCTCGGCTCACTGCCACCTCCACCTCCCAGGTTCAAGTGATTCTCCTGCCTCAGCCTCTCGAGTAGATGGGACTACAGGCATGCACCACCATGCCCAGCTAATTTTTGTATTTTTAGTAGACATGGGGTTTCACCATGTTGGCCAGGATGGTCTCGATCTCCTGACCTCATGATCCACCTGCCTTGGCCTCCCAAAGTGCTGGGATTACAGGCGTGAGCCACCATGCCTGACTTGTTTTTATTTATTGACAGGTCTTGGGGGGCTTTCCATGCCACTCTCCTACTTCTTTCTTTTTATTTGTTACATAGTATTCCATAGAGTATATCTATTCCATAAAATATTTTCATAGACACTTCTGTGGAATATTTTTAAAAATATATTTAATAGACCCATAATAATGCTATATGTTTACGGGATACAGTGTGGTATTTTGATATATGTATACAATGTATAATAATCAAATAAGGGTAATTGGGATTACCATCACCTCAAACATTTATCGTTTATTTGTGCTGGGAACATTCAAAACCATCTCCTCTAGCTATCTGAAAACATGCAGCAAATTGTTAGGTATCATCACCCTGCAGTGCTATAGAATAGTAGAGCTTATTCCTCCTATCTAGCTGCAATTTTGTATCCATTAACCCAACTCTACCTATCTACCCTACCCCTTCCCTTCTCAGCCTGTAGTAACCACTATTCTATCCTCTGCTTCTATGAGATTATCTTTTTTAGCTTTCTATGGAATATTTTTATATACTATTTATTTATAATCTACATTTCATAAAGGAAATGTATATTACAATAATATATAGTGTACAATAAAAAATAAATTTCATTCATTTATTTGTTTATTTTTAGAGATGGTTGCTCTGTCGCCCAGCTGGAGTGCAGTGATGAAATCATGGCTCACTGAAGCCTTGACTTTGTGGGCTTAAGTGATCTGTCCACTTCAGCCTCCAAAGTAGCTAGGACTACAGATGCATGGCACCATGTCCAGCTAATTGTTTTAATTTTGGTAGAGATGGGGGTCTCTCTATGTTATCTTCCCCAGGCTGGTCTCAAACTCCTGGCCTCAAACAATCCTCTTGCCTCAGTCTCCTAAAGCATTGAGATTACAGGCATGAGTTAGGAAACCCAGCCAAATTTTTGTTTTTAGATAATGGTGCTTCCTTATAGGTTGACCTTTTAATCAAGTGCACATATTTCTTGAAAACAGAAAGTTAAAAGGAAGAATTTATTAGTTGAAGGATATACTCGTTGTCTACTCCCTATTGTAGTCTAGTTTAAAAATGAATGCATTAGGCCGGGCATAGTGACTCACGCCTGTTATCCCAGCACTTTGGGAAGCCGAGGCGGGTGGATCACCTGAAGTCAGGAGTTCGAGACCAGCCTGGCCAACATGGAGAAACCCCATCTCTTCTAAAAATACAAAATTAGCCGGGCGTGGTGGCAGGTGCCTGTAATCCCAGCTACTCAAGAGGCTGAGGCAGGAGAATCGCTTGAACCAGGGAGGTGGAGGTTGAGGTGAGCCGAGATCATGCCATTACACTCTAGCTTGGGCAACAAGAGCGAAACTCCATCTCAAAAAACAAACAAACAAAAATTGCATTAACATCATAAACATAACATAATAAATTCCCATGGTACAAATTCAAATACTAAAGCAAGGCATAATGTGAAAGTTAGTGACTTCTTCATTCCCTAAACACTGTGTTTTACTTGCTGCAAAGGTAATTCCAATTAATATTATTTTGAGTATTTCAAGAACAATTTTAAGAATGCACATACACAAAGAACACACACCCAGAGACAGATATGCATATGTATATTCATGTTTACACAATGTAATTTTATATTATATATTTACACAGACTAAGGACAATCACTTTAGAAAACATTTAAAGTGATGTGGTTTAGAAGTTAAAGCTCTGGAGTTAATTTTGCAGGTTGTATACAATGTTTTTCTTACTTCAAATTCTCTTTGGTCTTCCAAGTTAATATATTAAAACAGCAGAACTATTTTAAGTAAATTTATTAATATTGCAATTTCATATTTGCACATGGGAATTTTACTACAAAATAATACACAATCTTAACATAGGTATCGTATTTGCATCTGATATCCCACTCTCACCATGATTGTGGATGGTTCAATTTTCTTGCTTACATGCTTACCTGCTTGCCCTATATCAGTGTAAATGAAACCATAACTCCTCAATGAAATATATTACATTTCCTTACCAAATGCCTCTCCTTGTGACAGCATTACACCCAGCCAACAGGTATTATTTTTAACATTATAAAGTAGCAGCTTTCTTTCTCTGCGTTGTTCATTTCCAAAAGTAAATTTTTGCATGCCTGTAATCCCAGCTACTGGGGAGGCTGATACAAAAGAATCACTTGAACCCAGGAGGCAGAGGTTGCAGTGAGCCAAGATTGTGCCACTGCACTTTAGCCTGGGAGACAGAGTGAAACTCCTCTCAAAAAAAAAAAAAAAAAAAAAGAATAAAATGTGAACATATAGAGAAAATTTCAGTTTAATGTTTATTAATGCAATTCTACAAATATGTGCTAGACACGAAGGAGAATATTAGACACCAAGGATAATATAAGGATGAGGAAGAAATACTTGTGTCTTCAAGGAACTTCCAATATAGTTACAGAGCTAAGAGAAAATATTACAGTACTATAGATTATAATATGTTTTACAGGAATGGCATGTACAGAACACTTGGCAAAAGGCTACAGGAGATACAGAGATGAATCCTCATCTTAAGAAGCCTAGTTTATGCCAGTGAGGGGACTTAAGGCATGTATACAAATAACTTTCAGTAAGCAAGAATGTATTAACTGTCACAAGAGACAATGTAATCAGTGTTCAAAGAAGGCAAACTCCTATTTGACCAAAAGAGGCAGGAAAAGGTTTCAGAGAGGAGGTGGAATTTACAGTGTGCTTTGAAGGATGCATAGAAATTTGACAGGCTACTAAAAGTGTTCAAAAGGAACAGATGCGTAAACATTGTAGGAATTATTTCATTTGATCAAAAAGTACTCGTATGTATGAATAGTTTTGAATAAAAAATAATCAGTGACATCTCCGCTGGTCTTTTAGAGAAAAATGCAGACAATTACCCTTTTAGAGGCATAGGCATGACTGAGGCAATGTCTAGATAAATTGAGACTATAATTCAGTGATTCTCTAAGCCTGAACCCAAATAAAGTAAATATCTACTTATTTAAAATAAAATTTATATCCATACCTAAAAGGAGTTGAAAAAAATCACATAAATGCCCATCTTAGTGGTACTTATAATAACTACAACCGTATTTTACTAAAATTTTTGAAGAAATTAATAAATTGTGGATTGCACATTCTCATTTTTCAGGTGAAGGAATGCTCAGTAGAGTTAAACAATTGTCTTGAGTTCACACAACCATTAAGTGGAAGAATTAGGATTCCAAACCATGTCCTACTGACTCCAAAGACTCTTTTCTTCACTGCTGCTTAACACCGTCTTCTTACCTGTTTACTGGAAGCATAGGATAGAGTCAATATGGTTGTACTAGAGTTCCTGTTTGCCAAAAACAAATGTCACTCTAGCTAAGATAAGTAGAAAAGTAAATTGTTAAAGGTGATTGACCATCTCACTGAATCTTTAGGAGAGCCAGGAGTCAAACTTGAAGGCTATGCATCCAGATAGGGTACCCAATCCCACTGCTGCACTGATTTGATAGAGACCCCATGATTGCCACTTTTGTACAAAGCTTTGCACAGGGTGCTGTTGACACTGATTCAAGGTGCCAGTAAGACCTGGGCCACTGCGGCTCCTGGCTGCTAGATAGCCCTATGCCTCTCTTGCCAGAAGGAAGGAGTTCTATGCGGTGTCTCCTTTCTCCTTTCACTTTCTTCCAAATTGAAGTTGGAAGTGGATGGGTCTAATTGGCAGAGCCTAAGTCACATGTCATAACAAATTACAAGAGGATGTGGGCAAGCAAATGCCCAGCTTCTAACTTCAGGAGGAGAGACTCAGAAATTGAAAGGATTTTCAAAAGGTCCTGAATAGGTTAAAAAAATCAGTGACCAGGGAAGTCTCATCTTGTATAGGATTCCAGCATTTGTCTAAATTTTTCTTCATCTGTCTGAAATTCCCATCTGCCCTTTACTTCCTTGTTTTCCGAAGGTGACCTCACCAGCATCTCAATTCTAACATTATGCTGGCAATGACCCAGGCAGTAAAAAATATATCACCAAATTAATTTAGTGGAAACACTAAAACATTCATGGTCTTAAAATTTTAACAGAAGCCTGTGTTTTCTCCATTAAAAAAATGAATCGTATAGGATGTCTTTAATCAAAAGACAAATCCAGTGGGTCGCAAAAAAGACTAAATAATGGCATTGTAACTGTACAAATCTGACTTTTGGCTGCTTTTTATAGGCCTGAAAAAAATATCAAAAGCAGTAAAAACTTATATTATTTCTGTCAGTAGTCCTTTTCATAAAATGTTGTGAAAACAATCTCTCTAAGAAGGAAGCAACATACTGAGCAACAAGCCTCAGTCACAGGAAGTTCATTTTTTCTTTGGCTTACAGCCCAATGCCATCAGAACTAATTAAAAACAGAGCCACGCTGGTATGGGGCTCAGTGTTTGGGTTTTACAATAACAGAGTCACAAAGCAGGGGGATGTCTAATGAGAATAGTTTCTGAGTTTGTTTTGTAGCATTGGGCAACTATGTCAATTACTGGAACTGCAGCTCAGGGCCAGCACCCATGCTGGGATGTGAGAAAGTCTTACTGCCTTACAGATTGAGCTTCCTCTCCGATACATGTGATATGCATGTCACTTGTATACTGGTGCCACTCCTTGGCTGCAGATTAGATCAGAAAAGGCTGATGCCACCTAGCTTCTCTCATCTGAGGCCAGATCAAATGTTACCAGGCCCAGATTTCATCTGCATTATTAGCTATGCTCCAGTTAAAAAATAAAGTATGTCTTTTGGTTGAAAATTATTAGAAATGAAGGCCCTGACTTATACAGCCATATGTATGAGCTGCTGGAGAATTAATGTGGGATGGGAGGGGAGCACAGAAAGACGTACATTCCAAGGTAAAAATAGAACACAGTAGTACGGCTAAAATATCTTCTTGCTTTCCTGCGTGTATAATAGGGATAAAAGCAAGATTTTTCACCCTTGCTTAAAGAATCAAAATTCACTCCACCCATACCCTAAAAGAACCTTTATTTCTTATATGTGTATATGGGGATTATGATATATGATATTCTGGTCATTTAAGAAATTGACTTGGAAAAAGAAGGTAGGAGAGTCATGGAAATAGCTGGTAAAACATGGATAAGTAGTTATCAGTAGAGTGCTTGCAACTCCATATTATCTTTTCAAATTTACCAATTTAACCTTGTGTTCAAGGAGATTTTTCTTCTCCTTCATGCAAATCATAATGACAGAGCAATTCAGTGCCAAACGTAAGTACCATCGATGTACTTAAATATAACTACAGGGCTGAGCATGGTGGCTCCCTCCTGTAATCCCAGAGTTTTGGGAGGCTAAGACTGGAGGACTGCTTGAGACCAGGAGTTCCAGATATTTTGGACAACATTGCAGCACTGTACCCCAGTCTGGGCAACAGAGTGAGACGCTGTGTCTAAAAGTAAAAATAAAATAGAACTGCAATAAGAGCTTAACAAATTTTGTATCCACTTCTTTTGGTGTAATTTAGTGCATTTAAGACAGATGTGTTTATTTGTATTTCTGTTTCATTTACATTTCTTTTCATATTATAAGAACATATGTAAAGAAAAGTCAATAAATATGTAGTTCTAGTAGAGGAATTAAAATAAATATTGAGACATTAACTAATTAACTTATGTAATCAAGCAATTGGTCATTTCAATTATTAATGTCTCATGAAACATGTACCTAGTTATATAAGATCTTACTTTATACTTTTAAAAGTTGTGAGCAGATAAGTTTATGGCAGATGAACATGCTATAAGAGCAAGATTCTAAGAAGGCTGACATACACATACTAGTCCAGCAATATTTATACAAATTAACTGAAAACATTTAATAATTTATATATTAATTATCAATCTCAGTGGTGATTAAGCAAAAAGAATAAGATTTTTTAAGTATGTGCAATTAATATTACTTTGCAAAGTAGAATATAACTTTATGCTTTTTCTTTTCTTACTTTGTTCACTCGCTGGACTTTCAATCTATGTTAGTATTGGATATTCCCCCTATATCACGTATAGTGCACATCACGGAAACATATATCTGCCTTGAGAGTTATACATAACAAAACCTAATTGGCTGGGATTCCTTATTGTCTCTCTCTCCAGCATCTCCTCCCTCTCCTCAAAAAGTATTTCATCCCATGCCCCAGGAAGTCTTTGATAGTACACTGAGCTAGATATCCCATACCTGTGCTCCCAAGTATACTGGTTTTCAGGGGGCTCAGATAGCAAAGCTCTAAGTCAGGCCTGGTGGCTCATGCCTGTAGTCTCACCTACTTGGGAGATTGAGGCTGGAGGATCATTTGAGCCCAGGAGTTTGAGACCAGCCTGGGCAACATAATAAGACACTGTCTCTTACAAAAACCAAAAAACCAAAAACAAAACTCTGGACAGAAGGTTCCAAGCAGTTTGTTTGGAGAATGGCAACATTAGCACCCTGGAAGTGTCATGTTGGAACACTTGGTGATGTTATGGCCTAGAGAATGATTAAGAAGTGGGACTTGTCACTCCAGAGTCTATTAATTGTGGACCAGAGAAAGGGAAGGTAGGGAAGGAGGGAAGGAGAGAAGGAGGAAAAGAGATGGGAACTGAAAGAAAGTGTGACAAGCAGAGACCTCTTCAAGTTGAATTCAGGTCCTGTGACTGGACCTGAAAATGATGGGACAGTCTCTAAAACTCTACTCTGTTCAATAGAAAGGGGCAACATCAAATCTATTGTCACAGCAGGATTTACCAGGGGGTGGAGTTTGCAGTCTAAATCCTGCAGAAGTGGAACACTGAAAGTCACCGGTGGTAATTTAGAACATCAACAGCATGAGTGAAGAAGACTTGATTTTTTTCCTTTTCTTTCACTACAAAATATGACGAGAGAACGTGATGTGTTTGGGGAAGGTGTGAAGAGTTTGGGTGATTTTGGAGTTTTTGCTTTGGTTCCTGTTTATGCTCAACTTCATGTATAAACTTATGTAAGTGACTTTGTAGAGCAGCCCCAGTCCCTTGTATAATCCTCTTAATGCAAACATTGATTTTATGATCTATGGCTTATAGTGTTGTAACCAATGAATGGTGAGGGAAGAGAAACTATATTTAATTTGGTATCTGTTACATGCCAGATCCTTTATGACATATCTTATTTATTTCTCAATACCACCCCCCAAAATGGGAAGTGATAATTATTTTTCACAACTAAAGGAACTGAGTCTAAGATGGAATTAAAATTAAGACCACATAATTTGATTTAAAGAAAACCATTTTCTTTGCTTCAGAGGCAATTTTTTTACATTCCACCACATATTATTTATATGTTTATTATATTTCTTACGGATTTTGAAAATCATTGCAATCCAGTGGCAGTCCAAAATGATGTATTAATATCTTCGAAGTATCTACTACTTAAATAGGAAATTTATCTCCCTAACAAAAATAAAAATAACATCTTTGGCTAAAGCACACAGGATGTTGACTACACTAATGTGTATTTGTGAAGTGCTTTCCCATATACATGGCAGGTTCACCAGCATAACTCATCTGATCTTGACAACAACTCTGTAACCCGGATATTAGGTAAAATTGATTGAGGTAAAAATCTAAAAACAAGCTGAATGATATTAAGTAATTCATTGAGGATCCCAGTAGATAAACTGGAATTAGAATTCAAAACTTCACATGCCTAGTCTTGTCCTTGTAGGATGAGATTCATGTTAAAAAGTATACTGAAGACATGTGCAAAGACTTCTTCTGAAATTAATTTGGAATATCACAGGATTGAGTTTGATCTCTCAGTGCTCTGCATTGTTCAAGGATTTGGGGGATTAGAGAGAATGTGCTTCAAGTGGCACTTCAT
This sequence comes from Papio anubis, assembly GCF_008728515.1. Taxonomy (NCBI): domain Eukaryota; kingdom Metazoa; phylum Chordata; class Mammalia; order Primates; family Cercopithecidae; genus Papio; species Papio anubis. Next base: position 49,271,000 of record NC_044981.1, read on the forward strand.
GGTAAGCTAAGACATTATGAAAAGTAATTCTGTGGTTTCTTTTTATCCAACTGATGTAAGAGGATTCCCGCTGGGGGAAAAAAACTGATTTTTTAACATTCTGGGCCACTGAAACTTTCCCACAAATTTTGACATATAAGTATGTTGGTATCTAGAAGCTGAACAAATAAGTGGAATTTTTTTTCAAGGCACCCGAATTCATCTCCTACCAATTCAGTGGCATCAAATATTCCTTATTTCCTGTTCAACCACTATACTTGGCAATTACATGTAGCACTGGCCTGTTGTTCTGTGAATGTGTCATCATTTCAGAGGTGCCAGCTAGGCTTTTGGCAGAAGCAGGATTAGTGTGCATTACTGATAATAACTACCAACTGGGCAGCAGTGTTGCCCCTGGTGCAAATTATAGATGACCTGTGTTTTTAGTCTTATCATATTCCTCTTTATCTTATTAATGCCTTTTAGAAAACACTTATGAAACTCTCAATGGATGCGAGTCATTATGGGGATGCTACAAGAAGAGAAAACAAAGTGCTGTTCTCAAGGAGCTTCAGTGTGATAGGGGAGTTAGGCAGATGTAAACAGGTGCATCTATAAGGTTACCTCAACAGTGTTCTATGGGGGTCCATGAGGACATTTTTACTGTTTAGCAATTTTACTGTTCTCTAAACCAATCATTCACTTTGGTTCTATAATATTTGAAAGAAGAAAATATTAATAGGTGCATTTGGCTCCCTTTCCTCCCTAAAATAAAAGCCATTTCTTCTTTTCCATAGACTCTTTTGGAATATTTTGGTGATTTGTGCATAAATTCTTTCCATGAACAATTGCTGATAGTGGTACATAAACATGTAGAGGTGAATAATTGGATGGACTGGAAAGATAATGTAAGATGCTGCTGCTTCAATGTAATGTGTAGTCATTAGTGCAGTGGTCACTTTTTCCAAAACAGAAGGGGAGAATATTGACGTATCAAAGTCTTTCTTTTGTTTAATGTGAGTTTTGGTTTGTTGAGCCATCTCTTACAGTATGACTTTCTCAAATTCACTCACTGAAAATGGATCCAGAAGAGACTAACATTATGCAAGTTTAATTGACTGTAATCCTGTAAAAAATTAGAACCACATTTTTTTTGTGTCCTCTACATGTGGGTGTTGAGGAAGAAACCTTCTAAATAAGGCCTCTTGACCTGGCTACAGCCATTGTGTTTGAGTTTGTCTTAGTAACACCAAACCTTACGTTAATTACCACCACCGAATTTTCCTTCATTAAAATTTAAGATAAAAACTGCTTTAAAATGTTGGGTGTTTTGAAAAGAAAGCCAACAGCGTTAGAATAGAATAGTCATGTTAGTAGTCGTCGACTTGTCTATATAGTGAGCAGCTATTGAATTAAAATAAATGGGCAGAATAAAGGAAAGAAAATATTAATTGACTGGATTGTTGGGGTTTTAAGTGGGATTCCATAGTTTCCCTAGGTATTTTGGCTGAATAAGAATGCCACCTGTGGTGGGAATGTAATGGTGCAGTTGCTTTAGAAAACAATCTGGCAGTTCCGCAAATGGCTAAACCTAGAGCTACGCAGCAACTCTACTCCTAGGTATATACCCAAGAGAGATGAAAACATATGTTCATGCAAAAACGTGTACATAATATTCTTAACAGTATTATGCATAGCAGACAAAAAGTAAAAACAACAAAAATGCCCACAGGTTGATGAATGGATAAACAAAATGTGGTATATCCATATAATAGAATATTATTTGGCAATATAAAGAAATGTAATACTATAACATGGATGAACATTGAAAACATTATGCTAAGTGAAAGAAGCCAGTCACAATGTACCCCATATGATATGACTCCATTTATATAAAATGTCCAAAATAGGAAAACTTATACTTAGAGGCAGAAAGTAGAATAGTGGTTGCCTAGGGCTGGTGGGGGAAGGAGGAATTGAAGAGATTGGAGGGTGATGGCTAAGGGGTATAAGGTTTTCTTGGGGGAATGAAAATATTATAAAATTGATTGTGGTGATGGTGCACAACTGTGTAAATATACTCAAAGTCATTGAATTCTACATTTTAAATGAATGAAATATATGGTACGTGAACTACATCTCAATAAAACTGTTTTTAAATAAGAAGAATGTTGCCTGCATTCACAGTACCAGTATATAAAACTGAACCACTTTATATTATCAGTTTTAAAACCTTTACTTGTATTATGTTAGTTAATCTTTGGTCTCTTTTAATAAAGATTTAGTATGACTTATATTCCATTTTACAAGGTGGGTATATAGAGCTAGGGGAACTATCTTATTATCACATATAATATACCTGCAATGCTTTTGGTCACTATGTAAAAGAGACCCCTTTTAACCATGAAAAATCCGACTGGAGCCAATCGCGAAAGAACCACATTCATTTCAGAAGGATTTGTAAAAGCAAAAGTAATTGGCAATAATATATATAGGACTTGTAAATATTATATATACTTGATGAATTAGGTCTGAAACTTCTGGACTCTTGTCATGTGGCACTTCACTTGTACTCCACTCTTCCAGACCTCTCAAATTCATAAAGAGACGTTAAAAAATTGTTGTTAAGCTGTTGGGACTGCATATGGAACATGGGATGTGGTTGGCGATATACTCTGCATCTCATCACACAGCAAACTACAGAACTGGGATGTTGGTTTTTGCTCACAACATGTTAAAGTACTGCTTGGCAAGTTTGAACAGGTGTATATTTTCTCTCTCCTATTCATCTTATTAATTGTGCAATAAGGTGTCAGTAATAGAAAAAGACCTTGCTTCTTTCCTTCTTATATTTAAAGAAAAATGATTCTCAGTTTCAATGTTTATAAGAACAAGTGAAACACTTAAAGTATCAACAGTACAAAATTACAGATAATGTTATTTACCCTGTATGTATTCAATAATCTGAATGTATTTTTTAAAGCTGTATTTTTTTTTCAAGAAACATGTGTATGTGGTAATACACCTTATCAGACGGTATGCTGGTAAATGTTTAGCAATCAGATCTCCTGAAAAAAAAGTCTCAATTTGTTGAGACTCTTTGGCCAACTTTGGTCATGTAAATATTCCCACCATGGCTGATTTCAAACTATCTGTGAGATGTCTCTAATGTGGTGTTAAGCAAAGATATACAAAATGGCTCTTAAGAGGTTGTATGAGTTGACTGCAGCACACCATTGGGTGCTTCTTAACATATATACACACACAAACATAGAGACACATGTACATGTGCACAGACATGCACACACTGTCATTTATAATTTATACAACTTTATTGAGAGATGATATGTTCAACAATATGTTTTTATTGATACATCCAGAGATACTTAAAATTTTTACCACACTGGAGTCTTCTCTTGCTAAAATAGATGATCAAATTCCTTGCTGACAATATAGAGCAGGGGTGTCTAATCTTTTGGCTTCCCTGGACCACATTGGAAGAAGAATTGTCTTGGGCCACACATAAAATACACTAACACTAACGATAGTTGATGAACTCAAAAAAACAGCCAAAAAAATCTCATAACGATTTAAGGAAGTTTATGAATTTATGTTGGGCCACATTCAAACCACATTCAAAGGCAGCCCTCAGTCATGTGTTGGACAAGACTGATATAGAGTATACCTTAAGAAATGTAATCTTTGCTTAATTCAAAATCAATTGTTAGAGTAATAAAGTAGGACTAAGATTCTTATTTCAACTCAATGATTAAGTAGGGGTGTGTATGGGTGTGTGTGTGTGTGTGTGTATGGGGAGATTACCTTAATTGAGAGATCCCCTCAATCATCTCCCTAGGCTTTGGCTTGATTTACTTCATTACATTTAGCAAGTTTCATTGGATAAATTCCAAATCCCTTCCATTTCCAAACCTATAGATTTAGTCATCATGAATTGATATATGCCACAGTACTAGTTTCAGTAGAGTATGATTGGGAGTGATTATATCTGTTATTGAGGTTTGTTCTCTTCAGTTGTTTGTGATATTATCCTTATTTTTGTTCTTGAACTTCAGATCGCCTTCCTCTACCTTTAGTTTGCTGCTTCTAATCTAATGGACTTGGGAGAAGCAACTTACGAGAATGGTATGTAAGCCAAGAGCAAATGAACTAATGTCTGAGGGGCTGGCTTTCCAAAGAACAAAAGATGGAGCGTTAGATCATTCATTGAGGAGTTTCTTGCTCTTACAAGGTCTTTGCAATGATTTGAGAGAGGAAGTTGCTAGATAATGCTATCTGGATGAGTTCTTTGTATTTTTACTCTGCATTTTATTATTTAGTATTTATTCTGTGTTTTGGTTATATCACAATATTCTGGTAGTTTGTAACAGAACTTCAAAAATTCAGGTTTATTTAGAAGGCATATTTTAAGACATCTAATTTTCACATGTGGAGAATTTGAAGAAGATATTTGCTCAAAGCCACACATCATATTTCAAGCACAGACAAGACTAGAATTCAGACTTCCTGAACTTTAGGACTATTCAAACATTCATAATCCACCATCCATCTAGGAGTTTCAGTAAATAGGCTGTAGTCTTTAAGCTGTAGAAAATTTTATGTCTAAGTCCTTCAAAATAGATTCATGAGGTACAAAATGTTGCATTCCATTCTTTATAAAGTAATTTGATTTGGCCATACTCCCTGGTGAAATATTCTAGCTTTATCATTCTTGTAGGCCCCTGTTGGGTCTTGAGTAATCAAAGGTAGTTACAATGCCTCGGCTGGTGGTCCTCTCTGATCATTAGCTTGTTTTTCAAGCAGGCTGCATCTCATTGTGTATTTGTTCTTTTTCCATTGTGACTTTAGGTTTGAGGGTCATTGTTGTTTTCATACCACAGTTGAGACATAACAATCTTTACAAGGTTTCCAATAGTGCCATCT